>NC_088376.1:138471818-138787500 GCF_037993035.2 Macaca fascicularis
CATACTTGGCTAAGTTTTTATATCCATAGAAATGGGGTCACACTATGTTGCCCAGGCTGGTCTTGAAATCCTGAGCGCAAGCAATTCTCCTGCCTCAGCCTCCCAAATTGCTAGGATTACAAGCCACAAATTTTATTTGATGTTAGTAATTTAATTTTTACATGCAGAGAGGATGTCATAGTAAATAAGTGAAAAACTCAAAAAAGCAATTAGACCAGGTTTGTATATCATTTTAACTAAGGGTGATAAATTGTGTAGAAGTGACAAGACAAAGGAAAAGAGATTTAGGCTTCTAGGAGCAGTTAATTGTGGGAAGTTAAGTATATGGGCAAAACTAGTGGAAGATTAGGGTTATTTTTAGTAAGATTTGTCTGTGCAGATCCGTCTCAGTACTGAGTTTCTATCTCCAGTGATAGTGATTGTCCTCCTGGTACAGCAGTGGGAAGGGGAAGACCCTCACAAAAGGAAATGCATGTCCTCCTTTTAGGCATATAGTGGGGAGGCAAAGAGCTCTTTCGGTATTTGCTGTTCCTGACTGCCTTCAGCTCAAAGTAAACCTTATGCCAAAGTGGTGTATTTTGGGGTGACATGTTCTGATCTCTTTCAGTTCCTATACATTATATTCTCCTATGATTTTGCTTTGTATATTTTATGACATTCTAAACCTGTGCCATTTGTAAAATGACAGTGAAAATGAAAGTAATCGTCTCATGAAATGTCTTTCTAGTTGTCTAATTATAGGGTGCCTTATTAGTTTGTAGGAATTAAGCATTTTCAAAGGCATTTATTTAACAATTGTTTTTGTGTGGCTGTTAAGAGCCACAGGGTTGAAGAGACAGTAGCAAACAAAGAGAGACACAGTTCTTAACCTCTCGAAGCTTATATTCTTATAAAGCAGACATGTTATTCAAGTTATAATGCAAACAAATGTAAAATTGCTGCTCTAATAAGTGCTACAACATGGTGATTTGATCTGTGGTGGTCAGAGAAGGCTTCTCTGAGCAACAAATGCCTGATCAGAGATGAGAAGTAAACTAAATCAGAAAGTAACACTAGAATGATCCATTTGATTGGGAAATTTAGTAGAATGCTTTCATTTTTCTTGAAATAGATGTGGAATCCATCTGTGCTGGGGAGGTGAAAAATTAGTCCACCTATCAGACAGAGTACAGACAGTGCTGTAGATAATTTACTGAGAATGGATTTTAGGTCCAGAAAAATCTGAGTTCCAACTTTAACTCAGTAACTTTTTGGTTGAAGAGTTGGACAAACTAGTCAACCTCTCTGAACCTGAGGCTGCTAATCTGTAAAGTGGACTCATAATCCTTATCTCAGATAATAATCATCTCAAGTAATGTTTGTTATCAATGTCATCATCATAGGGTTGATTTGCAATGTCATTTTAGGCAAACCATTTTATCTCTTTGAGTTTCAACTTCACATTTCTTTAAAATGAGGTAAAATGAGGGATGTTGGATTAAATGCTTTCAAGATTTCTTCCAGCTCTACATTTCCACGATTTTCCAAGCAAATGTAAAGCTGGAAATTTCAGTCTAGATATCATGGGAAGCCTATATCCTGGAAAGTTAGAAAAAGTGTTGTTTTTGGAAAACAGACTTTTTAAAAGAGGCATAATTCCACCCTTTAGCAATTTTACTTATATTTCTTTAATCCACACTTAGAAGTTTCTATTATCTTAGATTAAATTTTATAGCACATATTTCTTCTGCTAAAAAGCCTTTAAATTGTTTCAGTGGGAAGTTTAATTTACCATTATGGTTGGTTTCTCAAATCATTCTTTTTGTAATTGTCACATTTTTACAGTCCTGTTTAAAACAAATTCAGTTTTTCAACTAAATATAGCCAGCTGAGTTGGAAATTGAAATACAAGGACTGCAAAATCAAATGATAATAACCCAACCATAAGGTTAAACTTTCCAACAACCACAATCTTAGAGACCACCAGAAAATTGTGTTGCTCGTTTCTTATAAAATATAAAATAATATTTTGAAGATTCTTGTGACTGAAGTAACATTTTATTACATTTCTAAATCTAGAAAAGGAAAACTATTTTTAACACCTTGTTACTTATTTAAACATAAAAATATTTAGTTTGATTGGAGCCTCTTCTTGACTCTATTTATGTTTTATTTAAATTACTATTGCTTTAGCTATGCAAAGCCTGCTTTTGATTATATTTATGGTAAACATTTAATCTTTCTTTGTAGAGCCACAGATTTAAGAAAGTATCCAGATATATATATTTTTTATATATATTATAGATATTACATATATTTTTAATATATACATTTTATATATATATTATATATATATTTCTATTTTGGTATTTTACAACCTCACTCTTATGTTTTGTATAAAAGTACTCTTAAGTGCTTTCATATTTATCTTCATTTTTACCTTAGGAAACACATATTAAATATATTAAATAGGCAGCCCAGGTGCTATTGTCCTTACGTTACAGGTTAGAAAACTGGGCCATTGACTTATTCAAGTTTGATTGTATATTTATCGAGTGAAAATTAGATCTCATATCTCATATCTTCTAACTTCTTATTTTGCATTGCCTTACTGATTTTCCAAGGTAAGACAGAACCTACCCAACCGAATGAAAGAGTACTGACATGAATTAAATCTGGTTAAATGCCTCATAGTCTGATTGTCCTCAATGATTATAGCATTCAATGGTATTTTATTTTGATTTACCCTTCCATTTGTTTCTTATAATACTTCCCATTTTGTTAGCCTATGTATAGATATGCTTTTCATTAGTGAATGTCCAATTATCATGCTTTCATTTTGGGTGGAAGACTGATTAGCATGGATTAATTAAGGTAATTAAATAATTATAGTTACTATAATATAACAGTATAGAAATCAACGTAGCATGGTCTAATTACCTAGTAGTTAGGAACATGTGCTTTGGAGAGGTGATTTAAGTGGGCTTGAATTTGACCTTCCATACTTACTAATAATGTGTGCTTTTGCAAGCTACTTAATCTTTATGAGCCTTAATTTCTCATCAGTAAAGAGGAGATGGTAGTACTTACAGAGTTTATTTTTAATAGACACATTTCTCTAATTGTACTACATTTTATACATGATAAAAGCTCAATATTAGTATTAACAATACTTTTATTGCCCTAGCCATGGCCGTGACATATCTCACTATGAACCAATTATGCTTCCTTAGCACCATAGTTGTAGAGGATGGGACAGTTAATGTAAGTTAGGTTGTTTAGAGTTCTTCCCTAAGGATTTATTGAATTGATGCTGAAGTAACAGAGCTGGTATCAGATAACTATACCAGTACATAAGCAAGAAAGAAACAAGAATAAGCAGAGATGTTTGGGTTTCTGGATCCAGGGGTCCTGGTAGTTGGTTCCTTCTCTGCCTTTTCTGTAGTTTTTCCATGTGGGTCAATACAGTTCCATAACTTAAGTTAGTTTAGTTTGATTTGGGTTCCTGTGACCCACTAATATAATCCAACAATACAACATCTTAAAAGACACATTTCTTTGTTCTTCAAGTTAACACGTATTACTCACAACAGTATCTTATTACTTATTTATTTATATGTTTATTTTCTTTCTCCCAATTACTAAAATGTAAGCTCTATTTGTTTTTGTTTTTTTTTTTTTTTTGAGACGGAGTCTCGCTCTGCCGCCCAGGCTGGAGTGCAGTGGCCGGATCTCAGCTCACTGCAAGCTCCGCCTCCCGGGTTCACGCCATTCTCCTGCCTCAGCCTCCTGAGTAGTTGGGACTACAGGCGCCCGCCACCGCGCCCGGCTAGTTTTTTGTATTTTTTAGTAGAGACTGGGTTTCACCGTGTTAGCCAGGATGGTCTCGATCTCCTGACCTCGTGATCCGCCCGTCTCGGCCTCCCAAAGTGCTGGGATTACAGGCTTGAGCCACCGCGCCCGGCCATGTAAGCTCTATTTGAACAAAAACTTGCAGCATTCTTTCTTCAGCTATTAGAAAACCTCTACCACCTACTAGGTTCTCAGTAAATATTGGGCAATAAATGGATAAAAAGAGAAAAGAAGTAACACTTTTCTAAAAGTGCTCCTGAATTAAAATTGCATCTGTGTTCTTTCCTGAATAGACTGGAAAAGGACACAAATTTAATATTTACTGAGAACTTACACTGAGCTAGCCATCATGTTAGATATGATATATCTTTCGAACTTGATGGTACTATCTCCATTTCACAAATGCACAAATGGAGGGACAATGAGCTAAAGCCAAATTGGTGACCTCCTGGTTCTCTGCTCAGACCGACCTTTGAGAACCAGATGCTTTCCCAGCTGCTGGGGTGTGTCCAGTAGCTTGCACTTACATGTCAGCTCTGTTTTAGGGATTGCCTCAGTGGAAGAGAGTACTCCTTTGTACAATGTCATGTCCCCTTTCCAGGGAAGCCCACATCTAATGCCTATAAAGGCCCAACATCATCAGCTCAGCTCAGGATAACTCTTAGAATCATTCCTGCTTCAGAACACCCTGTAGGGTACCCCCTTCCCAAAAATTGATCTCACATCCCTCACTAATAAACAAGACTCTTCTTCCCAGGGAAACCAACCTGCTATGGTAACTTTCAAATATCTCTGCCCAAGCTAGTGACATGGCCTCTCTAAGGAGGTAAAATGGGCTGATATCCATTGAAGCTGGGAGAAGTATAGTTCCAAGGTATGATTTGAGAAAGGGCTAGGTATTTTCTAGTGTCTTGAAGATAGGCTTTTTAGCTGGGGCACAGGGAGCTGGTGATGAGATGACTGTCAGGGCAGCAGACATCAGACTATGCAGGGCCTATAAGCTGCGTGGCTTAGTCCTTTTGTGCTGCTATAATAGAATACCACAGACTGGATATCTTGTGGATAACAGAAATTTATGTCTCACAGTTCTGGAGGTTGGGAAGTGCAACATCAAGGCATCAGCACCTTGTGAGGGCCTTCGTGATGTTTCCTTCAGAGTGGAGATAGCCATGCCTCACATGGTGAAAAGTGGAAAGGCAAGCTAACTAAATCCTGCATGAAGACTCTTATAAGGCCTTTATGAGGGCCTTAATCCCATTCATGAGGGAGGAGCCCTTTTGACCTACTCACCTCTTAAAGGCCCACCAGTTAATATTATTAAATTGACCATTAAGTTTCAACACTTGAATTTTTGAAGGGATGCATTCAAATCCTACCATCGTGCAAAAAAGCCAAAATTGTATTTCCTATTGTCCCTACCCTTTCCTCAGATGCCAAGATTTGCCTATCTCCAACTCTAGCTACAATTGTTCTGAATTTTGGGGCTCATTTCTACTGCATGAATTTGTATTTGAATTCAAGACTTGAAAGATTAATTTTCCTTTCAGAATGTTATTCATATACCCTTTCATTATTAACCTGCTCACTGGTTTCCTAATATAATTATAGTCTCAAAAAGTGGTTGCATTCTGGCAAAAGGGTGTTTTGAGCTAGAGTTGTTATGCTGTTAGTCAGTTGTTTGTAGTTAAAAAGTCTCTTTTTTAATCCACTGAAATGACTGGAGTCCCAGCTGCTAGGATTCAAAGGCAACAGGGAAGATTTCTTAGAGTTTCATGTGATCATTAAAACCTTTCCAGACATTTTAAGTGATTATGATTTCTATGCTGTATTGACTTACAATTAGAGATCATTCAAATAACTTAGAATTCAGTAACTTCTAGTCACAGAGAGGCACAGATAGGCACTGTTGACAACCTTTTGCTTGAAAACTGGTGGTGTCTTCATGTGTGTGTGTGTGTGTGTGTGTGTGTATACATACATATACACTAAACTGTACTGCTGTATGTGTGGGAAAAAGTCTAAATGCTAAGGATTTTTATTCTAATTTGGGCAAGTGTCTGTGCTCAATGGAAGCAGGTTGGTATCTAAAATCTGAAAAATATAAAGATAAATGGATCATATGTGTACTTCAAGCTTTATTTTCTTGCATAGCTTTTTTTCCTAGTATTTCTTGACAACCTAGAACAGTAGTTCTCACCTTTGACTGCCTATAACCATTGCCCGTGGCATATTTTAAATCTAAGGATCCCTGGACAGATACTCTAACTCAGTGGGTGGAGCCCAGGTAGCTGTTTCGTTTGTTGTGGTAGTTGCTCTCTTTAATGTCTACCCATGGTCCTGTAAGACAACTAGGGTTGTGAACCATCTGTCTGTTACACTATCTAAAAGGAAGGTGTCTGTGGATTCAGGGTATCTCTTACCTTGCATACTTCCACACTTTCAACTTTCTAAAATTCCTGGGATTCATGTTCCCATTCCCCAAAGAATAGTGAGTTACCTATAATCATCTACAGCACCCATCAATAATGCCTTTACTTCTTCACTTTAAGTTCTGCTTAGAGCTAAAGATATTCTAAGCAAAGTAAGGAGGTTTCATACCTCTGTGTATCCATAAGTGTACCTGACAAAGAGACGAAACATGAAAGCGAAACAATACTGATAAATGAAATTTTAAAATATAATACAACTATGATAGGTAGTCTATATTCTGGCACTTCATGAAATCTCCAAATTATTGTATATTACCATAGCATACAAGTTTTACTTATAGCATGGTAAAGCAGAGTTCCTCCTTTTGAGTGATGTACAGCTATTGCACCACTCTAAGTGGTAACTTAACTTAGAATAAATATAAATATAATTATCTAGAGTTGTACAACTCAGCACCTCTGGTTTGGACCAGAGAAGAAGACCTTAGAGTAGTGGTTTTCAACCAGGAGTGATTTTGCCTTTCAGGAGCATTTGGTAACATTTGGAAATATTTTTTGGCTGTCAGCACTAATGAGGGAGAGACTTGCACCTGGTCAGTTGAGGCCAAAGATGCCACTACAGCAGAGGCCAAAGATGCTGTTACATGTTCTGCAACACTCAGTACAGCTGAATGCAAAAAAAGAACTATCTTGCCCCAAATGCCAATCATGCTGAGGTTGAGAAACCATGGCTTAGGGTATTGTATTAGTCATCCTGGCCCACAAAATTCCCATGAAAATTTGGGAATGAGGGGAGGATTCATATGTATCTTTTTGGTGTTGAATTTGTAGTGCCTGGGAGCATGCTTAGCATGCAGTAGTTACTAAATATATTCTTTGGATGACTGAGTGACGGCATGATTTGAATCGGACAATGTTATTTTACCAGCCGTGGGAGCTGGGCAAAAGGGGGCTGCTTAGGAGCAAAGACACAAGTCTGTGTATTTCTGTGCTTGCCTTTCCATGGAAATTCCCATTCAAGGGGGTACCTAATATGTAAGTGATTAAAGATACCTCCTCCTTGGATTTTCCATGGTGTCTCGTATTCTCTAATTAGTTATTCCTTAAAGTTTTGTCCACCTGTGTATCTTTAGTGGGTATGGCTTCATGTCACCTCAAATATAGAGACATTAGCTTTTCTTAGTTCAGTATATCTCAGATTATGGGATAGATAATATTGAAGGGATATCAAATGATCATAGGTAACCTAAGGTATAATGAAATATAGACTCATATAAAGCAATATTTTTTTATCTTTAGTTATCTTTCCCTTAATTCTTTCAATATTTCAGGTAGAGTCAAAGGCTGGCTTTGTACTATCATGATTTTATAACTAATTTTTAACACCATCTCATCTCTCTCCTTCTCCTTCTCCTTCTCCTTGTCCTTCTCCTTCTTCTTCGACAGAGTCTCTCTCTGTAGTCCAGGCTGGAGTGCAGTGGCACCATCTCGGCTCACTGCAACCTCCACCTCCCGGGTTCAAGCAATTCTCTTGCCTCCCGAGTAGCTGGGATTACAGCGCGTGCCACCATGCCTGGCTAATTTTGCATTTTTAGTACAGATGGGGTTTCACCATGTTAGCCAGGCTGGTCTCAAATTCCTAACCTCAGGTGATCCACTGCCTCGGCCTCCCAAAGTGCTGGGATTACAAGTGTGAGCCACTGGGCCCAGCTCTCTTTTAGATAAAGAGACAGCAAACCTCAAAATCAGAGATGCAGCTGGCCACAGGTCTATTTAAAATTGTTTTTATTTCAATTCATGTATTTTTCATGTAAAGTAGTGTTGATTTCCCATTTATAGCAGTGGAGAACATATTAAGATATTTTAATTTAAATAGAAAAGTAAGTCAATTAAAAATAAGTGCAAGTAGTGCACAGATAGAAAAAAATCATAATCATGTCACTTAAATAGGTGAAGAAATCATTGAATTTATTTGTTTTGTTAACATTGTCTCATCTTGATGGAAAGGATGGAATCTGGAGATTGCAGCTTGAATGGCTCTGGAAGAGGCAGCATGTTTTAAGGATTGGATGTGTTTACATAACTGTGGGGCCACATGGGAGGTGATACAGGAAGACTGAAAGAGGACAGCCTCAAAAGGAGGGAGCAAACCTTGAAAACACCTGCAGGGCCCCCTTTTTTTTTTGAGATGGAGTCCAACCGCATCAATTTAAAATGTTCACTTGCTCCCCCATGGCTGGCTGTCCAGGCAGAAGCAACATGACTTCTGGTTTGAAAGGCCTCTCAGATTAAGAAAGAATATTGTTTCATGGGGACATCAATCACATTATTATGAATCATAGAATTATGAGTCATGTGTTATAGGTTGTTTTAGTCAACAAGACCTTGGATGTCCTTCACTTCAACCACTCTTAGGGGTATTGAAGGGTGTTGCCATTGCAATCTGTCGCCAACGTCTACTTCCACATCTTTAATAAAGTGTCTGCCTCTTGGGGCTTCCAAGTCCAAGCGTGGAGTTATGTTTGTAGGAGCCTCAAATCTCTCTCTCAAGAATTTTCATTTGTCTTCCCCAGTTCTTCCCTGTGAAACTATGGAAATTAAAATCGAAACCCTGTTCTATGACCTTCACATGTTTGAAGATAGATATGATGTCTCACTTGAGTCATTTTTTCTTCGAGAAAACATTTCCAGCTCCTTCAATTTTTCCATCCATGAGATAATGTCTGTCTCTTCTTCCATCTTCAGACCTTGCCTTTGAATAAGCTCAGCTTGTCAGAATCAGTTTTAAATAGAAGCACCTACACTTGGATACGGTTTTCCAGGTGTTGCTTCAGTGAGACAAATGAAGAAAGTGAGACAATTGCAGCTCTTGTTCTAGATATCATACTTCTTTATCTGTACCCTAAGGTTACTAACTTTTTAGCAATTTCATCACATTGTTATTAACTAAGTCATTTTTTCTTCTTTTTTTTTTTAAAAAAAAGGAACTACAGTTTTCACACACCTTTATTTTAAACGTATACCAACATCTTTTTTCTTTTCCAAGACAGGTTCTCCCTTTGTCACCCAGGCTGGAGTACAGTAGCTCTATCATGGCTTATTGCAGCCTCGATTTCCTGGGCTCAGGTGGTCCTCCCACCTCAGCATCCTGGGTAGCTGGGACTACATGCCACCGTGCATGTATTCTTTTGTAGAGAGAGAATTTCACCATGTTTCAGGCTGGCTTTGAACTCCTGGGCTCAAGTGATCTGCCCGTTTCAGCTTCCAAAATTGCTGGGATTACAGGCATGAGCCACAATGCCTGGCCAGCAAATGTCTTTCTAATAAACGTATGTGTAGCTGTAGTGTGTGTGTGTGCATGCGTGTGTGTGTGTGTATGTGTGTGATATCACGGAGGTTGGGCAGGAGATAGGAATTGCAGAGAAATATGAACAAACTGTTAAACACAAAGAGAAACTAGAAATTCGAAAATATATGAAGTGTCTGACCCCAAGTTCAAGCTGAGAAGCTAGGCATCAATTTTATTTTTCCTTAGGCTGTTTCTTAAAAAGCATTTCTTCAAAGTTTGGTCCTTGAGCCACTTATCCGCATCATCTTATCAGGGAGGCCTTTCCTGTATATCCTATTGCTTGTTATCTCATCCACCATTTCTTGCTATCTGCTTTACCCTGTTTTATTATTTTTTCATAGCTCTTATTACTTCCAAGCATTTTATATCTTTTTATTTATGTATTATAAGGCTTCATGAAAGCAGGTTCTTTTTTTTTTCCACCACTGCTATTATATTTGTTACAATGATTTTATTAAATGAACAATTGAATAATAAGTAAAAGGTTAACTTGGAATGTGATTGCACATTCAGATTTTTGGATCCCAAGCTGGGCCTACAGAATTAGAATTTCAGGTCATGGGGCCCATTTAACTTACTTTTCTAGTGTTTTGTCTGTGTTCTAAAATTTTAGCAAGACTGAAAGTGCACACAATCTCAGTGCACCACACACTGGAAATAAAGTGTAATGAGTAAATTTTTGAACTATCAACTGGGCATGGTGACACATGCCTGCAATCCCAGCACCCTAGGAGGCCAAGGCAGGCAGATCACTTGAGATCAGGAGTTCAAGACCAGCCTGGGCAGCATGATGAAACCCTGTCTCTACTAAAAATACAAAATTGGTTGGGTGTGGTGATGCACACCTGTAATCCCAGTTAGGAGGCTGAGGCAAGAGAATTGCTTGAACCCAGGAGGCAGAGGTTGTAGTGAGTTGAGATGGTGCCACTGCACTCCAGCCTGGGTGACAGAGTGAGACTCTGTCTCAAATAAATAAATAAATGTTTGAAATATCAAAAAATGGCCATCTTCCTTTACATTCTTAAAGGAAAATGTAAGTCTGTATCAAGACATTAGAATATAATTATGTTGACTGCATATTTTAAGCCAACTGCATATTACTGGCCAACTGGAGATCACTATCTATTAATACATAAAATTTGCTATCATGTAGGTTTATTATTTACAGAGGTAAAAGGGTCTTATTCAAACCTTGTTTGGACTATCATGATGTCATGGTGGAAGATTCACTCCCAGGTCCTAAATAACATTCTAATACCAGCATGACAACTGATTTATACAAGCACAGGCACTTGCAGACTACCATAGCTTACCAAACAAGACCCAGGTAGATCATTTCAAAAAGCTACAAAATTGACACAGCTGGGGTGTAGTTTGGGAAATTTGTTCAAAATGCTAATCTTAGAAGTTAAAGGTGGAAAGAAAAAGTCTACATAAAAACCTTCCTTGGAAGGAGAAACTCTTATTTTCCTATAAATTTCATTACTAATAAAATAAAGGAGGAGAGCAATGAGAAACAAATAAGATTAAGGAAGCCAAATGGTTTTTAAATGAAATTATTTTTCTCAGACTTTTCCACAAGGCGTCAGCAGCTCTGTAACCATCAGATTGTCAGAAATTAGCCTGGTTTTTTTTGGACAGTTTGAGAAGTCATTCCGTCTGCCTTATTTATTGTTTATTAAATTAATTTTACTTGATTTTTTGCAGACATAAATGAGATTCTTCTGAATGATGCCCTATGCTGTGAAACCTTAAAATAATGCTATAGTCACTAGTTCTGCCTCTCAGCTAGTCAGAAGGGCACACCCTATGGTTTTACCTTTGATCATTGCACAAAAAGAAGAGCCAAGATTGTGTAACCTAAGTGTAATCAAAGTAACACAAAAATTACTTAGTGAAGCTAGCCCCGATCTGTTTAGCATGATGTTTACTAATTTATTTTTTTACCTCCAAGTAAAGTATTTGGTCTTTTTAAAAAAAGAAGGAAGAAGAGAAAAATAAAGAGCGGGAGGGAAGAAGATAGGGAAGGAAGAAAGAAGGAAAGAGGAGAAGAGAAAAATAAAGTAAGGAAGGAGGGAGAGGGAGCCTTCTCAAATTCAGAAAATAGTATTATTTTTTCTCTTATGAAGCATCGTGGAAGAAAATAAGGCCAGTTGCTACTAAAATTAAGCATTGGGCTGAGGTTAAGAAATCATATTCCATCTTTAAATTTTATATTCACTACATGTTTGGCCTCAAAAAGTCACAAACTTGTTGAGCTAAGATCTTACTTGTAAAATATATGAATTAGAGCTGAATGATATTGAAACATTCCAGCTTTAAAAACTATATGACTCTTTGATTATTAACATAACTGTCAGATTTGAAACACAAAGATAGAATGAGTATATAGAAACATAAGCCACAGACTTAGCAACCAGCTCTCCAAAACCTCTATTGGTATTTATAAGTAGAAATAATTTTGAGTAAAAAGATAATTGTGAAGTACAATTACTACTGATTATAATTCAATCTTCAATGTTTCAGTAGAAAGAAACTGAACAACATATATTCTTAATAACTTCCTTAAGTCAATAATTGAGTTTGAGAATATTTTAGCAGCTTGAGTGTATTCACAGCCTAGATCTACATAGTACTTGCAGGGCAGAGTTCATACATTTAAATGCTAAGGGATGAGGCATTAGGAGAGGTATAAGACAACAGGGAGTGGTGAGGACTGGTGCACTGAAAAACAGGACTGTTTTAAAGCAGGAAAGCTCTACTCAGCTCTGGAAGAATTTTGCTGTGTGCCAAAGCAGAACTAGTCTTGTCAGAGTTTCTAGGTTTTGGAAGAAAGGACAGAAATCAGCATTTTAATGTTAAAACTCATAATGTTTAAGACATGGGAGCTCATCCAAACTTTCAAAGACATCACTGTGCAAATGCAAACTAAACAAAACACACCTGTGAGTTTGGCCCTGCTAGGGTTTCTGGAGTTTCCTTCGTCCCATTCAACTATCAGGTGAACTACAATTAGGTATTAATCCTTAATGACAGCTTCCTAATGAACTTGTTTAGCTATTTCAAGAGGATCCTTCCCTAAAGTATTCAGAATAGCCTTGAAACATGAAGACCACTTCAAGTGCTATGCAAAGTGAGGGAAATTTGGAGAGTAGATTCTTCTGAAGATTTCTCTGCTAAATCAGTTGCACTCAACTGGAATCCAGATGTGCCAGCACTGAAGCTCCATCGCAGGCAAGGCCGCTTCATTGACCCTACCTTCTGTCCACTCAAGTTCCCCGAGACTGCTGGTGATTTATTAAGTGAACTCCTTGCCATTTGTAAGAGCTAATTCAATCTCATCCCCAGGGTGATATAGGTGCATTAAGAGTTGCAGCTCTTAGATTAATCAGGAAAAAAAAAAAAAAAAAAAAAAAAAAAAAAAAAAAAAAAAAAGCCAAGGGCTTGCTGAACATTTAACTGAAAATTTCTCATTTGTACCTGATGGTTCTGAATTTTGCCAACTGTTTCTTTGTATCCTTGTGACATGTTTCTTATTTGTCATTTTTTCTTTTAAGAAGCAATAATGTAAGGGAAATGAAATGTTCATTTGTTACTGGAAACTTACAGTGATGAGATGTGGTACATAAGACATCATAAAATGTCCCTCATTTCCATTTGCATTTGTCACTGCTCCAAATCATTCATGTATCTCTATATCTGCATCTGCATCTAGCTTTGATTTATTGACATAATTGATGTAGAGTGAGTTTTCCCAAAGACATGAATTATATTAAATTTTTGATATATGCATGTATTTGCTTTTGCATATCTTAGTTTTAGATTTTTATAGCTCTTCGAACTCAGAGAACATTCACCATATCTGTATTGGCCTAGGGAATGTTGGAAGAGTGATTTTAATGATGCCACATATTTTTGCACTGTTCTTAGCTACAAACAATTGTATAAGCTATGCCTTTTGAATATATTCATGTACTGTGCCAAATAGTAGTAGTGCAAAAAGCTAATGTTGGTTTTAAAAGAATGACCTTTCCTTGTGTGTTTCTTTCCAGTGATCTGCTTATCTAAGACAGATAATATTGATGGACTGCACTATCACAGTTTTAGACTTGCAGAAATGCCTTGGAGTTTTTTGTTTGACATTTCTTTATCCCTTGGGTACTTTGCTCTGACTCTGTCATTTAGACTTTACTGTAAGGATAACCAATTAGTAGTTAAATGAGTTGAAGCAGTCTTTTTATGTACTCTATTCAAATAACACTAAACTCACTGTCACATGAATAGGAGAGACGAATTATTTCTTTATGCACTTTTAAAGCAAGCCCACACAGTAAATGATATTGTTCATAACCCCTGCCTTTATTGCTTTCTTCCCTACACTTAGGGACCCTTTTTGAAGAAGAACTTGTAGATATCCTATTCTGCATTCCAGTAGAAATAAGAACTCAGTAGGAATAGGACTATGTAGTTTTTGTTTTTTTCTTTTAATATACATATATGAATGGTAGAATTAGTTTTGAAAGCCATACTCTAAAGGAACAACAATGAGAATACTTGCTGGGAATTCATCTCTTTAAGAAATAGCAGAGGACTGTCAAATTAACAAAATACCCCTGGTCTGTATCATTTGTACATGGTACAGATACATATTGTGGTCCTACTGTGTTCCAAACCCAAAGATTGAAGAAGTAAATTCTCACTTCCCATCTTTGACATATTCAGAATTTGGAAATGTTTAGGAAGCTAGAGGTCAATAGTCAAAATCTAACTCTTAGAATGAAAGATCCTTGGTCTTTTAACAAAGGACATCTGATTAATGAAATAGTCTTAGAGTTGTAGGAGAAATGTGTCATTCTGGACAACAATGACCTTCTGTCTCTTTCACAACGGACTGTTTGCATAAAAGACCAGCGTACTTAGTGAATTAGACATCTACAACACTGTGTAAACATTCCTTTGCAGTCATTGCTTCCTAGTCAGTCATAGAGACCACTTTGAAGGGCCTTTATTTTGAACACTAGGAAAGAACTACAGGAGAGCTACAACCCTCTGCAGTAACCCTCTGCAGTAGTAAAATTTACAAAACAAAGTTTGTAAATTTGCTAATAATGATGTTACATCATATCATTGGGACATCAAACCTGTCTAATGTGCACTAGTACTCCCACACTACTACTGCTAATGCAACAACCATTTACTAGGCATATTGGCTGTGTGCCAAGTGCTGTGTTTATTTCTTACTTTCATAGGATGTATTATTTAATTAACAAGTAGCTAAGAGAGAGGGCTCCAGAGACAAACTGCTAAAGTTCATATTCTTGCTTCCATTATTTGCTACCTTATGTATAAAATGGAAATACTTGCCTGATAGGTTGTTATATGATTAAATCAGAGGACACTGGTTAAGTGCTTAGAGCACAGACTAAATGTTCAATAAAATTTGCTATAACATTTCTATAATATCACTCAATGAACATTTGCGATAATATTTTCATATCACTTACTGATTACTGTAACTCAAAGAATTGTGCTTTCTTATTATTCTTAGTTTACAGGTGAAAAACTGAGGTTCACACTAATGTTTTAGTCAAAAAAACCCCTGAAATTCTAACCTGAGCTGAAATTCTAACCCTGTTTGATCTGATTCTGCAGTTTCAGTGAGGGATGATATGTAAAGAGAAGGAGTAGGTCTGCACCTGAAATGTTTCTAGAATTCTATACAATGATCTGTGATCTTCATAGTCATTCAAAAACCTATGGGTGCGAGATGTGGGGAATGTGTGGAAGATGTCAGAATTTGTATTTACAGTCAAGCAGGGAATTTAATAAGGTGAAATTCCAAGGTTTTAAAAACTCAATGGTTTTTGTAAGGTGGGAGTGGAATGGAGAGTGAAGTAGTAAATTGGGATAAACAACCTAGGAGTCTTCTGGGATGGGAGAGATTTCTCCTCCGTATTCAAATTCTGGAAACCTTTTGAACTTTCGTCAAAAATAACAAGCCATCTAATAAACAAACAATTCCATGCAGAGAGAAAGAAATGGATGGGTGGGGTTTTGAAGCCAGTGGTTCTTAATCTGTGTGGCTAACCCACTAGGGACAGATGGTATTATTGGGGGCAGCTCTCAGAAGATTTGTAAAATGTGGTGAAGTCAGTACCATGGCCAACTTTGTTGTACAGTATCCTTGGTTAAGCATATATACCAGAAGAAGGATCCATCTTTCTTGCACTTTGAAGGATTTGGTAGCTTATTCAGGACTTGGTCCTATAGCTGTGACAACAACAGGAGCAGCCAGCTCAGCTTAAGCCTCTGTTCCTTTAGACCTACAAGTGGCTCTGATGGGGACCTACAGTGATGTACCAGCAAGCGACGAATGGAGACATTTCTTTAACAAGGAAAGCTATACAATTTCTACACGGGGAGGATTCAGTGGAAACAATCTGGTTAGAAGGGGGCTAGGGACTCACTTTGAAGCTCTAGTTGCACAACAGGCATGATGTTCTTACTTAGATTTAAGTTTCTTTGGAATTGATAAAAATTATGAGCAAACTGACTCCTTTCCTGAGGTACAAGTTTGCTCTGTGGCCACTGTTTCTCTTCTGTGAAAACATGAAGCTCCAGCTTTGGTGCTAGCAACAGAACAGAGGCTTACTTTGCAATATGTCTGACAGTGATTGTGTGGTTTTCCTGCATCAAAGGGTTCAAGATGAAATAAAACTTGCATTTGATTTTGAGTAAATAAAGCAAGAGCAAATGGCATTGTCCTGAACAATGTTAGCACACTGTAGATTCTTAAATTTATTGTGGGTGAGGATGGATGTTCTCCAGATTAGCAATGCTGCACTTCCAAAGTTCAGTGGAGGGCACTTTAAGATGCAATTATTTACACTTGTTGTTGTGATATTACAACAATAGTTAATAAGAGCTGAAGAGATTTCCTAATTATTTGAGGGTGCAGGAAATCATTTCACCCTCCTCTTACTTGAAATGCTGGGAATCAAGTCTGCAGGAAGCTGGCTGATCACAAATCATGTGTCAGTACCTCCATAACATTTACCTGCATAATTTGTCCTTATTATTTTTTATGTTGATGAATCTATGGTGACATATCTTGCATTTATCTGTTTTTTTTTTTTTTTATTGTATGTATCTCCTGTTTCACAGTAGTAGGGACCCTACGCTCTATTTACTTTGTGCTTTTTCACAGTACACCATAGGATTTAAATAAATGCCTATTGAAAAATTAAACAAATAAGCCATGCCATTTTTGTTAAGCAGCTTTACTTGGCAGCAAGATCTCTGTTCAAAATTATGCTAAGTTGAAGAGTCTCACCATCATTTCCCTGGTGACCTGTGGGCACAGAATTTAATGAGAATTTGTTTCCTTGCCCTCGTAGCAACTTCCTCTGCATAAGATCCTAATTAACCACCATAAGGTGATTGAGGCCTTGGGGGTGAGGTGGAATTATTCATTTTCCTCTATTTTACATTTATATTTTACTTCATAATACTGCATTCACTTCCTTTGAAATGTTAGTATTAAGAAGTTTTCTAGTAGCTGTTCTCTTAAAATTGTGAGGATTATTGATTTTATGTTATTTTATTAGTCAAAAACTAAAACCAAAAGCAAAATCTGTAAAATTCCTTTTTTTAGGATGTAAAATCACCTTATACATTATATCTCATTATCTTTACTGATTTTAACATTAACACCCAATTAAACTGTGTGTGTATTTCAAAGGTAAGGCCAGGTTCTCATTGATTCTCTTCACTAAATTGTTGCATGAAGCTCAATAAAAATGTGAAAGATTATACAGTTTTTGGGCAACAAATATTCTCCCTAAGACTCAAGATGTATTTTCTTAAGGAAATAGATTTAAAATGTGAACTATTTCCAAAATATAACATAAAGCAAATTAAGCAGCATTTTCTTGCAGGAGAAAATGTAACAATTACCATAGAAATGCATTTGCCTTGATATTGTAATTTGTAGCAATGAGTTTGATCAGCTTTCTGTTGATGATCAATTCTAAAATGATGATTCTTTCCTATGAAAAACCATGCTTTGGTTTCATTTCACAGCTGGTAGTTTATTTACTTCACATTTGTTGTCATTATCACATTTTCTGTTTATTCTTGCTTCAAATGTGTTTTGCCCCAACACATGTTCAATAGATACAATCCTTTATATAAAAATGAAAGTAGATTTCTAAAACTCGTAGTATATTTACATCAAACTGTGAGTAAAATAATTTGGAATAATAAAGCATGAAGTGTTTTAGATGTTATGGCAGTGATGAAGAAAATGTGCTGAAAATGATGACTAGGCCGGGCACAGTGGCTCACTCCTGTAATCCCAGCACTTTGGGAGGCTGTGATGGGCAGATTATTGAGGTCATGAGTTTGAGAGCAGTCTGGCTAACATGGTGAAACCCTGTCTCTACTAAAAAATACAAAAATTACCCAGGCGTAGTGGTGGGCACCTGTTGTCCCAGCTACTTGGGAGGCTGAGGCAGGAGAATCACTTGAACCTGGGAGGCAGAGGCTGCAGTGAGCCGATATTGTGCCACTGCACTCCAGCCTGGGTGACAGAGCGAGATCCTATCAAAATAAAATAAAATAAAATAAAATAAAATAAAATAAAATAAAAAGTAATGACTAGCTTGTGTTTTCAGTACATATTTTGGATTAGATTTTCTACTTCAGTTAACACAGTTTTCTTCTTTCCCTCAATATTATTGCACATGCCATAAATATATCTTGCAAAATTGAATAAGAATTTACTTTGAGGCAGTTATAAATCTTAGTCTTATTAGCGTACAGAAAACAATAAAAAATCTTTGGAATTAGTTAGATTTGAGTTCAAATCCTGAGTTCAATTATTAGGAATTAGGTTTAAGAAATAATTCACTCTACCTCTCTTCCAATGTTCGAGAATATAGGGTTAAAGGCAGAGCTGAATCAGATGGCAAAATACTGGCTTTATTTACGCTTCCCTAGTAATTATGAATGTTAAAGGATGTTGAGTGGGGTTTTGTATTTTGTTGTTGTTGTTACTCTCAAATTGGTAACTAAAGTTCACAGCTGCATGCAGAGATTAGCCTAGTATACCATTTACTAACGAGAGAAGTAAAAAATTATGACCAGGATCCTTTCTCAGGAACTTCTCAAGAGTTGAAAGAAGAAAACTCAATTTCCCCAACCATCAGCCAGCTGCTCAGCTTGTGCACAGAAAGTTTTGGAGGCAGGAAGGAGGAGAATAGCTCTTTGAAATGTTCTAGCATTGTGGAATGTGCATCATTTATGATCAGATGGGATTCCTTCTACAGAGATTTTCTCATCTCAAGTCAAGTGAAAGGCTCCAACTTAATCATTTGTACAGACTGGTGCACCTGTAAGAAGGAGACTGGCAAATGCTCCCTGTTTAGTTAACTGAATCAGTAATGAACTTCCGAATCTATTTCTGTGCCAATGTTAGGCAGATAGGAGAAAAATGGAGAGAGATGGTAGGGAGGGTCAGTGGAGCACCTGCGTTCTTACCTTTGGGCCCAGCTGGGGTACATGAATGTTCTGTAGATAAAAAAGGCTCTCTCTCTCTCTCTCTTTCTTTCTTTCTCTCTCTCTCTCTATATATATATGTACACACACACACACATACACACATATATATATATACACACACACACACCTAATGGAGTTTTGCTCTTGTTGCTCAGGCTGGAGTGCAATGGCATGATCTTGGCTCAGTGCTACCTTCACCTCCTGGGTTCAAGCGATTCTCCTGCCTCAGCCTCCCAAGTAACTTGGATTACATGCATGTGCCACCATGCCCAGCGAATTTTGTATTTCTAGTAGAGATGGGGTTTCACCATGTTGTTCAGACTAGTCTCAAACTTCTGACCTCAAGTGATCCATCTGCCCTGGCCTCCCAAAGTGCAGGGATTACAGGTGTGAGCCACCACACCCAGCCAAAATATACCCACTACTAAGCAGCTGGGCTTGAGCTGTTGCTGGTACCTCATCTAAGGGGGTTGGTAACAGGGTACAGTGACATCAGCAGCAAGAGGCAGTGAGATCTCCAGGAAGCTGGAAGAAAGTGGGATGAAGGTGGAAGTACCTGAGACCGGTGCAGAACCTGACCCAGTAGAGGGGCCAGGCTAGAAGAGATGTGATAATTCCAAGGTGCTAAAGAGGAAGGGGGAATCTGAAAGGAAACAATAGTCTTTTTTTCATTTCAGCTCCTTCCAGCCATAGTTCTGGCCAGAAATGGGGGGAAGGGGGAAACATTTTGAATCAAACTGAGTTTCAATGACAGAAAGTGACTTGAGGTTTATGGAAGAATCAAAAGCATGAAGGCATGGGACAGGAGAATTTGGCAAAAAATAGTGTGAAAAACCATGTTTGAAGAAAAAAATGGAACTATTTCAGGCTAATGTTTTACTGAGGTGAGGGTCTTTGATAAACCAGTTACAGCTGGATTAGAGAACTCTATGAGACTTCACATGTTATTTTTCCTGAATTTAAACCCTGGGACTCAGTATTATTTCTAAGCAATCATAGATAGAGAGGTTGAAGGGAAGAATACAGAGACCTGATTGGTATTTTTACCACCTGGACCTGGAAGCACTGTCATTGACAGATCCCAGGTATAGGCAGAAAGGGCGGGGGATGGGGGTGCAAAAGAATAAACTTTGCCTTGTTTTTGAAGTTTCCATTGAACCAAGCAGATTAGACATCTATCTGTTGTTCCAGTTACTGTTACTGCATAAAAAGTTACCCAAAATTTGGTGGCCAAAACCAAGCATTTATTTTGCTCACGATATTGTGGATTAAGAATATAAAGAGGGCAGTTCTTACTAGAACTTTTAAATACAATTGCAGTCAAGGCATTAGCTGGGGCTGCAGTTATATGAAGGTTCACCTGGGCTGGGTGTTCAGCATGGCTTCCCCACATGGCTCGTAGTAAATGTTTGCTGCCAGCTGGGAGCTCAGCTGGAGCTGTGGACTTGAGCGTGTACACATGTGTAACCTGTCCATCACAGCAGTCTCAGGATAGTTGAACATCATGCATGACTGCTGGCTTTTTTAGAGCAAGCATCTTAACAGAACCAAGAGGCAGTTGAAGGCTTTCTTTGATCACACCACAGAATAGTTGGTTACAAGTATATCATTAAGGCCAGCTTGAATTCAAGGAGAGAGATATAAACCTCATCTCTCAACGGGAAGTTGCCAAAGAGTTTGCGGACATGTTTTAAATCTATCACCCTATGAAAAACCAAAAATTCTGCTCCAATCCAATAAAAACTTCTTATATTTTGGCCAAAGTTCCATTTTCTAAGGATTGTGGGGAGGGCGAAGGAAAGTTTTTGTGAACTTGGGCAAGTTATTTTAACTCATGATTTTCAGTTTTCTCTTACCAAAATGAAAGCAAAAATGCCTACTTTATTGTGCTATTGTTTAATGGGGTGAGGTGGGTGGCTCATGCCTGTAGTCCCAGGTACTCAGGAGACTGAGGCAGGAGGATTGCTTGAGCCCAGGAGTTGGAGACTTCAGTGAGCTATGATTACACCACTGCACTCCAGCCTGGGCAACAGAGTGAGACCCTGTCTCAAAAAAAAAATCATTGCACTTTTGTAAATTTAAATGAAAAGACAGTGTCTAATACATAGTAGTTCTTATTATTTATTCCTATTACATGATGTATCCAAAGAGAATTTCTCACAAGATATAATGAAGAAGATTTGCATATTGGAAGCTTTCATTTATGAGTGGAGAAAAACTGCTAAAGATTTGTAATTTTGAACGAACATTGGCATAAATAGAAAGCCAATGTGTAGAGCAGAGAAGGCTGATATTTTCATGCTAAGCTGTAGAAATCAGGAAATGTGTGATAGGGTTATCTGACAAATAGATTCAGAGAAGCCACAGAGAGAGGAAGGGGAAATAAAAGTGAACATTGATGAATATGGGTGAGGATATTGTGTGTTGGGGAAGCATCTTAGTTCTTCCATTAAATATACAAGTGATGTTTGAAGCACTCTTATGAAAAGTCATCTTTCATGTTAAGTGGAGATCATGTATTTGTAACATTTCTATTTGGTAGTCATATCTCTAGCTATTAAAAATCACATTGTGATAAAATACTCTTTTGATACATGCTGACTGTAAAATCACATGGTAGACATTTTCTGCAATGTAGCAGGATTTAATAGAATTGGGAAAATAATGCCTTTATATTTCTATTATAAATAACATTCATATAAATAATCTTACCAGTTGCTATCAATACAGGGAATTCTTATTTCAATTAATTAGTTTAAATTTTCATCATTTTTGTGCTTTATTGTAATATTGCTACTGTTATTTGAAACACATTACATTTGTGTAAGCACATGTAGCAATGCCAAAAATATTGGGGTGCCTGCTCTGTGCAGGGGTTTACGTTGGTTGTTGTAGTTGTTGTTTTGTTTTATTATTATCTTGTGCTTTGTCATATTTGCAGGCGTGCTATTGTCTTCTTCCAACTCTTAAGTATAGTGACAAACATATTTCCAATTCATAATTTTGTGTTTTTTTGTATTCCTGTCATTATGGTGTGCTTTGTTGTTTTTACATAGATTTTATAGTGTTTTTCCAGGTTTTAGGTTTAGTAATAGAAATACTTCTATTTCATCCATTTCAAGTCTTCTTTCAGAAATATTTCAGGAAGGCAAGGTCCATTCTTAACGAGAGACTATGTTTCCATTCTTTGGAAATAGGAAGATAAATAAGACCCATACTCTGTCTTCAGATGGCTAATAGAGTATGCTAGTATATTAGCCTATTAGCCATGGCATTTTCAATTGCAAGAAATCTAAGGCAAAAGGGAATTTTAGATCTTATAACTAGAAATGCTGTAGAGTTGTTCACATTATGTAAAATAAGTTACAGGGTTAGGGAATAGTTCAAAGCAGCAATGGACATATTTTGTATTGTAAATTCCAGAGATAATCATAAAGATGACTCCTTGGCACTTGGTCCCAAATGGATTCATCCTTTTATTAATTCAGTCTTTCACTCGTCCAATACTTACTGAACTCCCATATTTGCCAGACAGTTGGTGCTAGGGATAGAGAGGTGAATAAGACCAAGTTTTGCCCTTATGAGAGCAACAGTCTAATCTAGGGAGATAACAAACAGCCAAATCAATGAAGAGATAATGAAGTGTCACCTAGTGATCATTCCTATTAAGCTGGTGTAAGTTGGTTTAAACTAGATGATGAAGGAAGGTCTTTCTGAAGCAGTGCCTTTGAACCCGAGATTTGACTGATCTCTGTGAGTATCTGGGAAAGTCTTCAGGTGAAGGGTACAGTAGGTGTAAGACCCTAGGAAAGTGGGAGCTTGGTGGTATTTCACAAACAGTGAGGAGGTTGGAGTACATTCAGCACTTTATGAAGTTTTGTGCATTTTTCAGTCTTGTTGGCATCAGTGAGTGTGCGATAGCTAGAAACAGGTCAATAAATTACTCATGACCAAAATGAATTTGCTGTTTCTCTGCCCACATTATTGCACCCTTGAGAAGTGGTTAGTTTGCCCCACCTGGGCCAAAGGAGAGTTCCTTATCCAAGAACCTGAATCAATATGTTTTAGTTTAGCTGTCTTTTTCCACAAGCTCTTAAGCTCTTTAATTCTATAAAGACCATGATCACTCCTAGACTTAATCATTTTTCTCTTAGCCACCATGTTATCTTCTTTAATCTTATTCAAGACTTGTTTCCTCCAGTCCTTTATTGTTTTGCTATTAAGCCTTATCAATATTTTCTTGGAGCTGTATTTAGTATATTCACATTCTTCTTTTTCTATTCTCTCTCATTTTTTTCTGTGCAAGGACAAATGTAAATGTCATGAAATTATCAGAATCTTGAATTTTGATGTCATATTTATGTTTTCTATCATAATGACTTCTTTTAAAGAATAAGGGTATATATCTCTTATGAATGCTTCTTGTTTTTAAGTTATAATATTTCTGTCTTTTAAATTAGAGGTGGTAGGATGGTGATATGCCTATGTTAGATTTACTTTTCTACTAGATGTGTTTCCTAACTACTCTAATCTACTTTTGCCTATACTGTAATTTTCCATGCTGTAACCAGATAATTCTTTCTGAGATACAAATTTGACAAAACCATAATTCTGCTTAAAATGTGTTAATGATTTCATGTTCCTTTTTGGGTAAAGATCAGCTCCTTACATGGCCTAATAAGCCTCAGTGAAATAGACTCAACAGCAGGGAGGCTCCACTCTGACCAAATCTCTTCTCACTTCACCAGTTTCCATTCACTGACCTCCTTTTCCTCCTTAGTTTCTGTTCTCCATACCAGTCTGAAAACAGAGAATTTGCATGTACTCATTTGTCGTGTTCACTATATTTTTTTCCCTCCTTGACTAACTAACCTATACATCCTCCCAAATCTCAATTCAGTGATAACTTCATGACAGTCACCATCTCTGGATAGATTGTTAAAAGCAGATCTAGACAGAGTACCTCATGCAATTTCTGGTCACTCTAAAACATTATACATGCACACACAATGCATACCACATATACACCCCACACACATTCCAGATAATATTCAGAAATCTTACTATTTTAATAGACATGTGTTCGCTTAAGTTGAACCATGCTCAAAAAAAGAACATTCCAAATTATTAAGCTGAATACAACTGTCTTTAAATAAGCAGAATACATATATCCACTGTTCAGATTACCTAAATGGGGAAATAACCGCTTTTCAAGGTTATTAGCCCACAATATTCTAACCTCAGATGCTGTACTAGAATGTTCTGGCAAAAGTTATTAACCGACAATATTCTAATCTCAGATGCTGTACTAAAACATTCTGGCACAATTGTTGTTTGGTTTAATTTTTTACTCTAGTGAGCTGTAGGCTGACACTTATCCATAGCTTCTTTTCATTGTAAGCGGTACATAGTGTGATGCTCAAAATGTAAATAAGATAATTTCTACCATTTTTCAGGAGCGTCTAAGTCATCTATAATTGGATAACTTTTTCCCACAATTTGTGAAATACAGGTATATCTGTCAAAACTGATGCACAATTTTGTCTCTGTTTCTTTTATCTATAACATGACTTACCCAGTTGCTAGTGTGCAAGAAACATTATTGATGTCTTACTGAATCTTTCTGATGTCTTATGCTTTCTGTATATACTACTGTGATCTTGGTGGCATCTTCATTTATTATTCTAGTGGACGCATATAACTTACCCTCAGTATTTTTATGAGACAAGAAGCAGTATCTCTCTTTTCTAACTAAGCAATTTAGACAGTAAATTATGTTAGCATGGATACCAGTGTGGTCCTACTCACCACTGTAACTTCATTGTCTAGCATGGCAGCAGCACACAGTTGAAACTTCACTCTTGAAACAGCCTGTAGGTTAGGGATAGTCTACCTATTTACTAGTGATGAAATTGCCCCTTAAATGAATGGGTGAGTGATTGCCCAAGTTTACACAGCTGCTAAGTGGTAGGGTCAGGCTCTTAGTCACAGTGTGGCTCATTACCTAGCATCTACTAACATGTTATGAAGGCATTTTGCTACTTTAAAATAATTTATTTATTCAAACTTTGTATTTACTGGTCAGATTTCCATTGTCAGATTGAAAAAATAAATCACTCATTTGCAGGACAGTAGCAAACATCTTACTCGCATTCGAGTTGTGTATGGTTTATTTTAAATGTCATAATATTCTTTTCTTATTCCTCTTGCTATATATTGATGGCAACGGTAGGCCTAGTTTTACCACATGTCTATAGAACAAAGCCATATTTTTGGAATGATTTTAGGTGCTATCTGGACTGACACAGTTTTGTTACCTATAGTAAAATATTTACTGCTTTGTTGCAGAGAAAGCTAGCAGATGGTTTTCATGACATCACAGGCAGGGAAGGGTAGACATGTAGGGTCCACATGTTTTGCCTTTTTTTCCAAGAGTCTAACTTCATGTATTCATGAGAATTTTCAATGAGGAAGTCAATATACTTGTTATTGTTCTATAACGAGAAATCTTTACTTTCTGAAAATAAAGCCTATTACTTGTTGAAAAGAATAGATCTCAGCCTGAAAAGTATGCTTGTGCAAGTATAAACTTACATAAAAATAAACTTGTATAAAATTTAAATATTATTAGCAATCATGATTAAATATATTAATTGTATATATATACTACGTGCCAAGCAATTTGCTAGGTAATTTATATTTTATCTGATTTAATCCTTAAAACTCTGTTAACAGATGAAAAAACTGAGAATTTGAATGTTTGAGAAGGTAATTTATGTTCTAAAAACTAATAATTAGAGGAGTTGAGGTTAAAAATCTGTTGGACTCTTAAGTCTAAATTATTATTGCTTATATTATTCTTTTAAAAATTAAGATAAATATTATATATTCATTGCCATGATTACTTTTAAAATATATTTTTCCCACCTGTCTAAAATGCTGTGAAGGTAAAGATCATCACGTCTGTTTAATTTACCACTATCTTAAAAGTATTATATTGCACCACCAATCATATTGTATATGATTTGTGTCCATTGTAGATACTCAGTAAAATATATTGAATGAATTGCCTTGAGCTTTGAAGATTGGGATTGTCACAACATTAAGAGTGTTATAGCCTTTCTTCTCAGACTTTTTTGGGGAGTTGGAGATAGGAAATGGCAGAGTTTAGCCTGCTTGGAAGAAAGCTGGTGTTTTATAAAATTTGCAGCATCGTTGGAATCCAGTGATTCAATTGTCTTGACCATGTCGTTTCAATAAGAGGTAAGAGGAACTTCAGTTCCAAGGAAAATCTCCTGATTAGAAGAGTTGTACACTGATCTCAAAAGGACTTCAATGGCAGCATGGCATGGAGTTCGAGAATGGACGCTGGGCCAGATTATCAGGGTTCCATTCCAAAGTAGTCCACTTATTAGCTGGTAACTTTTCTTTTCTTTTCTTTTTTTTTTTTTTTTTTTTTTTTTTTTTTTTTTTTGAGACGGAGTCTCACTCTGTCGCCCAGGCTGGAGTGCAGTGGCCGGATCTCAGCTCACTGCAAGCTCCGCCTCCCGGGTTCACGCCATTCTCCTGCCTCAGCCTCCCGAGTAGCTGGGACTACAGGCGCCCGCCGCCTCGCCCGGCTAGTTTTTTGTATTTTTTAGTAGAGACGGGGTTTCACCGTGTTAGCCAGGATGGTCTCGATCTCCTGACCTCGTGATCCGCCCGTCTCGGCCTCCCAAAGTGCTGGGATTACAGGCTTGAGCCACCGCGCCCGGCCGGCTGGTAACTTTTCAAATGACTTCTCTATACCCAAATTATTTCATCTGAAAATTGGAGATAATGATTGTACCTGCCTCGTAGGATTATTATTATTAAGATTAAATGAATTTCTGATAAAGTACTTAGAACATTGCCTGATACACAGTATGTGTTATGTAGTGTTTGTTACCTAAGTATTCATTCCAAAAAGTCATTTAATATATAAACTAAATGCTTATAGATTTTTAAAAAATATTAGGCATCTGCTTGAAAGCTAAAGGATATTATTTGATAAAATGTTAAGATGTTCTCAGTGCTAGAATTATATAATAATAGACACATCCTGGAACCATAAAGGCATTCTTAAGGAAATTTATTTTTAAAAAAGCAAAATAAAGAGCCAGGAATGAGTAACTAGTGCACAGACTGTGAAACCAGAGGATAATATTCTATATCTGTAAAAACACATAACATTAATATCCTTAATTTGACAATTGGCAGAAGAACACAGCATTGAATGTTGTATATTTTCTCTTTTTTTTCTCTACCACATTCATTTCTATGTTACTTTTATCCTTTTCAGAATGCCCAATTGCTTACATTTTAAACTATAATCGCTGTACTTAGGATTTTTTTCTCTTACCTTATACTGGAAAAATATGCAACAAAGTGACATTCAGAACTTACATGTAATTTTTATATTGGGCATTCAAGGAAAATAAATATTTATGCCATTTTATTTCTAAGTGTTACATTTGCTTATTTTGTCTTTTCCATATTTTCCCTTTTCCCCATCTTTGGCATGACATTTGGAATTGTTATTGGAAAGAGATTCAACTCAGAAATCAGGAAAGTTAGCCAGTGACACATTCCTTTATTATATGATGCAAATGTTTTGCTTTGCTCTTTTAGCATTTTTCTTTCCCATAACAAGAAGTTTCACAGCTACATTTCACAGATTTCACATCTGTGCATGTAACAGAAACATAAAATGTAGTTAGCATTTAGGTATTCGTATTTTATTTTACTAGGCAGGAATGTAGAGTGTGTTTGTGTGCTTGTGCATGTGAGTTGGAAGGAAGTGTGGTTGCCGAGTACTTCCTCAGCTCATGACTGAAACTTTGTTCCAGTTCAAGAAGGAAATAAAGAGCTCTTCAAAATATAATACTGAATACTTTATTTATCTGCTCTGTGGAAATCTAGCCAGGAAGCAAATTAAAATTACAAGAATATCCACAACAGAATTACTTGGCTTGCTGTCTATGTATTTGACAACTGCCTTTTATGATTTTAACCTTTATAGACATTCTCTTTGGGGATGGTTTTCCTTATGGCCCGTAGGAGATCCCCCTGAAATCATATACTAGTTGTTGCAGATTTCCTCACAATCCCCATTGCGCTAAGTGGCGACTAATCTGGGAGCTGTCATGTTTGGAAAATACCATGATGCCATGAGTTAATTTCATACCTGTCACGAGATATTGCATGGGATCCCAGGGGACCAGTGGTATGTCACACACTACTGCAAGCATTCGTTAGTACCTCTCAAAGCAATGACCCATGGCCAAGAGATCTTGTTGCAACATATGGCAGCACCTGTCACCGGGTTTCATGACTGGCATAAAATTAACCTGTTTTTCTGTTTGATGTGCTGCTTTTTTTTGCATTATCCATGAAAAGGATGAGAATAACTTGTATTTGGAATAAGTTTACTGTTCCTTTCAAGAAGTATAACGGTACATTTGGGATACTGGACGTAATGAATAGACAGTGTCCTTGTAGAAGTACACACACTGTTATTCAGTAAAGATGGTATTTTATGAATTTCTGAATGGCGGTCTGCAAATCTAACACAGGAAGCAAAGTTTTAGTTTCTGAACTCTGTCAAACCTAGACATAGAGCAAGAAATGACATTATTGTGAGCCACATTGTGGAAGAAAAATCCAGGAAGCATGGGTTTCAGATGTGAGCTTGCCCTTGCCTTTCAAACGGCTTCAAGCAACCTTGAGCTTCCTCTCACTTCTCTCTGTATTTCTCATGCTCAGATCTTAGTATTCTAATGGGGACACAGGAAAAAGGGACCCACAGAAGAACAATATTCAGAATGATGCCAAATATTCACTGTCTGAGAAAAACAGATTAATTGAATTTAGTCTTTAAGTCTTAAAGCTGCAACTTAGCAGTTATTTTTTAAGGATAAAGACAAAGAATATAGTCCACTATTTATATATGGCTTTCTGCCCAGTGAAATAGTAAAAGTTTTTTGATCAAATGATTTCTCAATGGAGAAAGTATCTGGTTTCTTGCATCACTTTTGTTTTTTGGATCTTCTTATATATATTTTTGCAGTTCCCTAAGCTTCTTAAAATATTTATTTTAATTGAGGAGGGAGTTGTTTTCTATAGCTAGTCTCTTTCCTTCTTAAGGTAAATGCTTCTTAGATTCTGTGAGTTTTAAAATTCATATACAGCAAACAACAAAGATAAATTTAGTAGTCTTTTTCCTTTTTCTCACTACCAAGTCTAGGGAACAAATGGTGTTGTTCTTCCACAATCTGGACTGGTTGCTCTGAATTCTGGAGTAATCAATTTTTCCTGGCATTTCTTAAATGGTCTTTTTTATTCACTGAATCTCCTTTGAAAGTGTAAACATTAGTCCTTGTTTTGTGGTTTTGGAAATTGATGACTGCTCTTCTCAAAGGATAGTAGAGTTGGGATGATTGAAGGAGCAGAGCAAAAAGCTGAATTGAAACAATGGAGAGAGGGAAGGTAGTACCACAGACAATGAGAGAAGTGGGCGGTGATTGGGAGGTAATACGAAGTAGGAACTGGGGACTTAAAGGCTGTTTAAGACTTGATTAATAGATGCTGTAAAATGAAATGCTGAGCCAAGGGATAAAACTGCACTTGAGAAGTCACTTGAAAACATGTTAATGCCTTTACTTGACAAGTATTTATTTTTTCGTCCTGGGTATAAAACCACTGTATGAAAATGTAGATCTTTTTTTCACATTGAGTATTTTTTAACTGCTGATTATTGTTATGTTGTCCTGAAATCAGGTTTCTATTTCTGAAAAGAAAATAAAAAGAAATAAATATAAATGTGCAAAGATAAGTATTTTGGAGGCATGGATCTTCAGGTGAAGTGTCATGTAATATCTTTGCTAAGTCAGGATCAAAATAAAATTTAAAACTAAAATTCATATTTAAAAAGTTCTTAGTAGAGTATAGGCTTTCTTTTTTTTTTTTTTTTTTTTTTTTTTTTAGTGTCAGTAACAGTGATGAAAAGTTTTTACCTAAAAGAATGAAGGATTTTGCAAGGGTTTTTCAGGAGACTGTGGCACTGTCATGGATGGTATCTATACCATTTTCTAACAAAATATGTCAAGAAAATTGAACATCAGTCTTCTTAATAGAAAAGAGAATCTGTGGCAAATTATTTTATTAGTAACAGCAAACTGAGGATGCACAAAATAATTTAGATAAGAATTAAAGTGCTACAACAATTTTATTGCTGGTAAAGCTGAATTCAGAACTGCTTCTGGTAATTTTGCTACATCAAGCAGGCCCTGAGAAAGACAACCTGAAACTGTCTAAAGGGAGATGTTCAAGGGTGGTCACAAGATGTAGGACTCATGGAAGAGCTTCCACCATCACAAACCATCACTTTGACTATCACCAACTAAATAACTTTTTCTCTGAGAAGGAGTCAGTGAAGAGTAGAGATGAAATAGGAAAAATTTGGTTGGTTGGTTGGGTGGGTGGTAAGTTTAATCACTACTCTTCTTTAATGAGTAATAGAGTGGAAATAACTTTCCTCTCTGGTTTTAGAAGTTAATAGTAAGTGTCTTTGTTGAAACACATAGACAAACACACATTCACCAAACACACACACACACACATCACACACACACTACAACGGTTTGCTACAGGATTTCTAATTAATGATATCACACTCTCTAACCCAGTAGTTCCCAAGTGGGGTAATTTTGTCCCCTAGGGGACATCCGACTATGTCTAGATACATTTTTTGATAGTAATGACTTGTACTACTGGCTTCTCATGGGTAGAGACCAGTGATTCTCCTCAATTCTCCTACGACACCCAGCATATCTCCCCACAACAAGGAATTATTCAGTTGGAAATTTAAAGGGCACTCAGGTTGATAAGCCCTGTAATTGCTTGAAGTAACTTAGTTTCCTTAGTAATGGCACAGTATTTCATAGTTATTCTTCTTCCACTACTGCTCCCCACAAATTTGCCTACAAACTTGAGAATTTACGTAACTCCAAGAGTACAATAGAAAGGGGCCTCACATCCAAGTGCTTGGGTACTGTGCTATCTTCTGGTTCCTTATTTGCCTTCATCACTGTGATTTACTATCGGCAAAGTTGTGGTCAGGCTGGTTCTCCTGTTCTACAAGAGCCCAGAAATCTTCTCTTGTTGATGGTCCACCTCTGTCTTAAAGTCTATTTTGTCTAATGTTAACATAGCTACCCCAGATTTGTTTTGTTTATTTTTCCAATTTATATCTTTTTTTAATTTTTTTTTGAGACAAAGTCTCACTCTGTTGCCCAGGCTGGAGTGCAGTGGCACAATCTCAGCTTATTGCAACCTCTGCTTCCTGGGTTCAAGCGATTCTCACGCCTCCGTCCCCCAAGTAGCTGGGATTACAGGCACATGCCACCACACCTGACTAATTTTTGTATTTTTAGTAGAGATTGGGTTTCACCATGGTGACCAGGCTGGTCATGAACTCCTGGTTTCAAGTGATCTGCTCGCCTTGGCCTTCCAAAGTGCTGGGGTTACAGGCGTGAGCCACCATGCCCAGCCTATATATTTTTCTTATATTTTTGCTTTTGCTCTGTAAATACGTTTGAATCTACAATTTATCTGTTTTAGATAGGATATAATCATATCATTATAAAAACTATTCTGCCAATCTCTACTTTTTATTAGTGTTTAATTCATTTGTGTCTTATATAATTACTGGTAAGACAGAATTGATGTCTGGTGTTTCTATGTCTTTGTTTTTTGATTCCTTCATATCTGCCTTCTTTTGTGTTAAATAACTATTTTCTGGCATGCCATTTTATTCCCTTGTTTCTTTTATTGTATTTTTAAAACTATTTTCTTAGTATCTGTTCTGGGGAATACAATTAGCATTTTACTAAAATAATCTAGATCAGATAAAAATTAATTTAATAGTATACAGAAACTTTGCTCTAATATGTACTTGTTCCTTTCTTCCTCCTTGGCTGCAATTGTCATACAAATTACACTTTTATACAGTGTAAGCTCACTAACATGGTATTATAATTCTTGATTTATGTAGTTGTCTTTTAATCGGATAGAAGAGTTACAAAAATATTTTAATACTTTCTTTCGTATTTTCCTTTACTAGTGCTCTTTATTTATTTGTATAGATTGAGGTTAATATCTAGTGTTCTTTCATTTGAGCTTGAAGGATCCTTAACATTTTTTGCAGTGCAAGACTGCTAGCAAGAAATTCTCTCAGTTTCTGTTTATCCAAGAATGTCTCATTTTTATTTTTGTAATTTTCAAAGAATAGTTTTACTGTACATAGACTTCTTGGTTGACTGGTTGTGACTGATTAACTGTCCTTTTCATTCAGCACACTGAATATGTCATCCCACTGAAAAATGTGAATGGCTTCACAAATATTTGCATGTCATCTTTGCCGAAGCACTATAGTAACCTTCTCTTATCATTCCAGTTTTAGATGTGTCAGCAAAGCAAGCACTCTGGATCCTTCCATACTGCAATAGAAATGAGGAAGACTTGGGGGAACTTACTATTTTTCTCTATATAAATCCTGCCTTTGCCACTTTTTATCTGTTTTCTGGACTACGCTGTATAGAATACAGTGCCTCTCTAAGAAAACAAAATACTTGCATTTTGTGGCCAGTGATCCAAGTAAAAGCCCTGCTTTTGGGGCATCTGGTGGTTTTCTAACAGCTCCTGCTCTGATTATTTCCTTGTATTCCAGTTTTCTGTCTAATCACATGCAGAACCATTCTCTTCACGTGGTGAATACATCTCTCACTTGACAGAGGGATCCTCATTTATGGGAAAGAAACACAAAGTTTTTATTTGAAAAAGATGTTATTATGTTTGCTTCATGCGGTACATAACTAAAACCTGATTATCACTTTCTCCTCATAGCCATTCTCTTCATGAATATCATTAGCATTCAATGCAAAAATTAGCCTGCAGTCTTCCCCTAATGTTTGCATGTATCTTTTTATGTGATCCAACATTTTGCAAATAGAACGAATTCTGTGGAGACACGATTAGATAATACCAAGAGTATAATAAGTTTCCTGAGATTAGCAATCACACATGGCTTATTTCAGTGCTTTGTAGAATGTTGTGACTACTATCTTTCTATCTATGTACACATACATCTATGAAGTACTCCTTCATCCATCCTTTTATTCATTAGTGTAGCCAGTCAACCATCTATTCATCTATCTGTCTCTAACGTATCTTTTTCTTCATAGGAATTCAATTTGATGTTAGCATATGATAGTTGTCTAATAAATACATGTTAAATTAAATTCATATGAGGAATACAGACTCTAGTGTAAACTGTTGGCATTACTGAAATTTGGGGTTTGATCATTCACTTCGTGGGTAACTACCTCATGGGTACAGACATTGGATGTTCAGCACCATCATCCCTGGCCTCTCAATATATGCCAGTATTTTTCTCCCAATTGTAACAACCAAAAATGTCTTCAGATAACATAAAAACATCCATAGGGGAAAAATCCCACTCCTCCACCACAGTTGAGAACAACTGGTATAAAGGCATCCTTTCCTTCTTTTATCATAGTATGTATGATTAAAATAAATATTTAACAATGACTAATAGTAGGGAATTTATTGGATGAATGAATGCATTTACATATATATTTTCCAGATAGTCACACTCTCCCTCACTGATTCATCCACTCATTTATTATTAAACAAACACTTATTATGTACAAATTATCCACTAAGTACTTTGCCAGGTAGTGGGGATACATTTGTGAAATATAAGTTTCTGCCCTGATAGGGCTTACAGACTTTTGGTGGAACTAGATAAAAGTGAACACACAACTAAAGAAAAGATATCACCAATAAGTGTTTTGTTTACAATATAGCAGGAAGTTATGAGGGAACGACGGGGGGCTGCATTAGACTAATGGACAAGGAAGGACTTTCTGAGGTGAACATTTAAGGTAAGAATTGAGTAATATGAGGAAAACAAAGCAAAGATGTGAATAGTTTATTTATTAATTTTACTTATTTCTTATAGCATATGAGGTTTATGCTAGGAGTGCAAAAGGATGATCATTTGGTGGCATATCAACTTGCTTCTCTACCCATATTTGTGAAAAACACTAGATTGTTTGTGTGGAAACCATTGGGAACTGTTCCAAACTGTGTGAGAAGTCTGACATTTCTTATTGAGGGAGCATAGCTCTACCAATGTAAAGGCATTGTTTTGTGACAATGTCATGAAAACTGGTAAGACATTGAAAAGCAAAAATGAGACATGCAGACCTTAAAATATCCTGTGTGATAAGAACTAGTGATTGTTCACTGAAAAAGACAAATATCAGTTCTATCTTCATGACATTACATGTCACTGGGGAGATGGTGGTCACCAGAGAAAACTGTTCAGAGGAAACTCCTGGCCTCATATATTTAAAAGAAAGCAGGTAAATGCTTATTCATCTTTATTTTTTTTTCTCCAACCCCAGTAGATCTAAGGACATTAATCAAACCTGGGGATAATTATATATAGCTGTGCTATGAGTACGTGGATTCATTTCTAATTCCATTGGTAGTAGATAATGCAATTAAGTACAAAATTCTGTAGAATCTATTCTATCATTGTTTGACGAATCAAATAATGTATTCTGCATTTTTATTCTCATGAATATTTCCTTTATAAATAGATGTCTAAAACAAACTATTTTGCATATGCTTGCCTTATGAAAGTAGGCTTATCCACTGGAAATCAAAAGCTGTTTTAAGCGTATTTGTGTGTTTAAACATGCTTACGCATGTTTTCAAGCATAATTGAAATAATTAGAATAAGTTTCATTATCACCTTTCACCTTTTCTGCTAGATGCTGGATCAGGTCAAAACTGGAATTGCAAGTCAAACATCTTGATGAAATACAGAATGCTGTAAAGGAAACAGATGAATTACAAAATACAATCTTGTTTGAGGAAGACATTATGACAGCTGGGTGACTTGAGCATTTAAATGAAATCTGATAAAGTCCCTCCCACCATTTTCTCTACAAAATGCCAATGGCATTTAAAAGTAGTGTCACCAGAAGAGGCAATGTATATTTTTATGCTGCAATTAAGTAATTGCATACAGAATTCAGTACAGTCAGTGGGAACATGATCAGATGAATAAAGGAAGTCAGAGAAGATAATCATTTCAATTCTTTCCCTCATTTTGCTTTCTAGCCTAGTACTTAAAATTCACAGGCTCACAAGTCTCACTGGGCTCCAGAGAAGAAGCCTGACTCCTCCACAGCTGTGTACTCTCAGGCAAACTATGTAGACCCTACCTCAGTTAACTCAATTTTAAAACTGAGATCGTAATTCTTGTCTTCTAGAATGTTTGTGAGGATTGAATGAAATACTATGTATAATATGCACATTACATAGCTAATGCTCAATAAATCATAACTTTATGATTAGCAATGTTCATTTCCCTCAGAAGTGACCTAAAACCAACAACAACAATATTTTTCTTTTGCTTCCTATGATCTCTGCTAATTATGAAAAAAAATGCGCCTGCATTGATGCTTAGGAAAGAAAAATGGTTGCAATGAGAGAGAGAGAGCAGTGTTTCCAGACTTGTGATGACTTTATTCAGTTTTCTGCATTTTGTTTCTGGCAGTTTTTTTTTTTTCTCCTCTCACTTTCATGATTGAACATAATTACAGTAATGAATTATAAATGAACATAATATGTAATGAACATAATTCCTAAAGTTTATTACCCCCATTTTCATAATTCTGATTCCAAGTTAGATATCCCCTTCCAAGACAGGCTCCATAACCTCCTGTGTAAGATGTCTATGCCCACCCTACCCCAGATAACAGCACCCAGTTTGTCTCCTGCAAGGCACTTATCACAACTATTAATGCTTTTTGTTATTGGCAAGGGGTCCTGATCCATGCCCCAAGAGTAGGTTCTTGGATCTCGCACAAGGAAGAATTTGGGGAAAGTCCATAAAGTGAAAGCAAGTTTATTAAGAAAGTAGGGCTGGGCATGGGCTCACACCTGTAATCCCAGTACTTTGGGAGGCCGAAGTGGGTGGATCACCTGAGGTCAGGAGATCGAGACCAGCCTGGCCAACACGGTGAAACCCCATCTCTACTAAAAATACAAAAATTAGCCAGGCGTGGTGGCGCACCCCTGTAATCCCAGCTACTTGGGAGGTTGAGGCAGAAGAATCACTTGAACGTAGTAGGCAGAGGTTGCAGTGAGCCGAGATTGCACCATTGCACTCCAGCCTGGGTGACAGAGTGAGATTTTTGTCTCAAAAAAAAAAAAAAAAAAAAAATTAAAGAAAGAAAGTAAAGAAATAAAAGAATGGCCACTCTATAGTCAGAGCAGCATCATGGGCCACCCAGTTGCTCATATTTATTGTTACTTATTGATTATATGCTAAACAAGGGGTGAATTATTCATGAGTTTTCATCAAATATACCAAAAAAATGATCATTTTTGTTATGGTAGCACATAGATACACTACTCCACTTGTTTTTTTTTTTTTTTTGAGATGGAGCGTCACTCTGTCACCCAGGGTGGAGTGCAGTGGCATGATCTCAGTTCACTGCAGCCTCCGCCTCCTGGGTTGAAGCGATTCTCCCGCCTCAGCCTCCTGAGTAGCTGGGACTACAGGCATGCACCATCACGCCGGACTAATTTTTTTGTATTATTAGTAGAGATAGGGTTTTACCCTGTTGGCCAGGCTGATATCAAACTCCTGACCTCAGGCAATCTGCCCACCTCGGCCTCCCAAAGTGCTGGGATTACAGGCGCTAGCCACCACACCCGGCCTCCACTGATGTTCTTTAGCTAGCCTCATTTTACTTGGATTCTGACTGAAATATGTTCTCCTCAGAATACAGGAGGAAACAAAGCTAATTTAAGGTGACCAAGTTTATACACTAAGTACAATTAGTGCATTTTTCACCAGAAAGTTGTTCACTGCTTTAAGATTTTACCTTTGTTTTCTATTAGAAGGTATTAGTTAATCTATTTTCTCCTCTCTCTAACTCCAGTCATCATATTAAATTTTTGCAAATTTTATGTGCCAAACACATGTTGAATTTACATATATACAGGCATAATTTACATACATGCATATACAATGTAGAATATATCCAGAAGGTAATTAGCAACTGGTTACAGTTTGCTACTAATGAGGTCAAGTTTACAGATCTACTGATCCTCTGAGTCTATCTTTTGGCCCTGTTCCATTGCCACAGATTCTATCACGACCCCTGGGCTGCTGTTTCACACATGTTGTTTGTCACAGGACGGGGGCCGTGTAGGAGGATGTGATTGCTCCTCTGCCAACCCCCTACCTCTACTGGTCAAGGATCTCAGTATTTTCCTGACGAATGGCATGGGCGGGATGCGTTCCATCTTTGCATTCTCTATGTGTCAGGCTGTGTCCACAGGGAATTGACTGTGAAGGGTTATTACATCAATGAGACCACTAACACCATCTTTATATAGTGAAGACAGCTTATCATTAAATATAGTTTGAGACAAGCTTAATTGTGCAACTGAAAAATATTTTCGATAATATTTAGAACTTTTATCTATTTAGTGTTATTAGATGATGACTTCATTTTTTTTTTTCATTATGTCTTTGGTTTTGTTAGTTTCTTTTTTGTTTTTTATTTCCCTATTTCTTTCTTTCAGATACTATTAATCAACATTTCTTCCTTTGGAAAACAGGTCAAATGACAATGCGAAGGGTGATCAAGGTGAAAATGTGTGAAGTAGAAGCCCAGAATTCAAGAGAAATAAATAATATCTTGGCATCCCTTACTTTGCTTTAATTTCTTAGTTTTACTCCTTTAATGTAACAACTGTTTTTCATTTAAAAGGGAGTTGTGAAACAAACATCTATATAATATTTTTGGGATTAAAAATGCATTTGCAAAATTACATGCATTGGATTTTATCTTAAGGACATAAAAACTTGATATCATATTTAATTTTGTGCTCAAACGTACTGATAACACATTATTTAATCCTTGAAATTATTTGCTTTATTCCCTGTTGTGGATTAAGATGAGTGATTTTATTCTGAAAATATTAGATTGGTGTAAAAGTAATTGTGGTTTTTGCCATTAATAATTTACCATATGAGGGCTATTATAGAATCTAGCTAAAACTAAATACATTTATCCATCTCTCATTATTCATGGTAGTTATGTTCTATAAAGTCTCTGCAAACACTGAATTAGTAAATACGGAACAATTACTCCTGGTGGGTAAATAAGAGCTTGGTTCCTGCACGACTCTGGCCACATTTTTATCAGTCTATCAGTACATAACCTTATTTTATATGTGTTTCTGTTTAATGATATCTTATTTAGTACATATGGTATGCTCATTAACATTATACTCACAACCAATAGCACCGTAACTCACGCCTCATCGAAGCTTGTTCAACACAGTTTTTTTTCTCTGTAAGGCACGTTATAGCCTCCTTGTGCTTAAGAAAACTAGGGAGCACTTCTGCATTATGTTTAAACAGCAAGTCATTTTAAATAGCAGAATCATAAACAACAACAACAACAAAACATAAAAAATGAGAAGAACTAAATAGACCGTGAAAAAAACACTTGTTTATAGTAAGAGAACTGAAACATGAAGGCAGAGTTTCACTTGGTTCAATCTCAGCTGGCAACATGTGTAGGGGGTAACTCAAGTTTTGTGATTCTCTGCACACGTTGGGGAACGATCACACAAATGCTGTGAGTATTAATTTGGAGTACAAACTAATATTAGCAAATAGGTGTATTTGCAAATATGGAATCTGTGGATAATGAGGACAGACAGTATTTATATTATAGGTTAGAAAAGAGAAAATGAGCTCCTGTTAGTCGTCAGAAGCCAATGAAAGACCTGGGTTTAATATTTCCTTCCATCTCTTGGTTTCTGTTTGCTTAATTGAATGACAAATTCTAATTAGTCATGCCTGACTAACATAATTTAGGATGAAACTATGTCTTCATCACTCTCTACTTCTGACACTGGCCCTGTTCCTAGAGTACAGTAGGCATTCAGTTAATGCTTGTTGGAGGAATGCATAAACCCCTGTCCTCATTTGGAACTTTCTGAGTTTGGAACATTTGGAACATTTTGGAATTGTTGAGAACATCAAATGGCAACAAGGTGATTGGAGCTGTAGTCATACACAAAAAGTTGTCTATTTTAATTAGCCAGGTGTGGTGGCACACCTGTAATCCCAGCTACTCGGGAGGCTGAGACAGGAGAATGCTTGAACCTGGGAGACAGAGGTTGCAGTGAGGAAAGAATGTACCACTGCACTCCAGCTTGGTCAGTAGAATGACATTCTGTCTCAAAAACAAAAACAAAAACAAAGAAAGAAAAAGAAAAAAAAAGTTAAAACCACAAAGTTGTCTATTTTCCGTTTTGAGGATTTTAATTATTCTTAACATAGTCATTGAAATTTATTTATAAACAATATTATATAGTTTAACACATTAATATAGGACTTTTTTTTCCCCTGTAAACCAGGGTTGCCTGTTTAATATTTGTATTTCACTATGAGTAGCCAACTAGTATCTCTTGTAATGCAAGGTAAAGAGGAAGAGGTTGGTTAACAAAAGGAACTATGTTAATTTTGCTATTAATAAAGGGGAAAACCTTTTGAATTTATTTATCCTGGAGACACCAAACTTAAACTCGTAATTATATCATATATATTAGCATTACTATGTTTCCTTATTATTGCAAATGTATTCTACTCGGGTCTTTTCATCATTGTAGTCACTTGAAAAACATATTGCATAAGTTTTATTATATAATTTTTTTCACATTGATTTTAGTTTTTCTTTTTTTTTTTATAACCTCAGAAGGAATTAGATATCCAGCATAAAGAAGCCTGATCACTCTAGCCTTACTTGACTTTCCTATAATAGTATTTTTAGGATAACTGATATAAAACCTACAAAGTAAGTAATTTGGTTCATATAAGCAGGCAAGTAATATATTTTTCTAAACATTGTTATTTCTCATTAAAAACATACTATTACTCTCCAAATAAGAGATTTTTAGAGATCACTTTTTTTTTCTCATTTTTAGAAATACTGACTGACCCATATTTGCACTGGTAGACTCAGAAGTGTTTGGTTTATATTTGTTCAAAATGATTGTCAGCAGATGTAATGAGCCTTGGACCAGTCCAGTAGCTTGGCTAACGTATGTCTGCAGAAGGATTTTAAAATCCTGCTGACTGGGCTGGTCCTGTCGAGCCTCACAGCAGGAAAATTGTCTCTTGCAGCTCAGCTTATAAATATAACCTTTGTGTGTTTGGAAACATTCCTTCTAAGGCAGGACCTATGCTCACTCTGAAATCCAAATGTTCATTTTGATGTCAGCACTAACCAGGAAAAAGGAAAGGTGGAAACGATTCCTCTTGCACATTTCAAAATGTTAGAAACTGCCTATTATTTGTGTCTCATTCTTTGCTGCTCTGTACAAGCTCTAGAAATCATAAAGGTGTTCCTCACAAATAGACTCTCTAGAAATGCTGACTCCGTGTTTCAAATCCTATAAAAATATCTACGTGGTAGACATATTGTTTTCATTACAAATGCATTAAGTCAAAACTGTCAAAGGCTGTGTTGTTTTTGCAAACAGGGCAACTGCTGCTTGAATGGGGCTTATCTGTTTAGGCACTGAGGGGCTAGCTGTGCTATCTACACATATTTAATCACAAAGCTTTGCTTGACTTTCCCACGTATTTCCTTTTATTATTTTTACTTATGGAAAGCAAGAGTCAGGTTTCATAGTTATTCAGTAAGTCCTCTTTTTAAACAAAAATAAGTATCAGAAACAGTGTCTACAAGACCACCAGTGGAAATTACTATAGCTAATATAATTAGTAAGTTTGATTCACCACACCACAGTAGGTAAATCTTATTATGAGCAAACATTGATATCTTATTCACAGGTGTGTTGAGCTGTTCTTGCATTGCTATAAAGGAATACCCGATACTGAGTAATTTATAAAGAAAAGAGGTTTAGTTGGATCATGGTTCTGCAGACTGTACAAGCATGGCACCTCTCGGCTTCTGGGGAAGCCACAGAGGGCTTTTACTCATGGTGGAAGGTGAAGCAGGAGCAGGCACATCACCTGGTCAGAGCAGGAGCATGAGGGAGGGAGGCAGGGAGGTGCCATGCACTTAAAAACAACCAGATCTCAAGAGAACTCACTCACTATCATGGACAGCACCCGGCCGTGAGGGATCTACCCCCATCACCCAAACACCTCCCACCAGGCACCACCTCCAAAATCAGGGATTACATATCAACATGAGATGTGGTTGAGACAGATCTCCAAGACGTATCACCAAGTGAACTACCAAAGCTTTTTATTGGTTTGTATTAAGCCGACTCATGAGTTTTCCCAGTAACTCGTGATTTTTACACAAAAACCAAATTAAAGTTTATTGACCAGTTATTTGGATATAAATACATAGATACAGCACAGTGCTTCAGGTTAGTTTATAAAATAAATATCAAGTCTTTCCCTTAAATAATAAATGATTTATGCATTTATTCAAATTTAGAATGCTGAGGTATAAACTACAAAAGAAAACTTGTGGCTGAGTGCAGTGACTCACGCCTGTAATCCCAGCCCTTTGGGAGGCCGAGATGGATGGTTCTCTTGAGGCCAGGAGTTTGAGACCAACCTTGCCAACATGGGGAAACCTTGTCTCTACTAAAAATACAAAAAATTAGCCAGGCACAGTGGCCGGTGCCTGTAGTCCCAGCTACTCTGGAGGCTGTGGCACAAGAATCACTTCAACTTGGGAGGTGAAAGTTGCAGTGGTCTGAGAGATCGAGCCACTGCACTGCAGGCTTTGTCAAAAAACAAACCAAACCAAACAAAACAAAAAAACCTAACTGAATCTTTCCCTCTGTATTTCTGAGAAAAAGCAGCAAATATAAAATAAACAAAAAGAATATGGCATGTTTATTCAGAAATCAAAGGCCCAGCATCATATGTTCTAATGTTTGATAAGATACTACCCAGTATCCTGCAACTTTCACTTTTGTTCTTCTGTCAAAGATTCCAAATGATGATTGTGAGCCACTGTAACTTGAAGACATAATTGGATACATTTACCTATGTGTGTTAAATTATGATTCTTATTGCTATTTTGTGGAAAGACTGGGGAATAATTTTTTTTTTTGAGATGGAGTCTTGCTCTGTCACCCAGTCTCTGGGGTTCAAGCGATTCTCCTGCCTCAGCCTCCTGAGTAGCTGGGATTACAGGCGCTCACCACCACACCCAGCTAATTTTTGTAGTTTTATAGAGGCGGGTTTCGCTGTGTTGGCCAGGTTGATCTTGAATTCCTGACTTCAGGTAATCCACCCACCTCAGATTTTTAAAAATAAAGGTTACAGGCTGGGAGCAGTGGCTCACACCTGTACTCTCAGCACTTTGGGAGGCCAAGGCAGGCAGATTGCTTGAGCCTAGGAGTTCAAGACCAGACTGGGCAACATGGTGAAACCCTGTCTCTACAAAAAATTCAAAAATTAGCTGGATGTGGTGGCAGGCACCTGTAGGCTGAGCTACTCAGGAGGGTGAGATTGGAGACACTTGAGCCCAGGAGGTCAAGGATACAGTGAGCCGTCATTGTACCACTGCTCTCCAGCTTCGGTGACAGAGTAAGACTCTTGTCTAAAAATAAATACGTACATACATACATACATACATACATACATGCATACATACTAGAATCAAGGGGTTTACTTCTGAGTTCATTGAGTTAACTAGGAAGGTAAATTAATCAGGACCTTCTCAAGTTACCAATGTAATATTATTTAATTGCACATGCTTAAACAAGCTCAGATTACATTTGACTGTGATTCTTAAAACGGTGACCACAAACAAGTTATACTAAGATCCCTCACAATCTATGCTGTCTAAGAGAAAATCTTGTCATTTTCTTTTTTTTCACCATTCACTATTGTTCCTAGATTATGAAAGGTAGTCATTTACTAAATCCTTTTAAAATATTCCTTTTTTCTAAATATAGAATTATTATATTAGTAACAGGACAGTCATGGCCATAAGAAAATGGAAACTAATATAGTCAACATAATTAGTAAGTTTGATTCATCACATCCCAGGGTAGAATACATCTTGACCTTCTAAAGTGCAGTCGACCAGAATTCAGATTTCGAGCTATTCACCAGTGAGAATGCATGGCAACACATGCCTAATTGACATAGTTACATGTCATTAATTTATTCCTTTTATTCCTTTAACAAATACTTATTGAATGATTACTATGTACCAGACACTATAGTGCTGTTCTAAGATAGTTCATATTACTTATTATTGAAATTATACTTATTAAAATGGTAATAATTTGTAGAGAGATTAAACTTTGTTTCTTTCTCCCTCTCCTCTTCCTTTCTTCCTTTGTTTCTTTTCTTTCTTTGCTTCCTTCTTTTGTGTAGCCATAAAAGAAGAAGGCATTTCTGTTTGTAAGGCAAGATTTGCCTCCCAATACCCACCTCCCAAAAAAACAAAAACAAACAAACAAAAAAACTAAAAAAAAATTAGGGAAGGAACTGATTTCACATTTCTTCAGAGGACATGTTAGAGTGATAAAAGGCAAAACTATTTTCTTTACATGAACAGTCACAGAACCAAAAAGGCCAAGGAAGAAGTCAAAGAGCACACAGTATTTAATTATGAGAGTTTCTAGTGTCCCGAAGCCACAGAAGAAGCAGCTGCTTAAACATTGCTTACCCTTTGACTAATGGCCAAAAGCACTGAATAGGAGAAGGATTAACATGGATAAGACCTAAACAAAAGTGATACCACCATCAGAGCAACAACAAACAAAGGCACATTAAAAAGTAACATGAAATGATGTTAAGAAAGAGGTCATGGATGCAAAATGATAAAATGTTTTGTTCTTTGGAAGTAACTCTTTTTTTTCTTCTGTTCTTAGTCATCCATCTCCATCAGAGTTCTCAAATAAAAATGCAAAGGAAAGTTAGCACGACTGTAAAACAGTGAAGGGTCAGTTCTCTGCTTTTGGATATGTAATTTGAATGGGAAGTATCCTAATGCCAATTAAACACAATTTTCTAAGCACAGGAAAAAGACTGTAAAGTCAAGCAATGACTGTGGCTTTTCTTTTGTACTTCCTTTAGTATTAACTGTTTCCAAGTTAACAAATTCTGGACAGCCTATCTAGTGAACAGGGATGCTCTGTTGCCAGGCTTATGTTTTAAGCGATGATTGAGTGTACATAGATCTGAACAGTCGTGTGCTAAGTCTAAGTCTCTCTCATTTTGTTTCAGTTTGGAAGAGAGAACCATGGTGCCGCTTCTTCCCGAGGAAATTTGGGAAACATAGTACAACTGTCTCTCTCAAAAAAAAAAAAAAATACTCCTGTAATTCCAACCTAACTATTGATTGTTTTATATTTTTGATGTGGTGAGGAGTTCAGACCCCTTCTTAGTAAATGCTGTGTTTAGCACATTCTTTGGAATATGCTGCTTGAGTCTCTTGGTGCATCAGCTGAAACTTCATTTTAATATCCCATATGCACTTAGTAAATACTTGGTTTTCTTCTAAATTGGTAATTATTCCTGGCCTATCATTGAGTGAAGACCTATCTTCCATATACAGATTTCTATACCATTCATGGAAATTAACACTGGTTGGAAAGTAATAAAAACTGAACTCAAGCTACCTAATACAAAATGGAAGCTATTATTTTATATATCAAAATTCTGTGAAAATACAGGTGGGACTGGCCTTAGGGATACATGATATTAGGGTATAAATCCTGTCACCTTTCTCTCATACTTTTTGTTTGCTTCCCTTTGTAATCATTTCATTATTATTCTTCACTGACTTCTTCATGAATTTAGAACCATGGTCACTGGCACTTTCTAACTCATGCTTTCATAGTTTCATGACCACAGAGGAAAAGAGGCTTTGGAAATTTTCAAGGAGTCACCGTGACTGTCCACACTTGGGTCACATTTTGGACTCATCACAACAGCTTGAAAGTTAGGTGGTATGGATGCCCCAGCTTAGGCCATGAGCCTGCACCTGGAAAAAATGGGGGGAAATTATTTTTAAAATGGAAAGAAGTGGAAGGCAGACATTGTATCACGTTTTATATACTCATATAAACAAAACACTGTAAGTGGGAAAATATAGACTTGAATCAGAGGAGAATAGTTAAACCAATGTTTATATATTTCTTTAGATTTGTTGGAATATATGTGCATGTAATTATATCAGCAAAGTACATAGTGAAGTCAGGGAGACAGATTAGAGAGACAGGAAGAGTGGGAGGGAGAGAATGTACAAAGCAAACAATAGAAAGAAGGGTGGGGACATCCTGAAGTTTGTGTGTGAGGAGAGGACAGATAGGAGAGGTACAAAGGAAAGGGACTAGGAAAGAGAATTAGTTAGAGGATGGGGAGATAATACAAGGGAAAGATAGCCAGGTGTGGTGGTGCACACCTGTAGTCTCAGCTACTCGGGAGGCTGAGATGGGAGGATTGATTGAGCCGGGGAGACGGAGGCTCCAGAGAGCTGTGATTGCACCACTACACTTCAACCTGGGTGACAAAGTGAGACCTCATCTCAAAAAAATTATAAAAATAAAAAAATACATATAAGGGATAAGCAGTGACATAATGACAGAAAGGAACATAGAGGGACACAGATGCAAGAACAGGGAAAGAGAAGAGGTCAGAAAAGCATAATTTGTGGAGAGAAAATTAAAATGCTATTATTATTGGTATTATTGCTACAGTTGCTCTCTTTTGCCGATTAGAATATTTTGGCATTATTGGTAGGCTTCATGTAAAATGAGATTTGTGGGTAACATTGATCTCCAAATTATAAATGTTTTTCAATAGGATATGAACAAATATCATAGTAATTCTCAAAAGAATATTGCTATTTTTAATCAATGGAATATACAACATGTTATATTTTAAAATCATACAGTACTTCAAACATCGTGAAGAGAGAACAAAGCCATATCAAATAATGAATGAATGGTTGTATTACAGAAGTACTTGTCCTGATGGAATACTTCAAATACCATTTGGCTGCTACTTCTCTTTGGGTTTGCTTTGTATCCCATGGAGATGATCTGACCTTAAGCTTTTGTTAGCTTCAAAGAGAGCTCCGTTCTTGCCTCATCTCTGCAGTATTGAAGAAACAGATCTTGGTTAACAACAGGAAGCCAAATTGATTTTAATATTGTGAACTCTTTACTCTGATGCAGGAAATGTTATCTGGGTCATCTCAGTGGGCTAGGGATTATAGAGCTGGATTAGGCTTCAAAATACAAATGAACTCCATAGGTCTGGTATAGCTGTAAGGTACAGGGGTAGAGAATATTAGGTGGCCATCTTGATAATCATCTGTGATTGTGTTAATGCATGCCAAAGTGGACTTGTTACTTCTACCTGAGTGTATATACAACCAGTCTCTTCACTGTTTTCAGTAGCTATAACTTAGGAAAGAGACAACATATCAACGTATGAATGTGGGTATATCCAACGAGATCTCTCTTATAATTTTAGTCATAAATAGGCATAAAAATGTGTTCTTTCAGAAAACACTTACTGGAACCTGAGATAATACAATGTGTCAAATTGCTAAAAAGAAACTCCATGGATCACAGGTCTGACCTGATATCTGACTTTACTAATAATTTTAATGATATAGGTAATCACATGGCATGGGTGAGCCAGGGAGAGAGGTCTTTGACCTTCATGTGGCTCGCAAATGCTTTCTTTCCACGTCAGAGCATGCCCTGGGCCCATAGGAAATCTCTAGGTGACATGTGCAGTTTACATTCCTTGCTCAATAGGAATATTAGGTAATGAAAATCTCCATTTTATCTTCAGATACTTGCATAGCTTTTTCCAGGAGACCATGCCCATAAATGCATAGATTTCATGTTTGTTTATCATAAGCAGAGCTAGATAGTGAGCATTTGATAGAGAAGGACTGTCTCTAAATGCCATTGCTTGCCAGGAGGGTCTCTCATTCACATGTTTAACAGGAGATTTGACTGGGCTACCCTGTTTATTTCCAGGGAGTGGTGCCTTGGTGAAAAGAGAATGAATGGCAGACCTGCTACTTGACCATATTCCTCCTAAATACCTTCTTGGTGATATGGATACAGAAATTAGCAAAACAGTCCCTGTCTTCAAATTTTTTTTTTTGCCATATAAGAAGATGAACACAAACTCAACACCGGAGATAATGTACCTAAAACCCTAAATAACGTGTGTGGCACAGAATAAGTATCTCAATAAACAGGAATTGTTTTTACAATAGTATTAGCAATGCTGTGTTAAAGTGCTATAACCTGGTTGAATCTTATTTGGATGGTGGAGTCTTAGTGGACAATGGAATTTGTACAAATTCTGAGTATACTTATTCTGCTGACATTTATTGAGTAATCTCCCATGTGCCAGATACTATCTGAGGTGAAATGAAAGAGAATTCCTGGTTTCCATGAGTTTTTAGTCTTAGAGAAGACACAGTCAGGTAAATAAATAATTGAAAAATATTATAAGAGTGTTTATAAAAGTCTATTTGTTAGGTATGAGAGTGCAGCATACTTGACCTCCAGAAATGTGGAAAGTTTCATCAATATATAAATTAAATATTGAAGGATGAGTGAACACTTACTGGGTAAATAAGAAGATAAAAGGCTTTTTAGGGGGAGAGAATGAGATGGGCAAAGTTAGCAGCATCAGTGAACATATGGACATGGGGGTGCTGCAAATTCTTACCATTGGTTCCCTTTTGGATGTTGTTCTAGGAAAATGCTGGAAAATTAAGTTTGCATCAGATGATAAATTAGCCCAACAGGAACGAATGATAATAAAAATAGCTACCAATTTTGGTAATTACTATGTTCCAGGTACAATATTGGGTACACATTTGTAATACTCATGACAGATTAGGAGCACATAACATCTTGACTTTATAAATGAGAATTTAGTTCAGCAGCTGGTTAGATACTGTGTTGGGATGTGCCCCCATCCCTTTCCATGACCCTGTGTGAGCTCCCCTAGGCTTGGAAACTTGCACATTGTTCTCACCTGATAGGTGAGCAGTGAAACAGCACTAGGAGGACAATTAGTCATCATTCAGAGTGTATATCAGTGTGCCTCTGCAAACACCCACAGGAACAAATAAATCTATGAATAGTGAGATTGCTTTGGAAATAAAATATCAAAACAAGGTCACTACTACCTTCTCTTTCCATTCCATCGAGACTACAGCTCCTGGCACCTCTTCAACAGGAAGTTGTTGGCTGCCTTTCCCTTGGAAGTTTTAATAGGAAATGAAAGGATCAGTATTGGGTTTCAGAAAGAAAAAATGGCTACCAGTTGATGGAAAATGGCAGCTTAGAGAATCTGTGGTTACAGAAAATTGTTTGAAACTTACTATATCAGAGATGGAGTAATAAGAAGAACCTGGAGTGGCAATCATAGATCAGTTGATTGAAACTAAAACTAATAAGACTTGTTGAGACCATTGAGGGGACCCAAGATGTCAGTTTGAATCACTACAGAAAGCAGTGAGGCTACTTAGATAGAAACTGCCAGAAGAGGAAAATAAATGAACCTTTGGATTTGCTGAGTTTGTGGAGGCTGAATGCTAAAGATTTTTGTTTGAGATGGGGGTAGCTTATAGGTAGGCAGGAACCAGATCTGATGCAAAGAGAGATGATGGGATAGAAGACATGGATTTGGGTTCTGATGACTTTGTGAGAGTGAATGAGAAAGATATTCAATGGCAAGAACCTTACAAGGAGGTAGGGTACAATGTGGTTAAGCTACAATTTTTGCTGTATTCCTTCATTTTTATTGGCATCCAATTATTTTATATGTACTCACTATTTATTTAAACAGCTTTATTCATGGGGTGCCTACTCTGTGTAAGGCAATACCTTTGGCAATGAGGAGATGATTATGAGCAAAGCCTAAATGTTTCTTGCTCTCCTGAGTTTGTAGTCTAGTAAGAGACATAACACTAGTGAATGTATAATTCGAAACTGAGATAAGTGCTCTCATGTGAAACATCTTATTTCTAGGGGAAAAAAAGCAATGTAACAAAAAAACCCTTGTGATATGAATGGTTTCCTAAGAAAGTGCAGCTGTGTTAAGACCTGAAGGATAGGAGTTGCCATCTAGGCAAAAGATGATGAAAATAAAGGGTACTCCAGACTGATGGAAAAGCATATGACAAGAGATTGGAGTGTTTAGCAAGTTAAAAGAACACGTAATTGAAGCTCAGGAAGGGGAAGAGAGATGAGAGATATGTGTAGAGTCCAGACCACTCAGAATTTGCAGAATAATAAGGATTTTGATCCATGTTCTGAGTAATGAGACACCATTGAAGGTTTCCGTTTTTTAAAAAATATTAATCCAAATTTCCTTTACGTGAATAATACAGATAGGAAGTGCTGAGGAATCAAAGCAGAGGTAGAAGGGATTCAGACCCCAGAGTGTCTACATTAGGAGGGAGCTGAGCCTCATCAAGTTCTTTCCATAGGATTTTCTTCATGCACAAATATGCATGGCTGGCTTAGTCTACAGACCACATTTTTGGTTCACCTAGTGTTTCAGATGGCAGATGACATAACTCTGAGTAAATTAGAAGTTGTGGCTGTACCAAAAAAAAAAAAAAAAAAAAAAAAAGATATATATATATATCAGGAAAACGCAAAAGGAAACTGTTCTGTGATGCTTAAGAGAATTCATTGCCAACATCCTACTGGCTATTCTAACCCAATAAACAAGCAAAAGTGACTTGTTAGAGCCAGCAGCTATATTTTGAGTACCATTATCCCTCACTGAATAATTCAGCACTTAATGGTGGTGATTTTGGTTGCTCAGAGAAGGTATTCTTTTGCAATTGTGTAGCTCTTTGTTGAGATTCAGCATTGTCTAGTTAAAAGTATGAGAAGCAAAGCAGAATTCTAGCTGTGAAAATCACTACTTCTAAAGAGATGCAGCATTGCTATATAGTAGTTACACTGTGCAATTACTACATGGAAATTACTTGCTTTTCTGTAGTCTTTTTCCAGAAAGAAGACACTTTTTATTATTATTATTATACTTTAAGTTCTGGGTTACATGTGCAGAATGTGCAGTTTTGTTATATAGGTATACACGTGTCCTGGTGGTTTGCTGCACCCATCAACCCATCACCTACATTAGGTATTTCTCCTGTTAGTCCTCCCCAGCCCACAACCCTCAACAGGCCCTGGTGTGTGATGTTCCCCTCCCTGTGTCCACGTGTTCTCAATGTTCAACTCCAACTTATGAGTGAGAACATGTGGTGTTTGGTTTTCTGATCTTGTGGTAGCTTGCTGTGAATGATGGTTTCCAGCTTTATCCATGTCCCTGCAAAGGACAAGAACTCAAACTTTTTTATGGTCGCATAGTATTCCATGGTATATATGTACCACATTTTCTTTATCCAGTCTATCATTGATGGGCATTTGAGTTGGTTCCAAGTCTTTGCAATTGTGATTTGTGCCACAATAAACATACATGTGCATGCACCTTTATCGTAGAATGATTTATAATCCTTTGGGTATATGCCCTGTAATGGGATTGCTGGGTCAAATGGTATTTCTAGTTCTAGATCCTTAAGGAATTGCCACGCTGTCTTCAGCAATGGTTGAACTAATTTACACTCCCACCAACAGTGTAAAAGCGTTCCTATTTTTCCACAAACTCTCCAGCTGGATATTAGCTCTTTGTCAGATGGATAGACTGCAAAAATTTTCTCCCTATCTGTAGTTTGCCTGTTCACTCTGATGATAGTTTCTTTTGCTGTGTAGAAGCTCTTAAGTTTAATTAGACCCCATTTGTCAATTTTGGCTTTTGTTACCATTGTTTTTGGTGTTATAGACATGAATTCTTTGCCCCTACCTATGTCCTGAATGGTATTGCCCAGGTTTTCTTCTAGAATTTTTGTGGTCCTGGGTCTTATGTTTAAGTCTTTGATCTATCTTGAGTTGATTTTTGTATATGGTATAAGGAAGGGATCCAGTTTCAGTTTTCTGCATATGGCTAGCCAGTTTTACCAACACCATTTATTAAATAGGGAACCTTTTTCCCGTTCCTAGTGTGTGTCAGATTTGTCAAAAATCAGGTGGTTGTAGCTGTGTGGTGTTATTTCTGAGGCCTCCATTCTGTTCTGGTTTATATATCTGTTTTGGTACCAGTAACATGCTGTTTTGGTTACTGTAGCCTTGCAATGTAGTTTGAAGTCAGGTAGCATGATGCCTCCAGCTTTGTTCTTCTTGCCCATGATTGTCTTGGATATGCAGACTCTTTTTTGGTTCCATATGAAGTTTAAAGTAGTTTTTTCCAATTCTGTGAAGACAGTCAGTGGTAGCTTGATGGGGATAGCATTGAATCTATACATTATTTTGGGCAGTATGGCCATTTTCACAATATTGATTCTTCCTATCCATGAGCATGGAATGTTTTCCCATTTGTTTGTGTCTTCTCTTGTTTCCTTGAGCAGTGGTTTGTAGTTCTTGAAGAGGTCCTTCACATCCCTTGTAAGTTGTATTCGTAGGTATTTTATTCTCTTAGCAATTGTGAGTGGGAGTTCACTCACGATTTGGCTCTCTGTTTATCTGTTATTGGTGTACAGGAATGCTTGTTATTTTTGCATGTTGACTTTTATCCTGAGACTCTGCTGAAGTTGCTTATCAGCTTAAGGAGATTTGGGGCTGAGACAATGGGGTTTTCTAAATATACAATCATGTCATCTGCAAACAGAGACAATTTGACTTCCTCTCTGCCTATTTGAATACCCTTTATTTCTTTTTCTTGCCTGATTGCCCTGGCTGGAACTTCCAATACTGTGTTGAATAGGAGTGGTGAGAGAGGGCATCCTTGTCTTCTGCTGGTTTTCAAAAGGAATGCTTCCAGTTTTTGCCCATTCAGTATGATATTGGCTGTGGGTTTTTCATAAATAGCTCTTATCATTTTGAGATATGTTCCATTGATACCTAGTTTATTGAGAGTTTTTAGCATGAAGGGGTGTTGAATTTTATCAAAGGCCTTTTCTGTATCTATTGAGATAATCATGTGGCTTTTGTCATTGGTTCTGTTTATGTGATGGATTACGTTTATTGATTTGTGTATGTTGAACCAGCCTTGCATCCCAAGTATGAACCCAACTTGATCTTGGTGGATAAGCTTTTTGATGTGCTACTGGATTTGGTTTGCTAGTATTTTATTGAGGATTTTCACATCGATGTTCATCAGGGATATTGGTCTGAAATTTTCTTTTTTTGTTGTGTCTCTGCCAGATTTTGGTATCAGGATGATGCTGGCCTCATAAAATGAGTTAGGGAGGATTCCCTCTTTTAATGTTGTTTGGAATAGTTTCAGAAGGAATGGTACCAACTCTTCTTTGTATCTCTTGTAGAATATGGCTGTGAATCCATCTGGTCCTGGGCTTTATTGGCTGATAGACTATTGATTACTGCCTCAATTTCGGAACTTGTTATTGGTTTATTCAGGGGTTTGACTTCTTCCTGGCTTAGACTTGGGAGGGTGTATGTGTCCAGGAATTTATCAATTTCTTCTAGATTTTCTAGTTTATTTGTGTATAGATGTTTATAGCATCCTCTGATAGTAGTTTGTATTTCTGTGGGATTGGTGGTGATATCCCCTTTATCATTTTTTATTTCATCTATTTGATTCTTCTCTCTTTTCTTCTTTATTAGTCTGGCTAGTGGTCTATCTATTTTGTTGAGTTTTTCAATAAACCAACTCCTGGTTTCATTGATAGTTTTAAGGGATTTTCGTGTCTCTTGTCTCCTTCAGTTCTGCTCCGATCTTAGTTATTTCCTATCTTTTGCTAGCTTTTGAATTTGTTTGCTGTTTCTTCTCTAGTTCTTTAAATTTTGATGTTAGGGTGTCAACTTTAGATCTTTCCTGCTTTCTGTTGTGGGCATTTAGTGCTATAAATTTAACTCTAAACACTGCTTTAAATGGAAAGAAGATGCTCCTTAAGTGACTTGGTGGTAGCTTTTATTTTATCAATTTCTTTCTGATAAATTATACTGGTAGTCATATCTGGCCACAGATAAACTTTATTTCCTTTTTGACTGTTAGCTATGTTGAATTCAAATTGCATGCCAAAGCATAACATTTAAGAAAACATCATATCTCTAGAGTTATACTTGATTTGTGCTAATGATATGTTAGTAGAAAATAATGACAGTTTGATTTCTTTCATTCAAAGGAAAATCTCTACAGTAAGGAAGAAAGTATCACAGCTAAAAGTAACTTTTAGTTAATCTCAGGTTTTATCAAAATATTTACAGAACACTTTGTCTTAGTCACCTGCTAGTCAGTGTATTTCAATTACCGCGGTACTATCTTTGGAATCACAAAAATATAATGTAAAAGAAAATTGTTCTAGAGTACAGTGAATACTTAGAAATAGAAAATATATCCAATAAATGAATTAGTTAAGAATGTTGACATAATTAAGAACATTCGCATTACTGATAGTGACCTCTGCCCTAATTATAACTTTATAGCTAAAGAAGTTTAAGATCTTTCACAGGTTTTCCTTCAGTAATCCTTTTTCCAAACTGAATTTCGAATGTCTAGTAACTTGTGATTTTTCTAGGAAAAGCCCATGGTCTTTACCTGTTTGTTCTATAGATAACACTGTATAACTTGCCTTTTTCACTTAATAAAAAATAATAGATATAGGATATCATTTATACAACATATGTAATGCATACTATATGTTATATATAATCTAAATGTACATATAAATAAATCAAAATGAATATAAATGTCTGGAAGTGTTCATATCTTAAATGTTTTCTGGCAGGGATGGGGAGAAGGGGGTTGTATAATCTTCAACTTTTTACTGAATACATTCCTTTGCCATTATTTTCTGTTACAATAAGAATATATTTTATTGTAAAATAAGTAAAAACAAATTAATTAAAAATGGTATGTGATAATAGTAACTGTGTAGTTCTTGGAAATATTACCAATATTGGAATCAAAACACATAAGACTATTAAACATGTATATAAGTAAACTGCCCACTGTATCCAGAAAATTGAATCTAACTGGTTATCATGCAAATGAAGAAGGTAATCAGTTCAAAAATGACATATTAACTGATATTGCCTTCCTGTTCTTATTTCTTATTCATGGAAAATGAAGACAAGATATGAAAGGTTTAGGGATCTAGGTCATTGACCCAGGATTTGGCATTAATTCTTCTCATAAAAGCACAGGGAATGATCAATCAATGTTGACAGCTCTAATGCCATCACCGGAGCAGAAGATGAGCCAAAGGAAGTTATGAATTTCTTATAAATTTATCTTAAGTATCAGAAATCATACTTTGTATCTTATGGCTTGAATAGAATAGGTTTGCTTTTAACGATTTGTATAGTGAGAAGATTAAAATTTCTACCAACATATCCAAAGCACTGATACATCTATTTAACTATTTGCAACAAAAATACCTATACCTTTTTGAATTTGAATAAAAATATCCCACTTAAACAACCTCTGGGATGTGATTATGCATAAATATTCTTTTCTTAATATGCCCCAAATCTCTCTGATTATAGTTGGTTTGCTTTGTTATATTCCCCTTGAAAGTTTTGAATTGACAAGAGGGATGTTTCTGTGAACTACAGATTTTAGGGGAAAAGAAGGCTAAAGTTTTTTGTATCACTATTTGGCCTTTAGCATTTTTCAGCGAGTTAATTATCTTTAACCAAAAAATTTGCCTCAGAGAATGGAAAAAGAAATGTGGTAACAAGAACAGAAACAATGCAAGAAAATGAATAGTTATGAAACAGTATAGAGATAAAGAATCGAAAGTGAGATACCCCAAACCATGAACTATTTATCTTAATCATGCAGCCTTTTCGTCTCTAAAAGAATCTATTAGTGTCATATTCAAGTGCTTAATGTTCACTAGCAGTTGATAATTATGATGACCATCCCTGTCACTACAAGACCCTTAAGTGCCTTTTGATGAGCTAAGAAAAATAAAATCATCTTCAAGTACCAATGGTTGGAATTCATGCTTTAAATACAACCTTAGAAATGGCCTTAGGTTAAGGCTAATGGGGTATAACTTACTTAAATTTCTAAGAGTATATTTTCTGACAATGCTTTCATATAGAAAGTTTATGGCAGATAGTAGTTTCTTCATATTTGCATCCTGACCTAATTTTTGGTCATTAGGTTACTTTTTATAGGTACCAAATAGTTTCCAAGTCCTAGAGAGAAATGAGGATTTTAGTTTTCTCTTGTAAGCTAGCTACCAGATGCTATGTGACAAGGATAATCATAGGATGAAATAGTCCAGGCGAGCAAATATGTATTAGCCATCAAATGTACACATGTGCTTATAAGTATGTGTACACATGCACAAGCATGCATGCACACATACACAAACACACACATCACAAAATTGTACCCTGTATTCTGTCAGTTTGATGGAGTCCCAGCTGTTAAACCTTTGAGGCGTTGTGACAGAAATCTGCGAGAAAGCTTCACTAGAGGCAGATGAGATGATGTTCCAGCTGCAGGGTTCAGCTACCTTTTCAATTGGAGTCATAGGAAAAAACACTTATTGCAAAAATGAATGAAATCCTAAGCCTGGAGTGCAATGAAATTGTGTTTAGGCCATGGGGCTCCCTTGATTTTTTAATATCCTGTTCATGCAAGGGTGCTTGTGTCTGAGCAAACATTTCTAGCAAACCCACCAATATATACAACACTGCTTGTTTTGTTTTTTTTAATGGCTCATTCTGGTAACATCCACTATAGTGATTAAGCCATACTTATACACTTAATATACTTTACAGAATAAAGATACCCGAAGTACATGGAGTAACCAGTGCTACTACATTTTACTAGAGATTTAGAAGAGTTTTTATTAAGATCTTTTGAATACTGATTGACTATATTTATGGGGTGCATTAAAATTCAGTAGCCTTTATATTGTCACACAGCCTATGCTAAAGTATTTTAAAGTAAATTTCAGAAAAGTTAATGATTCGTTTTTGTTGACACCTATAAGAACCACCAAAACCTATGAATATTGTTGGCCTTAAGTAGACACTGTAAAATGAATGAGATTGAGTGATATTCTATTAGCCTTTGAGTAAAGTTCTATTAGCCTTTATGGAAGTATTGTGGCAAGCCCAGCAATGTTTAGCTCAGTGTTTTACATTCAAATCCATATTTACTTTAATGAGTATTTCAGAAGTTTAATTTCTGAGTTGTCTTTGGATGAATGAGAAAATAGAAGGAATTCGGAATTTTCTCAACCAGCTATATCTATGCAGAGTATATTCTTTTGTGGACATATGCATGAAATTCATTCATTCATTCATTCAGGAAGATTTATTGTGAGTATTTCCTATATTCTAGGTAAGCACAAAAAGAATGAATAGGATCTGGCAACTGCCTCATAAAATATACAATCACCTACAAATATGTAGACAAGGCAAGTACAAAAAAATTGTGAGCCCTTGTTTATTTTGGTTTTATAAGTAGTGTGCTCACTACTGGTATCCAACTGAACAATTTGATTAACACAAAAAAGTGGAAAAGTAGATTAAAACCATCCGAAACATTGGGAGATATAGATAGATAGATAGATAGATAGATAGATAGATAGATAGATAATCATGCAAACATAGGGAGACAGATAATATATATAGATAATATCTATATTATAGAACTATATAATATGTTATAATAATATATAATAAGATCTATATCATAGAATATATATAATAGAATAATAAACACCATTATTACGTGAGCTAAGACAGGAAGGAAGAGCATTTGTTTGCCTCTCCAGGCCTTGATTTGGCTCAGTTAGAACTCCAGCTCCTTGCAATCTAGCACATAGCCATCTGCTTAGTCACGCTGGCTCCATCCTTATGTAATGCACGATAGAAGCTTGCCCTACTGGAACTGCTCCTCCAGAATACTGCTGTTTTGGGCATTCATTTTCCTTTCATTATATATATTTTTTTCTGAATTTGTTTTGGATCATTTTTTGTTTAAAATCTCTTCCTCCTCAGGAGTCCGCTGGGCCCTCTTCTTGTGGCCCCAGACAGTGCATAGTGGAACTTACACTGCTGTTGCTAAGGTGCGCTGCCAACCAGCAGCAAGCAATTCCTCACCAGGGACCAAGCAATTCCTCACCAGTGCGGACCGGCTCGCTGTGGGTGACATTGCAGACAAGATCAATGATCCTTGTTTTGCGAGTGCAACACTCCCAGCCACAGAAGTTCCCATTTACAGCCTCAGAGCACAATATTTCTTATTACCTCCCCACACATAAACTGTGTGGGTGTGGCGGGGGCCAATCTTTGTCTTGGCTCTGGGCATCCCAGCTCAGACTTCTGCTTCTTGTGGCAGTTCTTTCTCTTGCCCCTGTCTTCTGGTACTTGTGCCAGTTGTCCTGAGAGATGCCCATTGCTGGGTGCTGGTTGGAAAGAGAAACTTAGGTATATATTTTCTTTTTCTTTTTCTTTCTCTCTTCCTTCTTTCCTTGCTTTCTTTCTCTCTCTCTCTCTCTCCCTCCCTCCTTTCTTTCCTTTCTTCCTTCCTTCCTTTCCCTCCTTTCCTTCCTTCCTTCCCTCCTTCCTTCCTTCCTTCTTCCCTTCCTCCCTCCCTCCTTCTCTTTCTCTCTTTTCTTTCTTTCTTTCTCTCTTTCTTTTGTCTTTCTTTTTTTCGTTCCTTCCTTCTTTCCTTCCTTCTTCCTTCCTTGCTTTCTTTCTCTCTCTCTATTCCTTCCTCCCTCCCTCCCTTTCTCTCTTTTCTTTCTCTTCTTTCTTTCCTTCCTTCCTTCCTTCCTTCCTTCCTTCCTTCCTTCCTTCCTTCCTTCCTTCCTTCCTTCCCTCCTTCCTTCCTTCCTTCTTCCCTTCCTCCTTCCCTCCCTCTCTTTCTCTCTTTTCTTTCTTTCTTTCTCTCTTTCTTTTTTCTTTCTTTTCTTCCTTCTTTCCTTCCTCCTTCCTTCCTTGCCTTTCTCTCTCTCTATTCCTTCCTGCCTCCCTCCATCTCTTTGTCTCTTTTCTTTCTCTTCTTTCCTTCCTTCCTTCCTTCCTTCCTTCCTTCCTTCCTTCCTTCCTTCCTTCCTTCCTTCCTTCCTTCCATCCTTCTTCCTTCCCTCCGTCCCTCCCTCCCCTCCTTCCTTCTTTCTTTCCTTCCTTCCTTCTTTCCTTTTTCTGAAATGGTCTCACTCTGTTGCCCAGGCAGAATCATAGCTCACTCTAGCCTGAAACTCTTGGGCTCAAGCAGTCCGCCAACCTTGACCTCCTGAGTAGCTGGGAGTATAGGCACATGCCCTGTGCCTTGCTAATTTAAAAAAAAAAAAAAGAAAATATTTGTAGAGATGGGGTCTCACTGTGTTGCCCAAACTGGTCTCGAACTCCTGGCCTTAAGTGATCCTCCAGCTTCAGCTTCTCAAAGTGCTAGGAATACAAGCATGAGGCACTGCACTTGGTCCTATTTTTTCTAATTAGTTTTCTACTTTTAAATGTAATTGTAAGTTGTGATCAAACATTATATATATAGTCCTTTAAAAAATTCCAAATTTCTTGTTACGGTTAAATTTTTATCATTAGTTTCCAGACTCAATGAGAGTCATTGTTCTATTAATGGAAAATAAGGGAAAGACATTTCAGCTTACCTGGAAGTGCCTCATTTCCTTTTTGAAAATTCCTGCCATGGTACTGATCAATGTTGATATATATGTGAAATAAATAAAGAGGAGATAAATAGAGGGAACAGTATTTGATAACAGGAGAATAGTAGAGAAGGAGAAAATAAAGTTTTAAAAATGAACATTCATGAGCTGGGCACGGTGGCTAGCACTTTGGGAGGTCAAGGCAGGAGGATCATTTGAGGCCAGGAGTTTGAGAACAGCCTGGACAACATAGTGAGACCCTTACCTCTATAATTTTTTTTTTTTTAATTAGCTGCATGTGGTGGTGGGTGCCTATAGTCCCAGCTACTAGAGAGGCTGAGGCAGGACACTCACTTGAGCCAGGAGTTTAAGACTGAGTGATTCCACCACTGCTGTTATCAGTCTTCTGTGATTTTAGGTGTCCAAGGTGGGAGTGAGTGACGAAAATCTGAAAAAGAGTTAAGAGGATGTTCTCTTTAATTTACAAATATATTTTTGAAGTTGATTTTTTGTTATAGCTTAGAAATCTGTCATATATTATTATTGCTTCCTTTCACATATTACAGTTTTTCTTTCTAGGAAGAGTTCATCTTTTAGTGCTGTTTTAGGTTCACAGCAAAATTGGGCAGAATGTACAGAAATTTCTCTTATACTACCGGTTCTGCGTATGCACAGTCTCCCCATTATCAACACCACCAGCAGTGTTGCATTTGTTACAACTGATGAACCTACATTGACATACCAATAACACCCCAAATCTATACTTTACATTTGGGTTTCTTTTGGTGTATACATTCTACGGGTTCTGACAAAGGTGTAGTGACACATATCCACAATTGTAGTATCCTACAAAGTAGTTTCGCTGCCGTAAAAATCCTGTCCTCCTATTCATTCCCCCTTCTCCTTTAACCCCTGACAACCACTTGTCTTTTTACTTTCTCAACAATTGGAGTGTCATGTAGTTAGAATCAAACAGTATCTAGCGTTTTCAGATTGGCCTGTTCACTTTTAATGTGCCTTTAGGTTTCCTTCACCTGTTTTCATGGCTGATAGCTCATTTCTTTTTAGCACTGATATTCCATTGTCTGGACACGGTACAGTTTATTTATCCATTTACCTACTAAAGAATATCTTGGTTACTTTCAAGTTTTGGCAAATATAAATAAAGCTGTTAAACATCCATGTACGAGTTTTTTATGGACATATGTTTTACTCCTTTGGGTAAAAACCAAGGAGTTCAATGGCTGGATCATGTGTGAGAGTTTGTTTAGTTTTTGGGGGAAACCATCAAACTGTACTCCAAAATGACTGCTTCAATAGTAATGTATACAGTATATCCATAATATATTGACCACACAACTTTTTTTTTTTTTTTACCCAGTATACTACAGCATCAGTATCCGTCACAGTGAGGGTTTGCACTTTTCAGGTAGGACTGTTCTTCCTTGGGCAGGACTGTGCTGAGCACTGCAGGTCATTTAGGATCCATGGCTCCTGCTCACTAGATGCAAGTAGCCCTCCCCAGTCATGTGACAACCCAAGCTGCTCCCACATAATCCAAATGTCACCTGGAGGAGAGATAGCACCTTGGTTGTAATACAAAAGGCTAGAGGAACACAAACAGGTCTTACTCTCTTATGAGTTGGCCAGGTGGGATGCTCTAGGAGTGAAGCTAGTGGAATGTCTTTAGTGACTGAGAGTCCTTAAGAAATGTGAGAAGTGGTTACCTGGATTTATACATATGTAAAAGTTTGCTTAGCACTTTAGTACATCTGAGATTTTGTGCACTTTAGTACATCTGAGATTTTTACTTAATTTGAAAAATAGTCCCTATATGAATTTCACAGGTATATAAGTTGTTTTCTGAGAAATAACTCAGAAAATAACTTAATGTTGGGATTATTCTCCATGCTTGTAGCCAAATGACCATGAATTTCTGTAATTTTCTTTCTTAGTCTCCACTATGAATCAATTTGAATTAGATGTCATTACAGTATACTATTTTTTAAGAATCTTAGATGTATAGGTTGGAAAACAAAAACATATATATATGTATGTTTTTATATAACCTGTATATATATATATAGGTTATATTCAATTATATTCCAGTTAGAGTTCAACCACAGTAATTTGCTATTTAAATAAATGATATTATTAATTATATTAGTTTATCCCACATCGTTATTAACTAAAGCTGACATTTTCCCAATAAAATCAATTTGCTTATAATAACGTCAACATTTCTTTGATCTACTGTATAAAAAATACACCAACTCTGCAGGGATGATGAGTTAACACTCTAAGCAATTCTTTTGTCTTGTCACTGCAGTATTATGAGACATGAAAGAGCGTTTGAATGGATATAGCTATAGTGTACACTGTTTCCTTTGTATTCAGAGTAAAAAGCCATTAACAGTTATTTCAGGATTACTGTGTTTATGACACTTGTAAATTGATTTATAGTATTAGCCAGGCAGGTGATTGAACAAAAGCCTTTTAATTTTTGTGGGTGTGTTTATCCTTCTCAGCTTCAAGATGTTGAGTGATTCAGATCACACTTCAGGCTTATGGAAATTTGCTGGACCTCCTCCCCATAAGACCTAATTCCAAACCAGGGGAATAGTTTAACCTAGCCTGATAATCACATAAAAAGGAGTTTCATAAAGTGACACTTGAGGTCAGAGGGAAGTGAAGGTGACATCCACTCCATCATGAAAACGTCAAAGGGCTTTATATAAGACATCTTGCTTGACGCAGCTCAGTGATTCTTAAGCCATTTTATCACGGAGAGAAAAGAAAATTTAAACATTTCCGAGTTATAGCACTGTCTCAGACTATTATATAAATCCATTGAGTTATTTTTAAAACTATAATTTGGATGCCAGTGTCATAAAATAGCTCTTCCTGCTGGCTATAATAAAAGTTGTTGATCTATTTCAAACATCCTGAGTAGAAAAATGTTGTTTAATGATTTTGCATGCATGAAGTTAATTTCAATCTCTGGAACTCATAGTAGCAGAAACAACTTAATGCTGTTTCTCAGTGAAGAGGAATGTCAGCACAGCATGCATTTTTTTTTCCTTTATTTTGGCTGTATACATTCCATGTTGTCAATGAAAATGGCAGATGGACTGTCACTGACATTTCTGCTTTGTGTAGTTGCTGCCATAGAAATGAAAAAGTTTTTAAAATAGTGATCATAAGAGTCGCCTTTTGTTCATTGAATTTGCCGTGTTACATTTTCTTCTTGGAAATTTAACCTAAAACTGTTTGTGAATAATTATTGAGAAAAAATGTCAAGGATTTTTAAAAATCACTAAAATAAAATGTGCTATGTCAAACCAGCTGCCTTTATAAGCTGCTTTTTGTCCATTTATCACACTTGTCAGATTCTATTTCCCTCTAGGATAAAGTAGAAACTTCTTTTTTAAATTCCAGCTTATAAATTTGAATAATATTATTTGCAAAAGGAAAATCAAAGCATTTACTATTCATTAAAGCCATTAGAGAACCATAGTGCCAAAGGTTTTGTGTAAACATGACACCATGACTGTTAGGTGAAAAAAACAAGTGATTATTAGGAAATGATTATTATTCAGAATACATTAACAATAGCCTTGGATCTTTAAAGTAATTTTAATATAATTTGTTTTAGTGTTCAATTTATAACGGTAGAATGATCTATAATTGTCCAAACTGAAAATTTAGTCTTAACCATTTTTATGCATTGTTGCCTTTCTATGCCTTGTTAATGGAATTTAAGCAGTCTCCAGTGGAAACATAATGCAAAGTTGGTGAATTAAGGATCAAAGCATTAAAGAAAAATGAAGGGGTATTGTGTATACTAACAGCTACCAAGACTTAAGTGATTATGTACCATAAAATGGGCTTACATTTTCTTTAGGTGGGCTATAACTTTCAAAACTCTTAAACCAAGAAAGAAAAAGCATTGAGTTACATTAGTTGCTTAAACTAAATATACAGAACATACATACTGATGTTTAAAGAAACCCCACATTTTCTCATCTTCTTCCAACAGAAGAGGTGCATACAGTATGGTAGCTTTAAGAAAGTCTTTTTTCTTGTTTGTTTTTTATTTTTATTTTAGATGTATGGCACTCTCAAGACTTTGTCTACCTTTTGCCTAAAAAATCTCCTTACTGCTGTTGAAATATTTTAAGCTGATTTCTGATTTCCAAAGACTGAATAAACATTAAAAATGTTTATATTAGGAAAATGTTAAAATGTACCCCCAAATAGAAAGATTAGCATAACCTCCCCCATCTTTCTCTTTCTCTCCATATATATTATATATTATATATATTATATATTATATATATTATATATTATATATATTATATATTATATATATTATATATTATATATAATATATTATATATATATTTTATATATATATCTGCTTCAACAATATTCATTATTGCATCGACTTGTTTATTCTAGCTCTTCTACCTAAATTAGTTATTTCCACCTTTTAAACCATCCCAAAACACTGATTCAATAAAGGAAACATTTATTATTGTTCCTAAGTCTATGTTTCTTTGAGAAAGTCTGCTGAACTTAGCCAGTCTTGACTGATACTAACCAGCTGGTTCTAGCATCTGTGTTCAGCTGGCAGTTTATGTAGGGCAGTCTCATCTAGGATGGCTGCCATTTTACATTTAGTGGCGGCCTATCTGTTAGCCAGGATGAGTGTCCAGGGTGATCTCGATCTCCTGACCTCGTGTTCTGCCTGCCTTGGCCTCCCAAAGTGCTGGGATTACAGGCGCGAGCCACCGCGCCCGCCCGGCAAGCAAAGTGTCTTTTATCTTCCAATGGGGTAGCCCAGGCTTCTTTTTAACATAGCTGAGCAGAGTTTTCAGAGAGACAGAAAGAGGAAAAAGGTGCAAGGCCTTGTGAGGCCTAGACCAGAACTGATTCTAGGGTCAAAAGCCTGCCAGATTCAGGAAGAGAAGAAATAGCTTCTTGGGAGGAGCTATAAAGTCTTATTACAGAGTGTGTGACCACAAAGAGGGGAAGAGAATCAAAGAAGTTTTTGCAATCAATCTACTGCGCTCTCGCACTTTTGGAGAGAATATTTTGTATCAATCAATATAATTTCACCACTATATACTTTAGAGAATACACCTTTATTTTGTAAGTTGTTATGATTTTGTAACTCTAGTAGAATCCACAGAAGTTAACCATGCTCCTTGAATCAGAATATTAGTAGGCAGGACTATATCCTCATTGCCGCTATCAACACAATGATCATCACTATCACTAGCATTAGCAAATTTTATTTATTTTTCTCTGCTAATGATATAGTACCTCACTTAAATCTCATAAGTGTGCTATACAGCAGCAACTATCACCCCAGTTTGTACAGATGAGTGAGAAGATTGGGTAAACTGCCCAAAGTCATCTAGTAATGGTGACTTTGAACCCAGGTTATACTAATTTTCCCATGGTCTTATCACTAGACATCACTTTGTCATGTGACCCGTCAGGTGGCCACAGTAGCTTGGCACTTACTTGGGAAGCCAAGTAGAATGGACAAGGACTTAGCCATCTCTCTTTTCCATGTCTCAAGGAAGAATATGAATTTAAATTAAGGGAGCAAGTTTTTTCTAGATTTGCCACCATGGAGCACTTTTAAAAACATCAGAGGGATCTATGTAGTCACTTTATAATACTCATGATGTATATGTTAGAGGTTTTGTTTTGAAGAGGCAAAGAACTTTATTTCCTTTTTGTTGTGTTGAAACTTGTCCTAGGAGGTATGCACGCTTGTCCATGTTAAACTAATGTTTTGAAATCAGTGTATTCTTAATTCTTATCCCACTAGTGGTACTGGAGAACCCGAGGGAGTCAGGAAGGTTTGATTGCATTGAAGTGACTGCACTGTCTGGGGTAAATACCTGGGGTTCATTGTCTCATGACAAGAAAATGTAGAACACGGACACACATGAGGAGTTTAGGGGCAGAGGCTTAATAGGCAAAAGAAAGAGAAAGAAAGAGAAAGGAAAACAGCTCTCTCTCTAGTGAGAGAGAGGGACTTCCCAGAGGAAAAGGCTGGCCTGCTGCGGATGCACCATATTTTATAAGCAGGCTTGAGGAGGTGGTGTCTGATTTATGTAGGGCCCACAGATGGGTTCGATCAGGTGTGACGTTTACATAGTGTGCAGAAAAGGCTGGCCACCTTACCCCAAGTACCCTAATCATATTAGGTGACTGGGCTTTCCAGTTGACCGGTGCCATCTTGTCTGCTCCTTACTGTACATGTGGCTGGCAAAGGGAAGAGAAGATGGAACCGCCATTTTTGAGCATGATTAGCAAAACTGCCAGGGTCTATGTCTGCAGTTCTATTTTGGAGCCTGCTCTTTGTTAGAAAATGATTTGGGGGTTGTTTTTGAAGGGGTGGCCTGCCCCTCCACACCTGTGGGCGTTTCTCGTTACGTGGAACCAGAGACTTGAGAAAAGAAATGAGACACAGAGACAAAGTATAGAGAAAGAAAAAGTGGGCCCAGTGGACCGGCGCTCAGCTTACAGAGGACCCACGCCGGCACGCCAGCACCGGTCTCTCAGTTCCCTTAGTATTTATTGATAATTATCTTTACCATCTTAAAGATAAGAGAGTGGCTGGACAATAGGATCATTGTAGGGAGGAAATCAGCAGTAAGACATATGAACAAAAATCTCTGTGACATGAATAAGTTTAAAGGAAAATGCTCTGCCTTGAGATGCATATGCAAACATCTCCATAAACCTTTTAGCAGCATTGTTTCAGCCTATCACATGGGGAGAAACCTTGGACAATACCTAGCTTTCCTAGGCAGAGGTCCCTGTGGCCTTTGGCCGTGCACGTGTCCCTGGGTAGTTGAAATTAAGAGAATGGTGATGACTTTTAACCAGCAAGCTGCCTTCAGGCACTTGTTTAACAAAGACACATCCTGCACAGCCCAAAATCCATTAAACCTTGAGTCACCACAGCACATGTCTCTTGCAAGGACAAGGTTGGGGGTAGGGTCACAGATTAACAGCATCTCAAATACAGAACAAAATGGAGTCTCTTATGTCTACTTCTTTCTATACAGACACAGTAACAGGCTGATCTCTTTCTTTTCCCCACAGCTTTTCATTGAAAAGGATAACCTTACCTAGGGGACTCTGGTACCCTCACTATCTGCCTAAGTAATTTCTTCTTAACTCCTGTATCAGTATGATGTGACGTTGAGAGAGCTGTTAGGCTGGTGCAAAAGTTACTGTGGCTTTCGATGGCAAAAACCACAATAACTTTTGCACCAAGCTAAATTTTTCCTTTGAAGTGTTTGGCAGGGATGATTTATTTTTCCTAAGGAAGAGCTAAGATCGTAGGAATATTTAACCCAGTTTGCCTAGATTCATAAAAATTAATAGATTCCTTTGTGGATCTGAGTTGATATCATTAATATAAGCTATCAGACATCAGCTTCATGTGACTTAACTTCAAAAATATTTTAGTAAGAGTATAACTGGAATGTTTGTAACACAAAGAAATGATAAATGCTTCAGGTGATGGATACTCTAATTACCCTGATGTAATTATTCCACATTGTATGCCTGTATCAAAAGATCTCATGTACCCTATAAATACTATGTACTCATAGAAAGTAAAAACTTAAAAAAAATTAGTTCTTGTCTTAGTGCCAGCTCCATCCTGAGTTTCAACAATTGCTATTATATTTGAGGCCTGGCATGAGGCATTAAATGCCATTGTTTCAAGAAAGATAAATGGGAATATAATTTTATTGCTATCTTACTGTTGCAAAATGGCATTCCTAAGCAACGTACCCTTTGTGAATTCTGACAATGAAATTAAGACTGACTTTCCGTTTTCAATCTGAAAGCTATTTTGGAGCTTTCATCATCAGCTAATGGAGTCTTACTTGAAGGGGGTCACATTTAAATTTCTAATAATTTTTATGTTAGAGCCTGTGAACATACAAATTTCAGGTAAATTGAAGCTAATTCCTGCAGGAGGTAAGATCATATTTAGAATTAGTCATTATTCATATTCTGAAAAGTGATGATGTCATTATGGGAGAGAATTTCTTGGGTTAAGACCATGCACTTAAAACTATTAAAATTCAAAAAACTGGATCACCTTTACTGAATAATTAGTATCTGTAAGCTACTTTACTACAACAATTAGAGACCATTGAACTTACTGCCCTAAATCAGGAGATTAATGGAAACTGAGAGTGTTCTCACTTATTTGGCTATCTGGTTATTCTTGTTCCCTATTTCAGAGGTGAGATGATGTAAAATATTAATCTGGAAATATGATCTCCTAGTAGCATAATACTTTGGAAAGTCTTGCTCCTTACAAATAAAGGGTAACTCACAAAACACATACATAAGATGCTCTTAAAGCCATCAGCACTGAATATTAATGGAACCAAATATTAAATAATAACTAGATTGCAAGTAAAGATTGATATATAATAAACAATGACTTTAGATGACTATTATCAAACTGTTTGCAAAAAAAAAAAAAAAAAAAAAACCCAGGAAAAGGAAAATTCAAAGGACAGGGCGTTGATATTTTCCTCAACATTTTTGTATTAGTAATAGCTACATGGTTTGATGTCTCCCAACTTTGCACAAATATGTAGGGCTCACTTTTTGTAGTTAAGGCAATATTTTGCTTTTTATAATGAAAGCATTTTCTATGTTTTATTTCGTTGATTAGGATAACTCATTTCATCAGAAAAGTAGCGTCAATTAACATAGTGACACATTTGAAAATATGTGTTAAATTTACCAGTAGAAGTTAAATTACAAGCATAAGTTATTTGTTATTAGAAAATATTCTGAAGCATACAAGAGTCATTTTTCTCAATATCCATTTTACAAACAGGTCAACTGAGGTCAGGCAGAGTAGAGTAATGCCATTACTCTAATTCAGGGCAAAGATTCACAAGTGTTTTGGAGGGTGAGGGTAGTATTTTCTTTTATGATTAATATAATTTTGTTCTCAAAGTAAAACATAAACAATATTGCTGTTCCATAAGACTCCTAAAACTATAAAACAACAACGATTAGTTACTACTTTAAATTTTACCAATCTGTACATAGATTCAAAAGATGCAGGTCCATAATCTCTTAAGATGCAATTTAAGGTGAAATAATAAAGCCGAAATACTTAGAATTTAATATAAGTTTAATGGCTTTAGTATCTCTGTATTAGTTAATTTTTTCACCAGTTCTAAGTGAACATATAGAGTAATTGATTTTTAGAAAACAAAAGAAAATTACATACCTGAAAGACTAATTATCACATTTTGGCGTAAATTGTTGTATTATTACCTTCAATAATACATGATAGACAATGTACAAACAATGTTTAGACATCTGTTATCACAATGTTTCAGAAAAAAATGAAATCATAACAGAAAGTAAAAAAAAAAAAAATTGAAACCTTAATTCTTATTCTCTTTCTGTAAACTTTGGAATGAATAAATATTCTGTTTAAATGAGAAGCAACTTATGCCTTTGTCTTCTGCTGGAACCAAACTCACATTTGTAAATTTCAGTTAAAAAGGCTGGTTATTCATTTGTTCTTTATTTTTTTCTTTCCTTGATCTTGCTGGAACTATCTATCTTCTATCAGTGTGAAAACTTTGAAGATGAAAAGCTATTTCACCGGAAAAATCAATGTGTGTTTGTGATGCTTAGGAATGACTCAAATGGGAATAGATATCTAATACAAAGAACTGAGTAAAGAAGAACCACCTGTTAAATAAAATTGACTAAATGAAGTTATTCTCTTAGCCATTAACACTCGTCAGTCATATACACCATGGAATACTACACAGCCATATAAAGAACAAAACTGTGTCCTTGCAGCAACATGGATGCACCTGGAGGTCATTATTCTAAGCAAAGTAACACAGGACTAGAAAACCAAATACTGCATGTTCTCATTTAGAAGTGGAAGCTAAACACTGAATACACATGGACATAAAGATGGAAATAATAGACACTGCAGACTACTAGACGGGGGAGGGTGAGAAGGAGTAAGGATTGAAACACTACCTATCAGGTGCTATGCTCATTACCTGAGTGATGGAATCATGTATACACCAAGACTCAGTGGCACTCAATTTACCTATGTAACAAATCTGCAAAGATACCTCCTGAATCTAAAATAAAAGTTGAGAATGGAAAAGAAAAACCACTCATGTGTGTAATATGATACCTTCCAAGTAAAACTTCCTCTGACTTACAAATGTGATTTATTGGAATAGTTTGTGGTTTACAATAGAGTGTATATTCACTGTCCTTTATTTTACATAGAAAGAGGCAAAACTAATTTCATTCATGTAGAGTTATGAGAGAACAATTTCATAATGAGGAAATATACTGCCAAACCAAAAAAAAAAAGCGAATGTATTTAATTTGTTATGTTGAAATTTTAGAGTTTATGAACTAACATGCTATTCTGTTTGTTTTTTTAGTTTCCAGGTTAACTAAGGTCTCAGCTTTAAACCAAAAGTTAAGAGGAGACATTAAGATTTTCATTCTTTCTGGGTTATCTCCTTCCTGAAGAGCAATGGAGCCACGTTTAAATGGAAAAGGATTAATCATATCTCTAATTTTCTTCCTGTTAAAATTCTCAACAGCAATTGAAATACCACCCTCAGGTAAAGTTACAGCATTCAGTGCCTATTAATGGAATTTCATATTTGCATTTTGATTTTTAAGTAGAATACTTATGGATTGAGGATGTGACTTTTCTCCATATTTCTATATATTCTTTAGCAATCTGTCAAGAGAATTCATATTTATCTTTTTCATTTTGTGGGTGGCTGATATACGACTGCTGTAATTATTTTGCAACCCAGGCTTTTAGTTCCTTATGCAAACTTAGAACATAACGAGAATAATAACCTATAGATAAGTTAGTATTTTTCCATATGTCTAGGATTATCTGCAATATTACCAACAATTTCACTTTTATATACTTAGGTTACTTAATCAAGATCCAGAAATTACTGGCATTCAACCAATTACGTCAAAAAGGAATTGGATAAACTTTGTATTCTTTTTCAAAATGATTATATTTAAGAATGAAAACAATGAATTAGCAAAATAATAAGCCGTTTTACAAGTAAAAGTATAAGATGATATCAACTCTCAAAACCTACAGCATTATATAGTGTGCATTCATATTAAGAGCTTAGACAGTAGTTTGATGGAAATACATAAATATATATTCTAACACATGTTGGTAAAATGGATGCAGATTTTTAACCATTATAAATCAGTTTGAACAAGTCATGGTAATTAATAGTTAAAAAAAAATACATCAGCATCAGCAGGACATGGTGATACATGCCTGTAATCCCAGCTATTTAGGAGTCTGAGGCAGGAGGATTGCCTGAGCCCAGGAGTTCGAGACTATAGCGTGCAATGATCACACCAGTGAATAGACATTGGAGGCCAACCTGGACAATATAGTGAGACTTTGTCACAAAAAAAAAAAAAAAAAGCTAAAAAAATCTGCAAACAGAACGTATGTAATAGTATATCAAGTCTGTCGCAAGTTTTTCTTATATTACAGGCATATGGGATCTGAAAGGCCCATGAGAGGTTATTAATACATTTTTATCCATATAGTTCAGCAATAATCTCTATTGTCTCTTTTGTATATATTTTGGAGAGTTATTATATTAGAGGTATGGGTTGTTTATTAGAATCTTAGTATTGCAGGTGATATTTGTGAATCTTCTAAATTCTAGAGAAATAGCCTTGAGCTCATAAAATTTAATAAATGTTAGAAAAGTGTTGAGACTTAACTAAAACGTTGCTTTTGAAGTACTCAGACAGGCTGAATGTGAATAGAGAAGGAAACAACTCTCTGACTATACATAATATAATGTATTTAAAAACTATTCTAAAGGCCACCTTAAATTACTTGATACAGCTATTTTATATTATATACTTCTGAAAGGACTGCAATTGTAGTTCCATCCCCCCAGGTAGAAACCCCTTCTCTATTATTTTTAACAGATAAGTAAGCTCTGTTTTGACATTTCCATTTCTTAAGAAATTCCACTTTTCTGACCTACAAATATATAGACTTAAAGTCTGCTTTACATTTGGCTGAAATCTTTCAGCCTCCTCAATATATTAGATTTCATCACTGACCAGCCTTTTTGTAGAAATGCTGGTCGGGAGACTAAAGTACCTTCATCTTTAGTGAATTCTTTTGGTTTGAGTAAGCAGTAGCAGGTTAAGAGCAAGCTTCTTGGTAATCCTGTGGAAAAAGGTTAGTAATTTCACATTGTCTTCCCAATAGCAACAAAGATGCCACTGAGATTCCTGATTCAGATTCCTGACCATAATCTCTGGCATACAAATTTATTCTTCATCATTTCTTACTTTGTCGGTGGTGAAGGATATGAAATTTTGTATTAATTCCTGGCCCACATTTTTATTCTGGTTGTCTCGGTTACTTATGCATTTTCATGCTATAATGTCCTTAGACAACAATTGTTATAAAATATTAATGACATGTTTTCAGAACATCTGAATATTATTCATTTATTTCAGGGCTCTAGAGCACTCACAAGTAAATGCAACTAAGGCAGGTATCCAATTTGAATGTCAAGGAGTCTGGCATCACTATAACTGGATTAATTATAGAGGAAAGGATTTATAATGTAGAATATATATTCTTATAAACACCCAAAGGTTATTAGCTCCAATCCCCAAATAATTAGGTATTGCTGAGCCTTTACAACCTTAGGAAATTTAGGAAAGAATAATGTTCTAATAAACATGTTGTTCACAAGTTATTAGCTGATATCTAAGGGACTGTGGCCATTGTGTATCATCCCTCACCATTTATAAGTGCAATAAAATTTAAATAATATGAATTTGCAATAAGCTCAAGTCTTGCTCTACACAGAAATAGTAGTAATCAGAAACAAAGTAAATGTGAATGAAAATACAGATATTTTGCATGTTGGTTTATGAATATCCAGTAGATAAACACTGAACTTGAACTAATATCCATAAGCTGGTAAAACTCACTTATCAGATTTATTAGGCAAGAGTGAAAATTGAAAAAAAAATAGAATTAATAGAAAAAAATTTAGAATTTGGAAAGGCGTTTAGTTTTTATTCTGCTCTGGCTGTCAATGCTCAAAATGTGGTTTCCAGAATTATTGGGGCCCCAGAGATACATCCAGATGGTCTATGAGATCAACCTGTTTTTGTAATAAACCTACGATGCCATTTTTTCATTTTCATTGTATTGTCCTTTGCTCTGATGATACAAAAGTAATGGTGGCTGGGCATGGTGGCTCATGCCTGTAATTACAGGGCTTTGGGAGGCTTCAGATTAGGAGTTCAAGACTGGCCTGGTAAATGTAATGAGACCTCATCTCTAAATATATATATATATATATATATATTTTAATATATTTGTATATATATATTTATTATATATTTATATATATTATATATTTATGTATATATATATGTGTGTGTATATATATAAATAGCTGGATGTGGTGGCTCACACGTGTAGTCTTAGCTACTTGGGAGGCTGAGGCAGTAGGATCATTTGAGCCCAGGAAGTTGAAGCTGCAGTGAGCCATGATCATACCACTACATTCCAGCCTGGCATTGGCATCAAACTTTACTGGTAGTCAGACGATACTTAATGTCCATATACTCAGAGTAAAAAAACTCTCAAAACAAAGCAAAACAAAAACAGTTTTGCTTAAGATTATAATTGTTGAAGCACTTATAAATTATTAATGTTATTAATGAACTACCTTGGAATACATACTTTCTAACATTTTAGTGAACTGGGAAATAGACAGGTATAAAATAATTATGCTATGTATCAAAGTGTCTATTTTTTGACTGAATGATTGCTTGAGTCTAGCTGGACATCATCTTCACTTTAAAGTTATGACTGACAAATTACGGTTGCTCAGATAGAGGGAGGTCAGATATTTTCCTGAAAGTGAACCAAGTGAGCCCATTCACTTCAAGGTAAACAACTGACCATATGTAAGTCACTGATAAAATGTGAGTGTTCAAGAAAACATTAGAATTGTGGAGGACATGTATTGTTCACTGAAAGCTTGAGAGCTTCCCAACATTTGATACTGCTGATTAGATCAGTGGCAATTCTAATAAACTTCAATTTTTGATATTCTGTAATTAAAATCAATATTTGGAAGACACAAAACTCAGTGGAAGGGTATTTTTTCCAAATGAAAGCTGCATGATGTTACAAAATCATTTGTAGATTTAAAAAAGTAAAATGGTTTAATGTTACAGAATATGAAAAGTTGATTGATAGGGTTTAGATTCCACATTGCAATGAACGTTTAAAAAACTACCACTTGTTGAGTTTTGGTGTTCTGTCTAAAAAGAATATCTACAATCATCAGAAAAGACTATAACATTTCCCATCATTTTTAAACTACATTATCTGTGTAAGGCTGAATTTTCTTTATATCTTTGAGCAAATCAACCCTATTGCAACAGATGGAATGCAGAGGCAGATATAAGAATCCATCCGCCTTCTCAAGAAATTACAGAGATCGCCTGTAGTTCTAGCTACTCAAAAGGCTGTGGTGGGAGGATTACTTGAGCTTGGGATTTCTAGGCTGCAGTGAGCAATGATCCTACCACTGCACTCCAGCCTGGGTGAGGGAGCGAGACCCTGACTCAAAGAATTAAGAAAAAAGAAATTACAGAGATTTGCAATAATGTAAAATAATGCCATTCTTCTCACAACATTTAAAGGTTTTCATAAAATATGTGATTTATTTTAACACAGAATTATTTTAAATAAATTCATAAGTAAACATTTTGAAAGACTTTTTCAGTTTTTATTTCTATTATAGTAAATATTGTTAACTATACCCCACGTGAACGGATGTCTTGTAATTTGTAAGACTGCAAAAGGGTCCTGAGACCAATACATTTGAGAGCAATTTATCTAGGCTATATCCTTAATATTACAAATGAGAAAACAGAGAGTGGTTCAGGGCCTGGTCCAATGTCACAGGTTGTGGGGTCTCATTTGCAACTCTACTGTGGAATAGTACTTATTTGAGTTAGGCTCTGTGCCTGTCTCCAAATTGCTTTTCTCATACTTTATTTGCCAAAGTCAGGTCACTGCTGCTGAACAGTTTGCATTTCCTTATGAATCAACCCTGTCCTTTTATCAGAGATTCTAAGAACTGTACTCAAACTGGATGTCTCCTTTCGAAAAATATTGAGTGCTCATCAGCAGTAGATCTTTACACACATCATGCTCTATGTTTTATTTCAAAGCTTAATCCAAGTTGTATTTCCAGCATTAGTAAATATATTTTATAGTTGCAATTCTCAGAAATGTAATCTCGTTGCTGTACTAGGTGAGAGGCAAAACCACTTCCTACTTTTTTTTTTACTTTTATGAAAGAGTCTCACTGTCACCCAGGCTCAAGTGCAGTGTCTTGATCACACCTCACAACAGCTTCAACCTCCTGGGCTTGACATTAATCCAGCTAATTTTTACATTTTTTTGTAGGGAAGAGAGTCTCCCTATGTTACCTAGGTTGTTCCTGAACTCCTGGGCTTAAGCGACCCTTCCACCTCAGCCCCTCAAAGTGTTGGGATTACAGGTGTGAGGCACCAAGTGTGGTCCACTCCCTACTTTTTAAAATTGTGTTTGTTTGGTAGATTACTTATCAAACACTAACACAGTTTGTCACAAGATGAGAGGATATTTGAATATAAAGAATCTATTAATGCTATTATGCATTAGTTATTATTTTATAATAAAGGTTATTAGTAAGTTAAATTTTCTAAGGAAATGGAGCAAAACTCAAGCTCCCAATAGATAAGTGAGAAAAAGTTATAAAATAAAAACTTACAAATGAGGAATAAGCACTAAACAAGCCCATGAAGGAATATTTATTAACCAAAAAAAAAAAAAAAAAGAAAATTAAAATAAAGAGAATAGGGAGTTTATATTTTTCTTTGTAATAAATGCTAAACTATTTTATTATTTTGAAATGCTAGCATTCACTGGTGGGAAAAATATAGAGAACCACTGTATTTTTGTTATTTGTGTATATAGTCTGTGGTGAAATGATATTTACAATTTACCCAGAGAAATTACCATTTGTGTCCATGCCTGGAAATTTATCATAAATCAGTAATTCAATAAAGGAAAAATCTATTTACTCAAAATGCCTATTGAAATACTTTACCAGGAAAGAAAAAAATGGATAATAATCTAATAACCAGTAATAGAATTATTAAAAAATATAGCATGTCAATGGGAAGAAATAATGTAAAAGCAGTACATTAATTCTAATGTGTTTATAGAAGCATGGAAGACTACAAACAGAACTTTCAAAGTGACTGAACCAAGTAAAAATCCATATGCATGCTAACATAGATTGAATGCCAATAATTTTAATAATATATATTTTAAGTTGTGATGACATAGCAACTTTTCTTCTGCTTTAAAAATTGTTACATTATTCTGGGTTTAAATAAAATAAACATATACTGAAACATGAAATGACGGCAGTGAAGTGTATTCCTTAGAAGTAAGTACATGTTGCAAAGAGAGAGTGAGATTTATTCGGATTTTCACTTTTGTACCATCCTTTCACTTATCAGTATATAAAAGAGGTTTAAATTGTTTTCGTTATAAGTTAACCTTGCCCAGTGTTTGAATAGTGCATTTTTAAGTACATATTTTAATATTTAGTTCAACAGGTTCCAACAATCATAAAACAGTCAAAAGTCCAAGTTGCCTTTCCCTTCGATGAGTATTTTCAAATTGAATGTGAAGCTAAAGGAAATCCAGAACCAACGTGAGTATTCTTTCAAACTAAGTGATTCTTCAAATGTGCACTGTTCTTTATGCTGTTCTATACTCTTACCATCATAAACTTGTTGGACTATGAATCTACACATGATTAAAGCTAAGGGTTTACAAAAAAATAATATCCATGCAAACAGAAATAAAATTTGGTTATTTTACATATGTTCTTCTGCCAGTTGAATTTATTTTGACCATAAACTAAGGGCTGTTATTAAAATACTTAGAGTAGTCTTTGGTACAGCAGAAATACTCAACAGTCCCTTAGTCTACAAATAAATAAGGTAGCTAAAAACTAGAAGATCCTTTATTCTACTTAGTAAAATGTAGCATTTATTAAGTCAAAGTTTGTAAACATCATTCCACACATATTCATAATTATATGTCTTTAAATTTAAACATCTTATTCTGTGGATAGGTTGTTACTTGATTTTTTTTTAAGCTGTCATAGAAATATTGTCATCTCAAGTGGCAGAGTACTATTTGCATGATATACTACTATCTAGTATTATTTTATTTTATAATTAAATAATTGTTATTCTAGGTGACCATAATCACTGATGAACTTTTTTGAAATACCTCCTATTTTTGGGGAGGGAGAAGAAAATGTACATGTATTGAAGTGAGAAGGGAGAATTCCCAATATTAAAATTCTACGTGATTCTAAAATGGAAAGCAAAGCTACATACTTTTATTAATCTGCATGATTATCTTATATTCATTAAGAATATACATATTTGATGAAAACTGATGATTTTCAATTGTATCATGACTATTATTATTGCCTGATAATTTGATATTTAATAATCATTAGTGACCCATTAACATGCTAAATTATAATTATTTCTATGTTTAACTAAATGGAATATATTCAATCAATATATGTAAGTATAAATAGAATCACAATGGAATGAAGGGTAGTTTATTCAATCAGCATGAATATATTGATCAATATCATGATATATTAATATTAATTAGCTGAATTATTATGTCAAAAAGTAATACCATACACTTGTCAACAGTGAAATGTAAAACACACAGAGACATGTAAGATAAGTCAGGAGGGTAGCTGGGTAGGCCTACTCCTAATGAGAATACATGTCCATGAAGGTGTGTTATTCCTGTTGGAAGACTAATCACATAGATTAGTGTAAGAATATGGTTTCCTGAAATATACCCAAATTTACATGGGTAATTCCAATATACAATGCTGAGTACAATCTAATTGAGAAGTCATTATTTGTCTATCAGACTGATAAAGATTTAAAGAGACTTTTAATGTCGTCGTTCATAGAACTGTCACTCTAGCATACTGGGGTGGGAATTTAACTGTGTACATTTTTCTTCTAGAATATAATTTTGCAACATTTATCAAATACTATAAAAAAGTTTTTAATTATTGCTTTCTTAATCTCATTTCTAAGGAATTGGCATATTGAAATATTTGGACAAGTACCAAAGAATAAATATATAGAGTTTTTTCTTACAATATTGTTCATAAAAGGAAAGACATTGAAATGGTTAAAAGTAATTAAAATAGTAACCATATGACAGAAGATAACGTAGCTATAAAAATTGTCTTTAGTATCATTATAATAATGGAAAAATCCCGTTGGCCAAATTGTATATTCAGTGTGGTTAGAATATGTGAAAAAATTCTAAAAATACTAATAGGAAATATTATCAAATGTAATAAATATCATATTATCAAATGATAAATATTACTTAATATTTATCAAATAAATATTATCAAAAATAATAATAGCTTGTGTATTTTGGGATTTTGAGTGAGTTCTTTACACACACACATACATGAACAGAAATTATATATGTTTCTTGTAATCTCCAGAATATTAATAATAATCTTATGTTACCTTTCTAATGAAAAAATAAGCAAATAATTTTAGTTTAAAAAAGCAAAAGCTAATTTCAATTTTTATCTTCTCATTTGTCAAGCTTTTTTATGGACAGTAATATTTCTCAGATTCTTCTGAGACCCTTATTTATATCCTGTTATATTCCATTAAGTACATACTTTTTATCATAAACTGTCTTGGTTTTGTCATTTTTATGCAGTTGTTAATAAGTACTCTAAAATATGTTATTATTTTTCAGGATTATTAAGTTTAGTTTTATTTTTTAGATTTACGTGGACTAAGGATGGCAACCCTTTTCATTTCACTGACCATCGGATAATTACATCTAATAATTCAGGAACATTCAGGATCCCAAATGAGGGGCACATATCTCACTTTCAAGGGAAATACCGCTGCTTTGCTTCAAATAAACTGGGAATCGCTATGTCAGAAGAAATAGAATTTATAGTTCCAAGTAAGTGCTATAATGGGAATTTCATTTTACAAATGTTCTAGTGAAGTGTTAAATAGGAGTTATATTGGGTTCCAATGAAATAAAGCAATTATTAATTAAATCAACTTATATATGTCTTGTGTTTTATTTATAAGGAAAAATTTCCTCCAGGTTTTGACACTTAAAATTGAATGACCTTAGAAAACAACATAATTTGACTCTGTTTCAGTAATCTTATATCTAACATGGAAAAATACAATATCTGCTTTGCCTTATATGATGAGATTTAAACATATTATTAGCTAAACTTTGCTAAATTCAATGCAGTAATAGATAATCCCAAAACCTCTATGTAAACACGAAGTTATTCCTTGATAAAGCAATTTGCTGTGGGCCTGGCAACTCTTCAGGGCAACTGTTTTTCCTGCAGCCTTCTGGCTGAGCTCAGCTAATGAAGACATCATCATTCTGTGGTTGCCTCTTGTGAAACATGCCATTTTGATCAAAGAGTCTGGGTCAGGAACATGAAAAATTGTATACAGGCTCTTCAACGCTTCTGACAAGAAGTTACACAGGCAAACTCCTTACTCATGTTTTGTTAGGTGGGGCAAAGCAAGTTGCATAGTCCCACCTAACATCAATAATGATGCTCATTAGGAGAGGAGAACCAACTATTGCTAATGTTAACCATAAATAAAAATTATGTAAAACTGCAAGACACTTTGCTATTAGTGGTGTATTTATCAGTAATTGTTCCCTGAGGTAGTGTACTTTATTGGTAGCTTCTTTGCCCTATGTTCATGGGATATCCATGACCACCTTTTATATTTGATCATGTTTTCTCACTGTTCTTAAGATATCCACCATTACCCAATTTTAGCCAAAGCTTTTATAGGGTAAATTGTTAGTATAAAACTGTCAGCCAGATTCTATTAGGAAGTTCTTCTTTTAGAGTCCTAGACATGAAAGTATTTCAAAGAAAGTTCTAGGACTTGCAAAATATGAACATTTGTTTCTGGGGGTTCAGAATGCCCACAAACTTCAGAAAAACAAATGATGAAGAATCTTTAACCCAAAAATTCAGGGGGGGCATTGTATTAAAATTATCCTAAAGTCCTTATATAATTCTAGAGGAAGGAATATAGGTCAAATTTAGACTCAGAAATAAGGCGTGCATCGTAAAACTTATAGAGTATTTATCCTAAAATTATAGGAAAAAAGTATTATCACATTATGTGGTTGATGGGGGCGGGGGAAAAAAATAAAGGAGAGAAAATAATGTGAGAAAGCGGAAAGAAAAAGATAGAAATAAATTCAAATATATCACAAATCAAAGATAAAAGTAAATAGAATAAATGCTTTGAGTTAAAAAAAAGCTATAAACTTTTTACAACACATCTATCTAAACCATAAGGATACAGAATTGTTGAAATGAAAAGATGGAAAAGATATCCCAGATAAATGCTTTCCAAATGAAGGTAGGTATGACCATATTATTATCAGTCATAACAGATTTTATTTGTAAAAGCCTTCATGGAAATTAATTTACTAGACATATGTAATATTAAAATGCATGAAGCAAAAATAGAACTACAAACAGAAATAGATAAATTCATAATAATGAGATTTTAACATATCTTCTTCATTATTTGCTAACTCAAGCAGAGAAAAACATCAGTAAGCACATAGAAGATTTAAAAGTACAATCACAAGCTCCATCTAATGAAAGCATATAGGATATTGTAACTAAAACAGCAAAATGAGTTTTTTCATACACACAAGGTAAAAGGTTATATTTGATGATGTATTTGGTCTATGAGGAAAACATCAAAATGCAATTAACTTAGAAATCAATAATAAATAGAAAACTTAAAAAACTTCTATCTTTGAAAACTAATAAATATATTCCTAAGTGAGTCGCAGGTCAAGTACCAAATGGTAAGGAAAATAGAATATATTTTGAAGTGATGACAGTAAAAATGCTACATAAGAAAACATGTTTGATGCAGTGAAAGCATTATTTAGAGGGATCTTTATCATTTTAAATACATATTAGAAAAATATAAAGTATGAAAATTAATGATCTTAGCTTATTAGGTAACATAATTTTAGGATAAAAATGAATTAGTTAATTTAAGGCAACAGAATAAACTACAGTGAAGGGAGAAAATAGTATAAAAGCAGAAAATAAATTCAATAAAGTGGTATGTAATTTTTGTAGTGAAAGTATCCATATTTATTAAAAAACATTAAAAAGATCTAGATAAATACAAAATAAGTAAGCTATTTCTATTTATTGGAAGAACCAATACAGTTAAAATGCTTATTCTTGATGTGTTGATATATAGAAGAATTGAAATCAGAACGCCTATAGTTTGGTTTTTATTTCTCTGTTTGTGGAATGTGACCAGCTGATTCAAAAATATATTTGAGGAGCAAAGGGCAAAATTTGGTAGAAATTCTTAAAGAATAACAAGTCATAAGGACTTCTTCTTTTCAGAAATCAAGATTCAGCATAACACTTTAGAAATTAAGCAATTATGGCTTTGTGCAGGGTTAGACAAATCAGAATAGCATAGTAAACCCAGAAACAAACCCTCACATATGTAAAATCAGTTGAGGGAGTTAGCATGTTAGCATGGATTTCTCTCTCTCTCTCTCTCTCTCTCTCTCTCTCTCTCTCTCTCCCCCTCTCTCTCTCCCGCTCTCTTTACTTTGAACTAAACATTGTGGAACAATTGATAATTCACACAGAGAAACATTTATATGGACTTGTACCTGTATCATATAAAAAATCATTCAGAGTGGATAAAAGCCTGAACAATGAAAGGAAAAAACGTTTTAGAAAGTTAGACAATTCAAACAATATATTTATCATCAGGGTCATAAATACAGAGAAAGATTTTTTTTTCTTTCTTCTTTTCTTTCTGGCTTGTTTGTTTTTGACAGGAACTCACTCTCTCCAGGTCAGGCTGGAGTGCGGTGATGCAGTCATGGCTTCATGGCTTGAACTCCTAGGTTCAAGTGATCCTCCCATCTCAGTCTTCTGAGTAACTAGGACTACAGGAAAGTGCTACCGTGCCTGGCCAATTTTTGTTTTTATATTTTTTTGTAGAGATGGGGTCTCACTATGTTGCCCAGGGTGGTCTTGAACTCCTAGCGTCAAGCAATCTTCCTGTCTCAGTGTCCCAAAGTGCTGAGATTTACAGGCATGAGCCACCATGCCCAGCGTGGGGTGATTTCTTTAGTCATATTAAAGCCTCATGAAGGAAATCATTAAGAATATGTTCTCCTACGTTTTATTTTAGATCCTTCTTTTATCGAAAGATTCTAGGAAGAAAGTAAAAACAAAAATAAGCCACAACTCAAAAAAATATTGACAATGCATATAACTAAACATAGTATGTATTCATAAATAATTTTACAAATCTTTAGAAAAAATAAAAATGACGAAGTGGCAGCATATATAAACTTGAACCTCAGACTGGAAGGCCAATAAAAATGTGAAAATGTGTTCAACATCATTAGTTACCAGAAATAGACCTATTGTAACCCTAGTGATAAAAGCACTTGATTCTACCCAATTAGGAAATATCAGAAAATCTGAGAATAAAAATTTTAGGTTGCAATATACAGCCAAGAGAATACTTATCCACTACCGATGACAGTCCAGTTTACTGCTTGATCTTTGGAAAACGTTTTGTAATCCCTTCCTTAGTTGAAGATGCTCTTACTTATGACCCAATAACTCCATTCCCTCGCTCATGTGCATGTGCCTCTTGTCCATATATACCAGGAAGATTTGTGGTCACATTGTTTGGATTTAAACATATGCTGGAAAAAAATACAACAGGCCACTCAAAGTAGAATGGATCAATGCATTGTGCTCTATTCATATCAAAAATACTACACAATAGTGAAAAAAACGTCAAGAATATGTCGAGCAATAAAAGTAAATCTTGGAGAAAGTGAAATACGTAAACGAGGCTGGCGGATCACGAGGTCAGCAGATCGAGACCATCCTGGCTAACACAGTGAAACCCCGTCTCTACTAAAAAATACAAAAAATTAGCCGGGCGTGGTGGCGGGCACCTGTAGTCCCAGCTAATCGGGAGACTGAGGCAGGAGAATGGTGTGAACCCAGGAGGCGGAGCTTGCAGTGAGCCGAGATGGCGCCACTGCACTCTAGCCTGGGCGACTGAGCAAGACTCCATCTCAAAAAAAAAAAAAAAAAAGAAAGAAAGAAATACGTAAAACTGACTACAATTTTGACTGAAATAATTTTATGGTAAAATTATAATGAAAAATAAGAGAATGGTAAAAACAATATTCCTGACAGTAGTTGCCTGCAATGGAAGTGAAAATCAGAAAATGGAAGTGGGGGTTCAGACCAGCACCAGACAAAAAGGTGATGATGATATTCCTATTTTGTAAAATGGGTAGTCAGTGAATGGATTTCCATTGTATTTCTTTCTTTGTGTTTTTTACATTTATTCTATAAACAATCATTTTACATTCTTAAAATGAGTAAGCGTGAAGCATCCTGATTTGTCTCAAGTGGACATTTCTGAGTTACTGAGATATTTTAGCATCAGAGCAGTGACATATCAACCTGGAAATTGTCCTCAGGAGTTTGGATTTGAATTGACAATAAATAGAAAATGTCCATGAATCCTGGATTAGAAAGTATTGTCATGAAAATTGTGGTTGATAATAGTGAAACTACATATTACATTTATATAGTTAACTGAAATAAGTTAAGACCAGAGAAAGAGACAGATTAAACATCTGTTGTAGGAGGCAAGTCATGAGGGTGATTCCTAACCTAAATTCTAGTGGTTGCTATGGAGACACAAAAGAAAAGGAAGCAGCTAGATCTATTGCAAAGAAAAGAATGGCAGGATTTGGTTTAAGATTCTGCAATTAAAGAATTTCAATTTTTTTCTGTCATTATCTAGGCAGACCAAGTGAAGACATGAACAATATAAGGATAATTCTGACCAGAATATGAGTATTGTATTAAGAGATGGGAGTTGGATCTGAGCTACGTTGTTGGATAATTGCTCTTTTTTTTTTTCTTTGCTGCTGCTGCAGAAAAGAGCAAAATAAATTAGGTTTCTTATGCATCATTTCCAGCCTCTCCAGAAATTACTTCATCATCTGACAGCTTTCTGCAACCATCTATATATTGAATAGTAACCCAACCCAATCCTTAGGAGTTTATAAATCAGAGACAATTTAAAGCTTCCTACAATCTTTAATCGATTATTCTCTTAAACTGTAGAGAATTGGTTCTTCTCATATATTGATAGAAACTTTGTGATTCAAATGTTAGAGTTTCTACTTCTCAATCTCCTGTTAACAAACAGAAACCTTTGTATACAACGTTGAGTTTTCTATTTTTAACAACATTGCAGTTAAGTTTGCTAGGGAAAGAGTGAAAGAAAAAACAACAACCACCACCAAAGAAACAGAATGTACCATTTTTATATACCTAAAAAATTATTTAACTAAATGTGTTATCCAAGACATGGCATAGGGATTTTGTCAGTGAATTATTCAACAATCATCCTGAAACTCCCATAATACACCAGCCACTTTCTAGTAATTTGGGATCTAACAGTGAATAAAAACAAAGACTGTCCTCCAGAAATGTACATCCTGTGCATGCATATGGTGATTGGATCTTGAAAAGAAGGGAGCTACTCTCTTGCCTTCATTATCCAACTATCAATAAGGTTAAAATGATAATAGAAATTATCCTAATTTGACTGTTGAATACTACTCACCCTTCAGTGCACAAATCAGATTTCTCCACTTAGCATTACTGGCCTAATCCAGCCTAGATTATTTTTTTCTTTTTTCTGAGTTTTTAAACAACTTTTTTGTTTGTTTGTTTGTTTGTTTTTGTTTTGAGACAGGATCTTGCTCTGTTGCCCAGGCTAGAGTGCAGTGGTACAAACACGGCTCACTGCAGCCTCATCCTCTTGAACTCGAGCGATCCTCCCACCTAAGCCTCCCCAGTAGCTGGGACTACAGGCATGTACCACCATGCCCAGCTATAAACAACTTTTTTGAAGTATAATTTACATGTCATAAATTTTACTTGTTTTAAGTGTATAATTAATACTTTTTATACATTATTTATTTATTTATCTTACAGATGGGGTCTTGCTATGTTGCCCACACTGGTCTCAAACTCCTGGGCTTAGGTGATCCTCCTGCTTCAGCCTCCTGAATAGCTGGGATTATTGGCACATGTCACTATGCTCGGCCAATGACTTTTTAGCAATTTTTTTTTAGTGAAATATCATTATAGTCTAGTATTAACACTTTTCCATCACCACAAAAAGATTTCTTGTGCCCATTTGCAGTCACTCTCTGTTCCCACCTCCAGGCCTGAGGCAACCACCAATCAACTTTCTGCCTCTTTAAATGTCCAGAAATGGACATTTCATATAAGTGGAATCATGTATATGGTGTTTTTCATATGTCTTCTTTCACTTAGCATGTTTTGGAGGTTCATCCCTGTTGTAGCATATATCAGTAGTTTGTTCCTCTATATTGCTGAACAGTATTTCACTACGTGGATATCATTTACTGTTAATCCATCCACCAGTTGATGAACGTTTGAATTATTTCCATTTTTGGCTATTATAAATAGTCATGCTGCAAATTCTCTGGGGTTATTAAAACATTTAGTTGTGTACTGTTTGGGACAGTCTATCAATTGTCATATGTATTAATTAGGATCCTTAAGAAAGAGAAAATATACCAGACTATCATATCCTTCCTGTTCTGCATTGCCTCGTAGATGTCACAAGAATGCATACACTACTTTATTTGATTGATTTATTGGTTGATAGGCTGAAGAATAAAAGAATGAATAAAAGTAACAATGCAATTTGCACATCCTATTAAAATAGTCTAAGAAATGGCCAAAAAGGATGAAATCTTCTGTATAATAATTTAATGAAAACTAATTAGAAATATTCATGTGTTAGGTTTCTACATTTGTGTTAACATAACTTCCTCAGATTCCTCAGGACAATTTCCGAAAGATAAACTCTGTCTTTTTACTGTCCTGATTTTGGAGTGGGAGTGTAGGAAACCTGGGTGTTGTAGCCTATGCTAAATTCTCCTACTATTAAGTGCAAACCAGCAAAAACAGATCAATTTGTTCAATTAAGGGTGCAACGTTGAATTCTAAAGCTTTAATTAAGTTTGAGGATTTTACTCTGATTCACCAAAGTATGTGAATGCCTGGAATGAAATGGGCTGGATTGGGTGTCCTTCCTTAGCATGAATTCATTATGAGCTCATGGACTGAAAGCCAGTGTTATTTCTCTGTAGTCCTAAGTGGATTAATGGGGTACTCTGCAGGAAATGGGAATCAATTAAATCTCTTTACTGACGGAAACTGGAGTTAGGGGTGATAAAGTATGTGCACTCAGTAGCATGCATTTGTGACAATGATGGCAGACTGTGAGCAATTTGCCAAGCATCTTTAAGTGAAATGTATGGCACTCGAAAGCTCACCAGGCCAGTCCTATAAACAGAGTGCCAAGTCAAAATAGATAAAGCTTTTTGGTATGGGAAGATTCATCCAATGATAGAAAAAGGGGAAATAATTCAATAAGCAAATCATAGGTTCTACATGAAAAGCACAGCATTTTCTTCCCTCTGTCCTTCCATCTCCTCTGAAAATGTTACTTCAAATAATTACACAAAATCACAGAAGCTGTTAAGATGCAGGCTATAGAGAAAATCAGGAGCAGCAGCAGAAGAAAATTCTGTTCCTTTGCCCACCTTGTCTCTATGCATTTGGCTGTACCATGCAAAGTGAAAATATTTGAGGAGTAGCCAACATGTATTGAATAATTATTAAGTGCTTGGTCCTATTTTAATCGATTCATGTGAAATATTTAAATTTCAACATAAATCAAATGAGTTAGGTGTTATTACATTTCCCATTTATGAATGAGGACACTGAAACCTATTAAGTAGCACATTCAAAGATCATGTAGGAAGAGATGAAGCCAGGACTCAGGCCCAAGCAGCTAACTTCAGTGTTTATGGATAACGTGATGCCACATGGTGTTGTCTATACTTTGATGACTCAGGTAACACATCCTATAGATCAGCAAAAAGGCATTGTACTTCTTTGTTGAAAATACCTTGATACTAGATTACAGTATCATCTAGAAATAGGAAAATATAAGGAAACCTTCTATTTTATTCCTTGAGTGCCAGAGAAAGATAATCTGTAGTGTTGCATAACATGGTAGCGGTTAAGAGGCCAGCGATTTTTTTTTGTTTTTTTTTTTCATCAAAATGATTAATTAGCGTGAATTGTTTTTAGTTAAAGTTCCCTGATGCCATTTCACTACTACTCTTCACTATTAGGCATGTTGGCATGATGGGATTACACAGCTTAGGTTTTATTATATTCCTACCCTTAAGAAGCTTCTACCCTGGTGAGGCGTTTGAGGAGTCTAGAGAGATGAATTCAAAGGATTCTAAGACGCCAAAGGAAAACAAAATGAGATACAGAAAGGTGAAGATATTGGTCTGAATCTTTGTAACCAGTTAGTTTTCTAGTGCCTGCGCTAGAACCTAGTTTATGCTACAGGATATTCTATAGATATAAATTCTCTTTTCAGAAGACTTCTTTATTTCAGGAATGTTATTTTTTTTTTATATATTACACTGAAATAATTGTGATGATGAGTTTTCAAAACTCATTGACAGCACCTGAAGACTTAGAGCTCCTGCAAATTTTGTATTTGCAGGTTGGTTTTGCCTTGATAGTTCTGGTAATAAGATTCACGTGCAGCTAACTTGTCTGTAGGAAAGTTTTTCCATGACAGATTTTAACTGGGAAAGTTTTCAAAAACCTACATGTGAATATATTTGAATGTCACTTATACCCCTGGTGTTAGTTGTTGCTAGAAATCTGTCCATGACACTGAATAATAAATGTGAAAGCCTCATTGAGAAGAGTGAAGAGATACATGCTGTGATGTGCTTGCTTTGCTTTGCTGATGCAAATAAATTAATAGTGGCATTAGATAGAAAGGAAATTGATCTCATCTAGACTTGGTTACAATGGGATTTCCAAACATTCTTGAAGTTCTGCTTAGCTAGACTGTTATTTGCAAGTTGATTCTGATCCCTTTGCAGAGAGGCCATTGAGGATCAAGTCCCGTCTTGTTGAACCAAAGTTAAATGATTTTTGGTTTTGGTGTTGATGAAGTACCCATGTGAAATATATTGGCAAGATAAAGGAGTGTAGTCACCTCATGTACAGAAAAAATTACTGTTTTTAATTTACTTTTAAAAAGTATTACATTTGTCCAAACTCAACAATGCTAATGTTTATCACGAGATAAACACAGTAAATGCCACTGGTTGGAGTTATTTTTAAATGGAGCCATTTCTTTATTTGAATTGAAGTTAACTTCATGTCTGCTGTTGTGTTATAGTAATTAAATTTCGCATTTATCTGTGAATGTTAAAATTTTCACTTTTTATCATGCCATCAAACTCACTAAATAGTTTCAAAGTCAAAGGATAAGACATAAAAAATCCTGAAAAAGTAATGCCATTTATATCTCTTCTAAAACCTTAAATTTATTGATGTATAAGTATGCATCCCTGTTTTCCAGTATTAATTTTGTGTTTAGTTGAAAGCTGTTCTGAAGATTTATGGCATGTGATAACAGTTTTGGTAGAGTTCTAAATTTTCTTTTCTTTTTTATTGTTGGTGCCTTAGAAGCCAGTTGAATTACAAATTTACATTTTCAGAATTAGAATTGTATAATCTAGATTTATTTAATGCAAGGATGCTAATGCTTCACTGGCAGTATTATCTGTTCGAATTGCGAGATTTTTTTGTATGCTCTCAGGGAGCAGCTCTCCAATTAGGGATTTATACATCTTATTAATTAATTACTTTACAATAGATATTATCCAGTGAACTGTGTATTCATATTAGGCACTGTATAGTTTGCTTGTTATCGAAGTGGATTACATGCCCTTTCCATTTTCTAATCCATATTTTATTTCCTCTGCCGCCAAGATCTTGTATCTGAGTATAGATTCACCAACTACCCAGCAGCACCAATAACTTCAATGCCAGTGTTTACTGGGCTTCAGATATAGCGAATAAAACTAAACAAGTGGTTTGAATTTGGAGATTTGGGTACACAAACGTTTTGTATATTACTATGCCTTATATATATAAGGTGTACTTTCTGCAAAATGTTTTCCATAACATTTGCTGTCAATCAAAGCCAAGGCTTTACCAAATAGATAGCATGATATTTTATCTACAAGCTCTTAATGTAGTGAATATACTAAACACACATTCCTGCTGTTTGAGGGAAATTTCATGCTACCTATAGCAAAAATGTGATTCAAAGATGGATGCTATTTCAAAAATGTTTCCAGAGACTTTCTAAAAGAAATCTCATGGAATGAGAATGAGTTGAGCAAGAGGAAATCCACTAAAAGACTATCACATGGCTGAATGTATAAAGAGAACCAAAGTCTGCCTTCCGAAATTGCAAAGGCAGTGTAATAACCACACCGCCCCCTGCAATGTTAAGCCTTGAAAGGTCCTTGAATTTAGACAAAAAGCAATTCACTGTAACCAGCTGGTGCATCAATAAGAGAAATGTCAGCAAATTCCCTCAACCTCTAAAGGCGTGGATGGGGGTTAAGGGGCTATAGGACAAATATATAGGAAGTGCACAAAGCTTCTCAATAAGAAAATTTACGGTAAATTAGTAAACCTTTAGATTTCCAAGAACAATGAAAATTGGCTGTGAATCATAATTTAAGAATGAAATAAACAAATAGAATACCTTCTAATGAATTCCATCAAGTCGGGACTGTTATAAACACCTTCCTAAGATCCTTCTCCTCCACAAGAGACTGTGTAATTCTATAATAGAAATTTCCCCAACAAAAGTTGAAAGACATCAATGTAATGCTCAGGAAGAATACATTTTGAATATCCTTATAAAATCAATACTTCCATAAAAATATGACACTTTGGTGTCAGATTTCAAATTCTGCACAATTCTGACTTATATTCTTATTATAACTGCATTGCTCTTTTAAGAAATTGACTCCAGTGTGGGGAGGAAACAATAGGCTGAAATATTTACAAGTCTTATTTCCTACATCAATTCCATTTCATTTAAATTTTTATTTACTGGGAGTAATTTCAATGCGGATGGCTCTTTTTGCAACTTAAAGTGGTCAAATTTGGCTTTTCATTGTATTCACCATTTTCTCCATATGGGCTTAGAAGTTTTTGTTTGGTGTGGTTAATGCACTGAATGGAATATTTGCCAATTACATTCAAGGCCTTCCCAATAAAGCGAGAGTTAGAGGTATGTAACTGCTCAAAGTGAAATCAGTGTTTGGAGAAAAAGATTTAACATCTATCAAAGCTAAAGCAAGAAAATCCTGTGACTCTGGGTTTATATCTCTGCCCAGAGAAATATGCACAAGTATGTTATTGCCTTATTGTTATCACATAACAAAAATATTATTGTCTGGGGTTTCAAAATGCAGAAGTATTTTTAAAGTTATGTAAAGATGCACACCAGTTTCTTAATAGTATTTATCTCTGCAGGGGAGATGTAAGAACCAGGATCTGTAGCATATAATTTATTAAAATTGCCCAATTTTGAAAAAAAAGAGAATGCATTAAGATATTTGTTGTTATAGTCAAAGTTAATTTTAAAATAACACATTGAAATGATTTTTTACACCAGGTGTTCCAAAATTCCCCAAAGAAAAAATTGACCCTCTTGAAGTGGAGGAGGGAGATCCAATTGTCCTCCCATGCAATCCTCCCAAAGGCCTCCCACCTTTACATATTTATTGGATGAATATTGGTAAGTAATGCTCTGTTCCATCAAAAAAGGGGGATATTTTAATTCTATCCATCGTATCAATAACATGATGAATCCAAAGACTAAATAAAAATAAAGATCTCTTTTTTTTTTTTTCATATTTGAAGAGGAGATGCTACTAATATTATAAGGTTTGTCTATGAAAGACAATACTTTCTATATTTCAAACAGTGCACTTACCTTTGGAATATAGATCATGTGAAAGCTGAGGATGGCATGGGTTTGTGTTGCTAGCTTCATCTTTCTATTTTAGTAATGCTCTACCTGCTAATTGCAGTCACCTACTGATAAATTAGTATTAACTTTTTTGCTTAATTTTCTAAAAGGTTTGCTGACTCCGATCTGAAATTCTAGCTTTGTAAAGTCCACTTCTAGTATATGCCTTAGCAATGCTCTCTACATGTTTTCTCACTGTGAACCATAGAGAAAAATGCTATTTGTACAGCACTGAGAAGAAAGCAAATGAAGCTACTCTTAGGTACAGCCAATTGTTCCAGACGTCAGTTCCCCTAGAACCTTCCAGGCTGCAACCAGAACAGGTAGATTAATATCACAGATAAAACTTTTGGAGAGCTTTTTGTTTTTTATTTTTAAGTCATGTTTTAAATAAACGTGATTCTCAGAAAATAATTAGGGCATTGTCCGCATTGACCAGTTTTCAGTTAAGCCAATTCAGATTCATAGAGCAGAGGTAGAGACCGAGATGATAAACAGTTTACCACTGTTTGTCTACTAGCGGCCTTCTTTGGTTAATGGTAAAAAGCATGCTCTCAAGGGTTTTCCTGCTGTTTTTGTTTTGTTTTGTTTTCCTTTTTGCTCATTGTTCCTGTAGTAAGACCAGACTTGACAGGAATTAAAGAGCAAACAGGAAAAATCAAATGAAATAATAATATAAAAGAAAATGAAAAAGGAAGATGAAGCACAATAAGGGACAATTGCCCTTTTCAATGGCAAGATATCTCTTTTCAGAATTAGAACACATCGAACAAGATGAAAGAGTATACATGAGCCAAAAAGGAGATCTATACTTCGCAAACGTGGAAGAAAAAGACAGTCGCAATGATTACTGTTGCTTTGCTGCATTTCCAAGATTAAGGACTATTGTACAGAAAATGCCAATGAAACTAACAGTTAACAGTTGTAAGTCCAAATAATTTATTGTTTCTTCATGTATGCTGAATGCAAATGTGTCTGTAATTTCCTTCTGGCTGAAGCCGTTTAAATCTGGGTTGATATTTCCCGCCATTGTTCAGTTCAACTCTAGAGACTTCATCCAGATGAAATAGACATCTGCAGCTGCAGATTCACAGTAGCTCTGTCTCTCACAGCCAGGAAATCAAATCTCAATTCACAGGACAAATGTATTTCATCTGACGTCTGCAGGATCTTGTCATTTTCAGTGGGTGAAATATACAATGAAATTCCAGGGTTTTCTAAGCAAATCTTGGGCATTGATTCACTGTGATCTTGGATAAACTGGCAGACTGAAAATTGGGGAGAAAACAACAGAGGCAAAAAAAAAAAAAAAAAGGAAATTTTTATCACCAAATTGGCAAACTTACTTGAATTGCTCCTTTCCCTACTTGATTCTGCAGATGCCAGCCTGGGTTCCCAAATGGGAAAAGTAATTAGAGGGAGGAAGAACCGTCAGATTCAAAGGGAAGAAATAATCCACAACAGTTTACTGACTGAATAATTGGCCCTGGTATAGTCGAAAGTTGGCATTACCATTTCATTGTTTAATTTGGTCCGTGATTTTTTTCATTTTTATGTGTAGATACGCCATGCCAGGGCTTCACTATAACGTTCTTCTAGTAGCCTCAGTTCTCTTTATTGGAGCTATGACTTGAATTTTCTCCACTTGGGTTCATCTGTGGTAATTCAAGATTAAACTCACTATAATTATTTTCTATGTAAAACTATATTCCCAAAGGCAATGTTCTAGTGAAGCATGGTTCTACACCATTTTGTAATTTTTCTAAGACAAAAATATGACTTTTCATTCTTTATTGATACCAGCATCCACCATTATGTTTGTGTTTTTTCCTTCCATTTTTTTATTTCAGTAAAGCATGCTAATGACTCAAGTTCATCCACAGAAATTGGTTCCAAGGGTAAGTTGAACCCATGTGGAGTGTTGACTTTTGTTTATAGCTCATTGTCATTTCAGATTTTGAATTTTTTCTTTAATATCCTCTTAAGTTTATTACAATACTGTTATTAAGAAAAACATCTTAACTTAGAGGGTTCTATTGTCCCCCATTCCCTCTTAAATATATGCAAAGGGAGTGATTTTTATAAATATATAACTATATAAATATAATGAAATATACATAATGCATTGAATAGATAGAGATATTTAATGGAGTAATTATTTTGGGTCTCCTAAAATGTCTCTTATATAAGGTTGATACTTTTGCTGAAAGAAAAGAAAAGAAATGGTTAAGTGTCAAAGGAAGTAGAGAAAACACTGAGTTTAAGAAAGTTAAGTGGATTTTTTCCTTGCAAGCCTTCTTGAAATATTTGGCATGCAACTGTACATTGTGACTTTCTGAGAAAAAACCAGTTTGTAGCATTTTTCAAGCTCATGTGTCTATGTGATCTTTTTATTTAATTCTTTCCCCCATAGAATGTCTACCAGAACTTGTCTTCTATGGAAAATGCCTGAATAAATCTGAGTTGTATAGCAGGCGAGTTCTCTATAATGAGAAGAGTCATTTACATAATTGCAGCAAATATTCTCTATAAAATGTGGACCAGTGATAACTTAGATATCTTATATCCTTGCAACTTCAGTGGAGCAGGATGTAAGCTCCTTTTGAAGAACCGTTAGTTTTTAGGTGGACTGATTCATCCCCAACATCATTTCCTTTGAGATTAATAGCTCAAACATATATAGTGCTATATTTTCATAGTACTCAATGAAAAAATCATTGCATAGAGTACATATTCAGCAATTATTTTCCAAAAAATACAAAGTATACAAGACTGTCTACTGCTTAAGTCCCTTTGAAGATGGAAGTATCCTAATTTGCCATTGTATTTGAAAATATTCTCAAGAAAATAAGAAATGGGACATTTCAATATGCAGCTAGTGAGGATGCTTGCTAATCATTTCCTAAAATTGTTGTTTTCTTTAAGGAACTGAGACCACAGGTAGAATTGCTGAAAGAGCTTGATAAATTCATAGATGCCTAGTGTCTACCACAGCCTTCCTCAGTGAGAATTTCTGGGTGCAGGAGTGAGGAAGCTGTTTTTAGCAGAAATCTGATGAAATTCTTAGGCAATTTAAATTAAATAAAAACATAAACATAAAGTCATTGCACATGACATGATTAAAGTATAGAATATAAAATCATAGATTTTCTATTAAGGACTTCTGTTTGACCTTCTGAGTTAGAAGATATGGTATAAATAATAACATTTATAAAATTTGGCAGTGCTACACTCAGTAAAAACACATGAGGGAAAACCCATGCTTCATGGTAAGAGAGAAGAGGAGTCTGTCTAAATGGAAATATGTTAAATGGAAGTCTATTTAAATGTGCATAGAACACACACACACACACACACACACTCATGTGTGTCGGATTTTTTGTTTTAAGAAAGATGTGGTGTCACAGAATTTTATGTATATTAATTTGAAAAAATTCTGACTTTTCTTTTCTATTTTGTAGCAAATTCAATCAAGCAAAGAAAACCCAAACTGCTGTTGCCTCCCACTGAGAGTGGCAGTGAGTCTTCAATTACCATCCTCAAAGGGGAAACCTTGCTGCTTGAGTGTTTTGCTGAAGGCTTGTGAGTAACCTGACTCTCACTCATGACTTTGTCCATCCAGTTCTGTAAAGAATAAGACATCAAGCACATTAAGACTGTGTTTGCCTAGATATTTTAAAATTATTTATTTGAAAAGAAATAAATTCTGCCAGGCACTGCAAATATTCTGCTCAGGACTGTTATTCCAGGTACTCAAGAGGCTGAAGCAGGAAGATGAGGTTGCAGTGAGCTATGATCATGCCATTGCACTAAAACCTGGACGACAGAGAAGACCTCATCTTAAATAAAATAAAATAAAAATTAATAAAATAAAATAATAAAAATAAATCCTGTTGTTATATCTCTGGAGGCAGTAATTTGTACTTCACTCTACAGACTTCAGGCAGTAACTGAGGTTCATAAAATTAGATCTCTCTGTCAATTTATGATATTGTGGATGGCAGGGATGATGACAACATTCTCCTTAGTTAAGTTTAAGAAGCATGAGGTTGTTGGTAGTCAGCCCCTCACTTTTGGTGCTGAGTTTGCTCTCTGTGCTATACTATCTTGCCCCACTCCTGTTTGCTATGTTACGTACTAAATCTGCTCCTTTTCAGGTTTCAAGGAGCCCTATTTATCTATTTTTACCCTTCTGCCCTTTGCACACATGGAGGTCCAGACCATGTAATTTAAGAGAGTTTTACATCAATATCTAATTAAGTGAACTTTCTTTACACCTGAAAAAGCAATCCTTTTTTTGTTTTTTTTTTTTTTTTGAGACAGAGTCTCACTCTGTCACCCAGGCTGGGGTGCAGTGGCACAATCTCGGCTCATTGCAACCTCTGCCTCCTAGGTTCAAGTGATTCTCCTGCCTCAGCCTCCAGAGTAGCTGAAACTACAGGTGCGTGCCACCACACCCGGCCAATATTTTGTATTTTTAGTAGAGATGGGGTTTCAACATGTTAGACAGTATGGTCTTGATCTCTGGACCTTGTGATCCACCTGACTTGGCCTCCCAAAGTCCTGGGATTGCAGGCATAAGTCACCATGCCCGGACCGCAATGCACTTTTTTAAATCCTCCAAGAAAACCCTAAAGGACCTCACTTGGTCACCTCTTAAAATTGTTCCATTTATTAACTACTGTTAAGTACATGTAAACAGGGACCATCTTATTTAATATTTAATCATGCAGGGTCTCTCCTACTTTTACCACTATCCTTCTGAACTTATGGTCCTTCCCTACCATTGAGAATACCTTAGGAAAATGCATTCCATCTTCCTAGCACCTGCGTTTACTCATTTGAAATATAATCTGTTCATAGGCTGAGGGCTTGGGGACTGTAGTTAGTGGACTAGGATTTGAAATTCAAAAAATCATATTCATTCATCATTTAGAGTACATTCTGAACAACTGGGTTAGAAATGGAGCAGATTTTAATGGTTTTACAACCCCTAAGCTTGGTAAATTTCTCTTTCCGTCCACCAAAAATATCAAAGTTGCTTGTCTGTTGTAAACTCCCCATGTGTCTTTACATAAATTAGTCAGAGGTACTATGACACAGACTCCGTCTGGAATGTTTGGTGTATTATTTTAGAAGAGGAAAGTCTCATGTTGAGTTTGAATCATGATGGCAACAACCTGCTCTACTGGTTGTATTTGTATGTGTTTACAGTGGTAGAAATTAAATTCTTGCAGAGTTCATTACTACATTGAGTTGGGCAGGGTGACCCTTTCAGTAATTCTTTTTTCTCATTCCCCACAAATGCCATCATTGACCTCTTGGATTGACTAGCAACTGCACAGAATGTCTTCAAAATAATGAAATACTCTCATGTGCGTTTTAGAAAATGAAGAGTCATGAAGGAATATATAAAAATAGAGTGGATGAAAATATATGTTGTTGTGAGGACACGAAAATTCTTGATGTGCTGTCTTAAGGATTTTCACCTGAAGTAGTCTCTTCTTACTCATACTGGTTTTGTATTGGGTAATCCTGTCTGATCTGGGTCCTCTCTCAGAAGATGATACATTTTTTAAAAGTTTTTTTGGGTCATTTAAAAAACTTTTTCTAAGGAGTTTTCAAGCCGTTAACCTCCTATAGTAACAAAAATAATTATATTTAAGATATTGTACTATTATTTTGTGTAAAGCACTATATTTGGGTCTTTGAAAACTAGTCTAATTGTCTAATACATTTTACTTGAAAGAATAAAGTAAAATGATTATAAGTGTCAGGTGAACACGATATATAATTTATCTCAAGATAGGTCTATATCTTGACAAAAATTCCCAGCTATATTCTTGAAAATATTTTTATTTCCTTTTGTTTTAAATTTAAGGGACATTTACTAACAGTATCTGAACAAATGTGTTTTGAGGGAAAACTTATAAAATTGCCATAGGTGGACTCATGTGCACTGCTCAAATAGATTTTTTTTTCTGTTTTGTAAATTAAAGTAGGTATAATTCTTTCACAAGATACTTCTTTATAAATAGAGAAATATACAAATAAAAGTTGGCCAGACAAGGGCCTGAAAAAAAAAATTTAGATTATGAGGTAGTGTATTTTGTGTGCAAAAAGGTATTAAGCAATGTATTTTCCCTCAAAACGCATTGCTCAAATGCTGTTAGTAAATGTTCTTTAAATTTCTTTAAAAAGGCAGGGGGTATAAAAAATTGGCAAGAACAGAGTTGGAAATTTTTGCCATGGTATAGACCTATCCTGAGATTAGATTATATCTTATTTTCACATAATACTTTAGATAATTATTTTACTTTATTCTTTCAAGTAAATGGTATTAGAAAATTAGACTAGTTTTCAAAGACCCAAAGACTGGGGAGTCCGGGAGGTCTTGCTGAAAGTGAGTTACTTGCTCTATTAAAGGATGGACTCATGAAAAATTTCCTGTTTTAGGGGAACTGAGTTCCAGAGCAGCCTATAACTTGGAAAATTGTCATTTTGACAGATGGAGTGAAAAGCCAGCAGTTAGGAGACTTGGGTTATGCATCCTGTTAGGTGGTGTGCTCAGAAAGCCAGCAACCAATATACTCTCACAGCTGTCTGCCCAGGCATCATTACCGTGTCCTACACAAGTGTGCCATGTGTTCTTAGCTTGGTAAAATATAAGATTATTGTTCCAGGCTGCACAGCACATTAGTATTTGAGCCTTGAAGGAAGAGAGAAAAGAGTAGATATATGTAGATTAAAGAGTCTTCATCTTTACCTCCATTTTTTTTTTGCATAAATAACTGAATTATTTTAACCACAACCTATCAATACAAACAATTTGAGAATATTGACACACACGATTTCGAAGAATTGCTCTATTATTACATAGTAATGGATGGGCAATTTGACAGGAAGCATATATTCTAAGACTATAGCGTTAGGAAGGGCGTAGATTGAAAAGCACAAAATAATAAAACACACTGATTAAAAAAGAACAAGTTTAGAGTAGACAAATATAAGTTGTGGTATATCATTTATTGCTCCAGTGACCTTAAGAAATTAATTTATTGAAGCTTCAGACTCCTTACTGTTAAATGATTACAATAATGCCCATCTTTAGAATGTACCAAATAACCTACAGCTATTAATAATAGGAAGAAATATGGAGAGGAAAAGTGTAGTATCACTAAAATTAGCAAAGTTGTTTCTTCTACTCACTTACAGAGCCTGACTGGGGAAGAGAAAAGGACAATCATCCTTCAGTTAGAATCAACCCTTTTTGCTTTCCACATAATTCTTAAATCAAATGAGTCACAAAGGGTATGACCTCTGCACTTGTCTGGTTTTCATGAGAAGGGATTTTTCTTAATGTAGCTGCCTTGACTCCCCAGTCCTATTTTCCTCCTTACTAACGTGGGGAAAGTTATCACGCTGGTGTTTAACAAGTTATCACGCTGGTTTTGTTTTGTCTTTACTTTCCTGTTTGTTTTGATTGGGTGAGCTAATCTTTTGAAACTACTAAGCAAGGGAAGATTTGGTTCATTCCTCCTCTCCTCTACTCCCCACAAGGGCGAGAACGTGATCCAGGAGGGAGCATCTGTGCTACAGACTCCAGCTTGCCCTAGAATAGGCTATTCGTGGTTCTAATCAACACATTTAGCTTTCACACAGGAGCCACATTCTCCAGTATCAGCATCATAGGATTAAAGGGGAAACTTCTCTCTGCTGACTGTTAGGTCCTACTTTATTGTGTTTTACACAAACAGGGAATAGGGCTGTTATCACTGGCTGCCTCAAACCACCCACAGGGAGATTTTCACACTTGGAAAATATCTTGGTAATATTATTTCAATGAGCTCCAATTATTTATCCTTCATCCAGCCACACCTAGTCAGCACTTACATGTAGTTAGCCCCCGTAATAGAGGAGAGAGAAGGTTTCCAAGGAGATAGACTATTAGAGGAACTTTCAGTAAAAGAGATTCGCTTCAACACCAGTGTTCACTATTGATGGTGGTGGGTGTCACTGTCCACTGGTAAGGATGATGTGATTCAGTGGAATATGAGCACATATGTAAAAGCAACTTGATAAAGGATGGGTCCTGAGGTTTTCTTTGTATTTTACTTTCCACTTTTAAAAAAAGTTGTTTATTTAATTATTTTTTACAGGCCAACTCCACAGGTTGATTGGAACAAAATTGGTGGTGACTTACCAAAGGGGAGAGAAACAAAAGAAAATTATGGCAAGACTTTGAAGATAGAGAATGTCTCTTACCAGGACAAAGGAAATTATCGCTGCACAGCCAGCAATTTCTTGGGAACAGCCACTCATGATTTTCATGTTATAGTAGAAGGTACCTTTCCCATGTTTGTCTATTTTCCTGCTTTTCAAAAAAGTAACTTTATACATGTAGTAGGCCTTGCTTCTAAATCATACATGTTAAAACAGGTCAACAGTTTCAACTTTTAATTGTAGTGTGAGCACTGAATTCTATTACACTTTAATTAAGCATGTTGGTCATTTATGCCCCAAAACAACATAGAAGGGACAAATGACAAGAAAAGATCTCATGTTAGTGGCTAAACACAGACAGTTTACATGATTTATTCAAATAGTCATTAAAGCTAGTCTCCTAAATTATTTTTATTGTAATACACATATACACTTCATATTATTAAATCATAAAAGCAGCCGTAAGGATTATGATGAAAGAAAGTATTAAAATGGGCCTGGAAGAAAGCTTGGATTTTGCTTCCTAATCCTGCAGTTAACTTGCTGTGCCTTTCGCCATTTATTTCACTCTCTGAACCTGAGGCTCTTCACCAAATAAATGAAAGACGCAGGCAAATTGTTGTGTTAGCTCTTTCCTGGATATAACATTTTTGTAATCCATATCTTGGGTTCAGATGATAAATTCAATATGTTTCTTACAGGCCAAAAAGAATAGACTATGCTATAATATAAATTCTCTCAGAAAGTGCAAAAACATTATATTGAAGTCATCTTCTCTCTGTAAATTCAGAGATTTTGATCAATCAAGGTTTTATTGGCATTAGTTACATTTATAGGAATAAGTAGGCAAAAATGATATCATTTAAATGTGGAATGTAGTTATTAGGGCTGTGCCTGTTTGACTGATGTGAAGGTTGTCTAGTCCCCTGAATGTGATTGACACAGACTATTTTCTGTGGATCCAATCACACCGAGGCTTTCTATCTACAATTTAGTTGACTGTATTGATCAAATTAATGGAATGATTACTGCATTTGTACTTATTTAGTGCAGTGTAAGCTTAACTATTGCAAGGAATTATTCTTTTTAGACTACAATTTAGTGAACTGGTGCTCTAGGGCACCCATTAATATTCCAATAAAGTTCACCTCTTAAAGCTTTAGTTTACACAAGGAACACCTAAGTAATGGCCTGTTGTTTAAACTAATGGGGGGAAAAAAAGGGACTCAGACACAAATTCCCCTCCCAAGTAGATGTTAAGATAGTTGATTTAGTCATACCCCTGTTTGGAATAACACTGTATTTCCAAGCCTACTCCATAATGTGTATTATTATTTAAGGTATGAAGAACAGAAAACCAAAGTTGAGAATTTTATTTTCTTTGACTTGACAAAAGCAAAACTTAGATAGAAGAAAGCCCAATATTATACATTAATGTCAACATCTGGCAAACAGTGATATATTCCTCTGACATTAAATTATTCACAAAGCAATTCAGAGAAGAGGAGTTTGAAAGATTTATTTTATGTATATTTTTAGTCATCATTTGATGTTTCTATGTAATTTGGCTACATCATGCAACAGGGGTGTTTTTCTGTAATCCCTTCCTCCCCTCCCCAGCACACACACACCCACGAACTAGACATATCTAATTGTTAGATTCTCCTCCAAGTTGCTGACTATTAGAAATCCTTCCAGATGGCTGGAACATAGCTACGGTAGCTGAATATTTTAACAATCTGGCCACAGTTTTCTTGACTATAAAACCAAACCTTTCAAAAGAATTGCAAGGGTTGCACAAAAAAAATCAAAGATGTAAAATTAATTATGCAATTTAAGATGTTGACTATACAATTCCAAAGGAATATAGATTTCTAGAACAAATTGTTCTCACTACTCATAAAACAGCTATTAGCACTATTGAGATGTAAATGATATTTTATGAGGAACTTCTAATCCTCTCTCTTTAGTAGGAAACTATTAAATGTACCTTCAGTTGTATGTTTTTGGAGTTTCTCTTTACCTATGCACGTGAAAAGCAAATTGAGCTTAAGATGTCTTTTTTTTTTTTTTCTAAAGTGTGGAAGCGATAAATAAAAACTGTTAATCATCTGGATGGATGAACTTGTGTTTATTCAATTTTTTCTGCCTTCCTGCACTCTCTCCTTTTCTTTTTTTGTCTCTTTTTTAGAAGCCCAAATTAAATAACAGAGATTTGCCATGTGAGAAAATAGCAATGCTATTATGTATTTTGAAAAATCTACTCCATTCTGAAAACACCCATTGTGCTTAAGTAAAATCATGGATTGGGTTGGATTCTTTCTGTATGTGCAATGTCTTTCCTATTACTAAACATAATCAAATCCTGTGAGCTTGTAATTTAGGTTGCAACATCCTAAATATGAAATCAGACTGTACTTCAAATCCTATAATATGTATGAGCAAAAGCAGCCAGGATGTCTTGACTAGGTACAACTATATATTCTAAATATCTAGGATATGATTAATTACACATTCAATAAAAAGAGATATATTAGAGTGACATCTAAAACAGTCTATATCCAGAAATCAAAATATAATCACATCACATTTCAATAGATTATTTAAAAATAAGCTCCCACAAATAACTTTTATGTTGTCAACTTTTGAATTATTTAAAGCCTTTGAACTTTAGTAAGTGAAATAGGAAAGCATTTGTATATAATTATAGAACCATAATATAATCCAAAATGTTTTTGCATTTTCAAAGGTTGTCATAAAATCAAATGCAACTCAGCCATTAATATACTTGAGAAATCCTTTTTTTCAAATAACAAATCTATTTCTAAAATGTTGCAGTTAAATCCAATTTTTGTTGAACCTAACAATTTTTTGTTTATTGGAATATAGATTTTAATAAGAACCTGTGAAGAAACAGTTTTACTAAAAATAACCACTGTGCTGTATGTTTTATAGGTACCAAGTTTGTTTTATTTTGCTTTTTTCGTAGTGATGAACATCTCTATTTAGCTTGCTTAATATATAGTCCCAATGTTCAGACATTTGCATCTCTGTTTCCAGGAACACGAGAGATATTTATCATCTTATTTTTGTATTTACAATTATGAGAAAATGCATAAAGTTTCAACATAAGCAATTTTCACCTGCTACCATATATCTTAGGATAATAGCTAAAAGAATGGGTTTTTATGAGGATGGTTTTTTTCCTCAGAATTTTTGGTTTTAAGGCTCAAGAAGCAGCTGTTTCTGAGTAGGACAAGCTTGAAATCTCTCTCAATATTACATGACTCAGGACCAGCTTACTTCTATAGGAGAAACAGATGAAAAGCATCAAAGTAAATGTTCAAGCAATTACAAAGAAAGCTTATACAGAAGGGTGAAGGTAAAGTATAGTGATGAAGCCTAGTGAATGTTCAGAACTTCTGGAGTCAGTTGATAAATATAGGGGGAGCTTGGACTTGGAGGCATAAATTGAATTAACCTTCTTTCCTGTCTTTGGTACAAATTCATAAGATAACACTGAATTAGAAACAAAATCACATGACTTCAGAGCCTTAATGCTGCTCATCCATAGTTGCTGTGTATATATCTATGGAATGGCAAGGACAGGAACTGGAGCTTCCTTTGCTGGTGGCCCTGGCCAATTCAGGCAACTTCTCCAAAGCTCAGCCCTCTGTAAGGTGAAAGCATTGGATGAGGTGATAATTTGGGACCTCTTTCAGTAATACTAATATTACTAATAGTCCTAATAGTAAATGTCCTAATGATAATAGTAATTATTCATGAAGATTTACAGAAATATCATCATTGCTTGATTTTCTTTATTTTTGCATACATTGAAAGCAATTGTTGTAATTTTCTACTATAAATATGATATACCATAATGTTCATGTTCATGGAATATTTTTCTCTAACTCACAGATATTTAGTTTTGTATTGCTTGTATTAAAATACCAGAAAAAAGTAAGGATATCATCAAAAAATGCAAAATAGACAAAAATAAACCTTCACCTCAGAAAGTGATCTGCAATTTATAATTTGGACTAGTGTATTTTAAACCAAGTGACTAAATATCTACAGGTAGTACAGCTTATGAATACAGATATTTAACTTGGAACTTAACAATTAAGTCAACACCCTGTGGAGTGCACTTATCTTGCTTGAACTTGAACTTGCCAAGGTTAGTTGTATACATTTGTTTCTTATAGTGAACTTACAGGTATTTCCTTTTTACATAATCCTCATTTTCCTCCTTTACTTAGAAAAATTTTACTGATATTTTTTTCATTGTATACATACATATATCTTTGAAGACTTTTCTTTTTGACTAAAAATGGAAATCTAAAATATCTTTGGGTGAAATAACCAAACTACATTTGATGAGATTTGCTACCTGCAGGTTTTGTGCAATTTTCTCTGAAATTAAATTATCCAAACCATCCACACTTTAAACCTCTTATTTACCCCGATATAGCAATATTCATGAAGTTATAAAACAAGGAAATAATGTTTGAAGTCAAGTAAAATGTGTCATCTATTTCTGACATACTTTGTAGTATTGTAATTCTGGAGCATTAGGGCATAGAAAGATACAGGTAATTTTAAGGTGCCTTTTGCTTAATTGCTTTGACTGCAGAAAACTAAACACTGCTTTTGGGCTTCTCTCTCTCCCCTCTTACAAAAAAAAAAATCTAGGAAATACTATTTTCCAAATTGATTATATATATAAATGCTATAAGATCACTAATTAAGAAATATTCAAAATAAACATTAAACATTTTAATTAGTTTTATTTTTAAAATTCTTAAAATGTAATTCTTGTGTATCCACCTTTTTAGATGCCATGCTGCAGTTTGAAAATAACCTGTAGTCAGCTCGAAATAAATTCACCATCTGCTTATTCTTCCCTCAGTTTTTTCCTAGTTGGGTAGCTACTTGTATAGCTAAATAAAGTGGTTGTATATAACTATTTTTAGTATGTCGATTTATTATACATGTTGAGTCCAAATTAAACACAAACACACACGTGCACGCGCACACACACACCCTACAACGCAAAAGTAGCTCCCACCTTGCTTTGCAGAACAAGTTTACCAAAAAGAGCTACTATGAAACCTTTTGTGGTGTCTGCCCTCTGCTGGTTTAAAGTAGAAATACAGGCCTTAACATTTTTGGACTTTTTGACATAGATAACATCTCTCATGAGCTCTTCACTTTATATCCAGAGCCTCCTCGCTGGACAAAGAAGCCTCAGAGTGCTGTGTATAGCACTGGGAGCAATGGCATCTTGTTATGTGAGGCTGAAGGAGAACCTCAACCCACAATCAAGTGGAGAGTCAATGGCTCCCCAATTGACAGTAAGTTTAAAAACCAATTGCAATGCAATGCTGAAGGCCCTGGTTTGATGGGATTAATGATGGTCAGACATGTGTGTAAAATGAAGTTGGTAAATGGATTAGCAGGACAGATATAATGAGCAAATCAGAAATTGCTTCTTTCTAAGCAATTTGGTTGTTGAGACTTGATATTCATGGAATAGCCATAAATAATATTTATACTTTTTGGGCCCTTTTATAAATTATATGTAAGAATAAATATTTTTAATTTTTAAAAAGAAAATTGAATGAGAAAGAGGATGCATCCAAGGAAAAAAGCCAATTATTGTTCCTCTCCCTGAGAAGAAACAGAGCGGGAGCCTAGCGGCTGAGGGCACAGTTTAAAAGTCAGGACCTCCCTTAGGCTCAGACAGCAGCAACACCTGTCCTGGGCTCTGCCCTTTTAAGGGACTTGCTCTGGTCACCCTCTGGTCCTGCTTGTCTCCATGATTTGAAAGCATCCTCAGGGAAACTGTGGCATCCCAAGCCTGAACCTGGTCCCATTACTGCCTGTTCACTACCAACCTCAAGCACAAAGACCTGAAAATTCCCATGCCCGGTCCACCTTGAGCCCACTCCAAATGGGCTGGGCAGGGAAAGACAGGAATGGCCCAGCACTGAGGGCCAACTCTTCCCATTTCACCATGCTCAGCATAGAGCTCCAAGGAGTCCCCAAATCTTCCACTGGAACCTAGAGCTCAGATTATTTTGGATGTCCTTGATCAGGAAGGAGGACAGAACATATTTTTATGTGTCAATTGCTTAATTAAGAGCAGGTACAATAGTGGCTTCCATTTATCCTTTTGCTCTGGGGCCTGCGCTGGTCAAGGGTAAGCCAGTTGGTAGATAACAGACCTGAGGTCCCATCTAGGATGCGCACCTTGCCCGCTGTTTCATCTTGAGGTGTTTTCTGAATCGCCCCAAGCTTATGTTTTTTAAACTGCAGAATGGAGATGGTGGCAGTTGGTTGTGATTGAATGAAAAAAAAAATGTAGCCAGCTGCCTAGGGCAGTGATTCATCTGTAGAGCACTGTGATGGTTTATAAACTCTGGAGCCAGACTGCCTGTGTTTGCATGTCGGCTCTACCACTTACTAGCTGCATGACGGGGAGTATCACTGACCGTCTTCAAACCCGTTTCTTCACCAGTAAATTGGGATAAAAATAACACTGACTCACGGGGTTATTTTGTGGATTAAAGGAAACATCATGCAGAGAATGCTTAGCACGGGGACTGCCACAAAAACAGCACCCCATAAGGTATGGTTGGTTGGTATTGCTTTCCCATAACAGACACTTAGGATACCTTAGTCCTCATTATTATTATCTTCAGATTTGGATTTCTCTCTTCATCTCTTTAGGGAACAGAATAAGAAATGAAAAGTAACAATGAGGTTTTGGGTAGACAAAGGGAAATGAAAGCAACTTTTGTTCATAATGAATGTTCAGGTTACAAAAGTAAGGAACGCAGATTCTCCGGAATACAAAATCATAAAATGTTATATTTGGATGGTATTTCGCTGTTTACAAAAGACATTCACAAATTACTTAGAATCCTTAAAAGAACTTTGTAAAGGAGGTGCTATTATTCATATTTAACTGATTCATTCATTCAGTAATATCTATGGGGTACCTCCTATGTTCCCTGCACTGGACTTCATGCTTGAGATACAACAGTGAATAAAATGGATGGAATCCTTGCTCTGCTGCCATTAGACAAACAATACATGAGTGTGTACTGTGGTGTGGTAAAGCCTGAAAGAGGTTCAGGACCCAGAGTTGCGATCTTATTTTAAGATAATAATAGTAAGACCCCTGTGGTAATTTACTTTGAGTAGAGATCGGAAGGAGGTGAGGAAGTCAGCCATGTAAATAGCAGGGAAAGTGCTTTCTCAGTGGAGAGGTGTGTTGAGGAAGAGAAAAGAGGTGAGTGTGGCTGAAGCTGAGGGAGTGCAAGGGGCAGCCCTAGGCCACCAGATCCACCAGCAGGGGAAGGGGCCAGAGCTTAGGTAAAGATGAACATCGAAGTAGGGCCTTGGGATTTTGAGAATACACTAGGCAGCTCTTGGAGGATTTTGAGCGGAAGAGTGACACAATCTAATTTACATTTTTACAAGGTATTTTCCTGGCCTCTGAATGGAGAATGGACTGTGTGATTGATTCTAGGTAGGAGGCCGTCTGAAAGGCTCTGGGCTCAGGGCTAGATTGGTGGCAGTCGTGGTTAGCTTCTGGATTTATTTCAAAATCGAGTCAATAGGTTTGTTAATGGATGAGGAGGTCAAGGCTGAAAATAAACTTATGCAAGACCGCACAGCTGAATAATGGTAGACTTCAAACTAAAGACAAGTCGCTGGAATCCAAGCTCTGTGTTCTGTTCACAGCTTTTGGTCATGGCTCTCCCTGTTGCCCTGCAAACAGGTCATAAACTTTTATAGGTTGGGATATTTGATGACAGTGGGTTGGCTAAAGGATTTGAAATCTCTTTGAGTTTATTTTAGTTTTAGGGATTATATATCCTTTCCCCATGTTATCTCAAAATTAAATTAAAATGATTACTATTATTGATTATCGGCCTAACCCTTTTCACATGCTTTGCATATGATATTTCTGAACCTCGTAGCAGCTTGAAAAATAGATTCTATTATTCTCCATTGGCAATTGAGGCTTAGAGAGGTTACCTTACTTACTGGAGAATGCAACCCAGGTACATTTAAAACCAGGAACCGAACCCAGGAAGGATTAACTCCAGAGCTGAAGTTTCATCCACTTTGTTGATAATTTCTCACTGGGTTGACCAAAGACAAAACTGAGAAAGAATTTCTGAAGTATGTCAGGACTAGTGTGTTTTATAAAGATTTGGCTTTCTTGAATCCTGGGAGCTTCTGTTAGCGTTTGTCAATACACAACAATTTCCATACCCATGCCAGCAGGCAGATTTAAGCAATGTTTACTTACTTAAATAAAGTATCATTTAAATAGTGTAATTTCTTTTCTTTGTAATGAATTGTTAATTCAGAGTCATACATGGATCAGATGGGACAAGGAGAACTCTATGGGAGGATGGGGGTAACTCTGAAAGACTTAGGACTCTGAGTGGAGTGTGGTAGTGAAGAGTGGGATTACAGACTCAGTGCTTTGCAGCATTCTTAGAGAGTTTAGCCTTAAAAAACTTGGAAGAGCTACTCATCTTGCTAATTTGCAAGAAATAAGTGATAAATTGTTCAATAGGATTGTATTAGTTTTCTAACATTGCTATAACAAATTAAATTACTATAAATTTAGGAGTTTAAAAGAGTACATATATACTATTTTACTTTTCCGTAAAAGTTCAACACGAGTCTTGGCTAAAATCAAAGTGTCAGCAGGCCATGTCCTGGAAGTGCTTGGAGAGCACTCCTTTCTCTGCTTTTTCCAGCTTTCCCAGGCTGCCCACATTTGCTGGCTCCCTTCTGCCATCTTGAAAGCCAGCTACACTGCATCACTCTGACCATCCTTCCATGGTCACATTTCACTCTGGCCACAGCCAAGAAAGGCCTTCTGATTTTCAGGAGCTTTGTGATTATATTGAGCCCACTTGGGTCATCCAGGGGTAGGAAATAATTTTCCTACCTCAATGTCCTTAATCGTAATCATATCTGCAAGTCCCATTTTTCCATCTAAGGTAACATAGTCATACATTCTGGGACTTAGAATGTGTACATCTTTCAGGGGCTATTGTTTTGCCTGTTTACAGAGACCTTTCAGGAATAAAGGTTGCCCAACCTAACATTTTAAGTCATTCCAACAAGTATTTACTGACTGAATTTTCTGTGGTAGCTGCTCTTTGGGCACTGGGGACATGCTGCACAACCTCACAGTGAGGTCCTGCCCTCAGGAAGCTCACAGTCAAGTGAAAAAAATATTCATTTAGGACTCCCAGGCAGAAAAAGATGTATAAGTCTTTTATTTTAATATGTAATATTCATGTTTTCTAGAACCTAAAACTTACTATAGTCATTATCTTGTATAATGGGGACACAATGAGAAAAATGGAATTCGATTGATTATTAATGTTGTAATGTCCTTTAAACTAAAAATTTTTGCATTTGTGCCCATCCCTTGACATTTCCAGCTAATGTTTTCCTTCCCACTGGATTTTTTTTTTTTTTTTTTTTTTTTTTTATGGCGTCATAGCAAGGATAGGGCTTTTAGAGTCAGAAAAATGGCCAAATGCTGTGGGATATGTCATTCAACTTCTCTGCAGTCCAGTTCCCTCACCTTTAAAATGGCCATATAAATGCTGATCCATCGAGTTCTGAGCAGTGTCAATGAGATCATGCATGTGCCACATCCAATAGAGTTTTTGGTCCTTAATAAATGCATCAGAAATGTTAGGGTTTGTTTATTTTTTCTTCTTATTTTATTTTATTTTATTTTATTTTATTTTATTTTTTTTGAGACAGAGTCTCACTCTTGTTGCCCGGCTGGAGTGCAGTGGCGCCATGATCTCGGCTCACTGTAACCTCCACCTCCTGGGTTCAAGTGATTCTCCTGCCTCAGCCTCCAGAGTAGCTAGGATTACAGGAGCGCACCACCACACCTGGTTGATTTTTGTGTTTTTAGCGGAGACAGGGTTTTGCCATGTTGGCCAGGCTGGTCTTGAACTCCTGACCTTAAGTGGTCCACCCACCTCAGCCTCCTAAATTGCTGGATTACAGGTATGAGCCACCGTGCCCAGTCTCATGTTAGGTATTCTCATTTCCAAGAGATATTTCCAGAATTATGCTTGGATCAGGAGTGTGGAAGGTTTTATTGCCCGAAAGTAGAAAACCTGGCCCTTTTTCTCAAGAAGAGTTTAGTCTTACTGGGAAAATGAAATATACAAGGAATGTACGTGAAGTGGTTAAATAGTGAAGCAAGACAAATGAAATGAATGGTGCAGATCAGAAAACCGTAGAGAGGCAGAGAACTGAAATGGGAACAAAAGTGTCAAGGGGGAAAATAGCAGCCAATACTGGTAACTTGGGAGATCAAGATGTGTTGACCCTGTGTCTTGTGCCAGGCAGCAACAGTATCTAAATTCAGAAGAGTAACAGAGTGTCACTTCATCATAGGTCTTGAATGCCTAATGGATAATCCAGAATAGTACTATGCATGTGGGTATGGAAAGTCTGGGAGCTCTAGATGAGCAGATGTTCTGTTACTAAATATTAACTTGAAAAAGGATTGAAAACTCAAATGGATCTGGAAAGAAAAGTTCATAGTCGATGTTCAGAAAGCCTAAAGAATTGACTTCAATGAACTATTAGTCACCCTAAACTGGTTTTAAAATATAAATACTGTGTGACACATTTAATAAATGGTGTATAAATATTTTATGTCCTGTTCTTTATCAAACTGACATTCTTTAATCTCTTTCAGATCATCCATTTGCTGGTGATGTTGTCTTCCCCAGGGAAATCAGTTTTACCAACCTTCAACCGAATCATACTGCTGTGTACCAGTGTGAAGCCTCCAATGTCCACGGAACTATCCTTGCCAGTGCCAATGTTGATGTTGTGGGTGAGTGTGCCTGGGAGCTGACTTAACTTGCTATTTTCTTAAGGAAAATAGTCGAGGTCATGTTCAGAAGTACCAGTTAACTCTTGACACATAATATATGGGGGAAAAAAAATCAAAGCACTTTTCACCATACATTTGAGTTTTAGACTTCACACTGAAATTATACTTTCAAAAATGTATTGAATTGGGATACTTTTATAATTCAAGACAGACACCCACCATAATATTCCGCTGTTCTCTATTCGTGTTAATATGGCTAGGACGTAGAAAAATTTAGTTTGCACATCTTTCTTCCACCAAAATTTAAAACTGTATTTATGTTATTTTCAAATAGATGTCCGTCCATTGATACAAACCAAAGATGGAGAAAATTATGCTACAGTGGTTGGGTACAGTGCTTTCTTACATTGCGAGTTCTTTGCTTCACCTGAGGCAGTCGTGTCCTGGTAAGCCGGCAGCGCACAGTTTTCTTAAGAGAATGTAAATTGTAGATTTGACCTTGTTTCTTCATCCATCATTTGACAGGCTGCATTGGGTCTATATTGTTACATGTACCCAGTGCCTCTGAGACATAAGGTAACAAACTTACCTTTCAGGAAATTACCTCTTCTGAAAACATTGGCTAGATTTCTAGGATTTTCTCACATAGAGACATACAGAGAGCCACTTGTGTTCATAAAGAAAAGCAGAGAATTGAAGAGATTCTAGAGACAATTTTAAAGGTAGAATTGGTTTTTCATTATGGGGTACCACAAGGTCATATTTTACCCTATTGTTGTTGTTTTGGGATTATCTAAATAATTATCTTAGCTCGCATTTAATTCCAAATGCATGTGCTTCAGACTTTTCCAGCATTCATTTCGATTTTAATTTCAATGGATTAATTGGTATCACAAGTCCAAAGACATTATCAGTATGGATCTACTTTATTAGTTACTTTACTGAAAAAGTGTGGTTAAATAGTTCTTGAATAATTTTGTCATTGGTCTGTAGGGCAGGGTGAGATGAGTGACACCAGGTCATACATTTATAGGGTCAGATATTACCTTTATTTTAAATCATGGTATATATTTTGTTTGTCATGGGTTTTCTGAATTATTCTGATTTTTCAAAACACTCCATTGAAATATTATTCACCTTGCTTACTGAGATGTTTGGCACCCTGTTAAATTTTGCATCTGAGGCAAGCCTCTTGCTTACCTCAGCCTAGTCCTTGTCTGGTAGGATCCTGCATGGACTGCATCCACAGTTTATCCTTTGTTTGTTTGTTTGTTTGTTTTAAAATCAAGCAGTCACTTATTGTGAAATGTACAGGATAAATCAAGCTGTGGCAGCAAATGCTTGGAAATGGATGAATGTGGGAGGAAATGGCTCTGGGGTTGATAGGGTAAATGTAATCCATGTCCACAGTCTATTTGGCTAGAGACTCCCTGGCTTATAATATTTCTGAATGACCAATGTTCTCCCAGGACAGCAGGAGGTTTGGCAGATTCATTATCTCTTTCAATTACTAGCTTTCCCATTTGGTACCCTGGAGTGATCATTAACTAAAGAGTTCACCATCAATAAGCCAGAAAATATTTATTAAGCTCTGAGGATACATGCAAACGGGTGCTGGTAGCTATGACAAATACAGCAGAAGCACAGAGCATGGACTTAGGTTTTCTCTAGCTGCAGTCTATTTGGGTAGATAAGATATACATTCATGGTCCATTTTGAGAAAAATATGAAACCCAGTGGAACATTTCATAAGGTTTGCTAAGCTGCTGAAAGGTGATTAGGCTGAATGACGTCACTGACTAGTATTAAAAAGAGTATGCAATTTTGCCTCACCTCAAATGGATGTATGCTTTCTCTGTCCATAGGCAGAAGGTGGAAGAAGCGAAACCCCTGGAGGGCAGGCGGTATCATGTCTATGACAATGGCACATTGCAGATCAACAGAACCACTGAAGAAGACGCTGGGTCATACTCATGTTGGGTAGAAAATGCTATAGGAAAAACTGCAGTCACAGCCAATTTGGATATTAGAAGTATTTTTATTTCACTGTTACTTTGCATGAATTGTCACGTGGGTTCAGTCTGTCTTCATTTGCCCAAATGGAATAATACAGTTTATGTTGGAGTGCCTGATAAATTTCTTTGAAACGTTTTTCAAAATTCCTAGATTGGGTTTCATCTAAAAGATTATTGCAAGAATTACAGGGTATGCCAATGATATGTGTGCAGCTTCATCCTATTTTAAGAGGGAGCCAGGTGTCCTTAGTGACAGATGGCTGTCAATATTTAAAAATGACCTATTAACCACACTACACCACATTTCTGTAACTATATTTTATTTCAAAAGCCAACTCAAGGTAATGTTACCAGTAATCAAGTTTTTGAGCTAAAGATTTCACAAACTCATAACTTTATAATGATTGAGGCATGACAGAATGAGGAGGATTTTTGATCCTCTTTTTGGGTCATAAACAGCTTTGTATTATTCCTTCTCACTTCAGCGCACAGTCCTGGGAGCTGTTGATAGTTTCTTGGGTTTCACCGATATTTTGATTTTAATATTGCTCAGAGAATCCTCAAGAAAACCCAAAGAACAGAAAGGTCCTTCAGTAATAGTAGGAAGCACTTCTGTTTCTTGTGTCATGTCAATATCCCAGCCCGCTTCTCCCTTCCACCTAGAAAAGGGAGAGCATAGTTGTTTCATCATCTGTTTTCACTGATGCCTTTTTGCTCCATACATATTCTGCTGTTGTATCCACTGATGTCTTGACATTTCTTTTTTTCTCTTTTCCCATATACATCCTTCCTTCCTTCTTTTTTCATCCCTTTTTTTTCCTTCTCTTTGGTCTTACATCCTTTTCTTATTTTGTAGTATTTGTCTCTCTGTGCCCTAAGTAAATCAATGTGCCACCCGGACAGACTATATTTTTAAAGCACACAAATACTCTCTCATAATATCTACTTATATCTTATGTCTTCTACATTTTCAAATGTTATGTATACTTTTCAGGATGCCCTCATGAAGTCACTGAAGATGATGATGATTGTGTTTATACTTCAAAAAGTAAACTTATATTAAGGTTAAGCAACACAGCTAGCTGTAAGGAGCATGAAGCCTCAAATCTAAATAGAACTTTGCATTCCTATTGCCCAACACAGCGCTTCACCCAAAATGGACCTCAAAACTGCTAGTGGCCAGAGACATGGACAGGTTTACAAATTTTCAATATGCTGTAGTGTCTATTTTATATGCAAAGACTATATACAAATCATATCAATGAAGGATTAAGGACACATTTTTTTACATATACAAAAGTCATGTTGGGAATGGAGTTAAGTGAGAGTCTATATAGTATAGTAATTGAAAGCATGAGCATTGGCCGGGCACGGTGGCTCACGCCTATAATCCCAGCACTTTGGGAGGCCGAGATGGGTGGATCACGATGTCAAGAGATCGAGACCATACTGGCGAACATGGTGAAATCCCGTCTCTACTAAAAATACAAAAATAAAATTAGCCGGGCGTGGCAGCGGGCTCCTGTAGTGCCAGCTACTCAGGAGGCTGAGGCAGGAGAATGGAGTGAAACCAGGAGGCGGAGCTTGCAGTGAGCTGAGATCACCACTAAACTCCAGCCTGGGCGACAGAGCCAGACTCCGTCTCAAAAAAAAAAAAAAAAAGAAAGCATGAGCTTTAATCTCAGGCAGATTTGGGTTTAAATCCTGATTTAGCACCTTACCAGTTAGGAAACCTTGGTCTTATGGTTTAATTTCATTTTAACCTTAAATTACGTTCTGTGTAAGGTGGGAGTATTAATATTCATAAAGTTGTTATAATTATAAAATGCCACAATGAATATACATTACATAGCAGAGTCCTGATAGAGAAGTGCTTATTAAATTATATTATTATTAAATGAATTTCTGGCTTTATATTTAGAATTAGAAGTAGGATGTCAAATAATTCAGTTAAAATTAATTCAATTTAATAGTCTCTTCAAGTTTTTGTGCCTGGGATAACAATTAATTTTATTAACACTTTCCGTTTTTAACCAGTTCCTTGAGGAAAATGTACATAGCAAATATCAGAGTATAATTATGAAATTGGAGGTCAACCTGTACAGTTGGTCTGTGAGAGGTCCCCCAAAATGCCTAATGCCACATTAAGAGTATACTTACTTTTAACATAGCCTTAAAGAGTAAGGATTGCATGTTTTGAAACAATCATAATGAAGCAAACATTTTTTAAGGCAACCATATACTAATCTTTGAGTTTCATAATGTTGATAACCACAACTTTATTTTTGTTTCAAATTATCACTCACTGTAATTCATTCAACAGTAGATTTAGCAATATGTATTGAATGCCTATGATATATAGGCTCCCTTCTAGGCTCTGAGGATACCACAGTGTTACAAAACAGGCACAGGCCCTACCCTTCCAAGGCTTATTTTCTAGTTCCCCACCTTCATGTTGATATTTCATCCATGCATGGGCTTGAACACTTACCCTCAGGTTTCTGAATTAATAATAAACATGCTAACAGAGAATCAACTATCCCTTTTCCTTTACAGTGCTTTGATTACATATCCAGAAGCACTTGAAGGAGAAATTATGTTGTTTTCAAATTCTACAGACATTTGTTTGCTCATACTTTGCTTACTCCCTTGCCCAAGAAATAATGAGGGAAATTCCTAAACTATTAATTGATATTTCCACTTAAATTTTGTCAGATGTCCAAGCCTGGATGGAAAGAAAATAATAATGACATACAATGTTAGGAAATTACAGTGGGAGAAACCCTGCATGAGGATTGGACTGTTATGGTGACAGTTTGGGTTACTTAAATTGCAGGCACTTAATAACAAAGTAAGCTATGCTTAGTGCTAACTAATATCTTTGTTTGGTAAAAACAGATGCTACACAACTTAGAGTTTCTCCTAAGAATCCTCGTATCCCCAAATTGCATATGCTTGAATTGCATTGTGAGAGCAAATGTGACTTACATTTGAAACACAGTTTGAAGTTGTCCTGGAGTAAAGATGGAGAAGCCTTCGAAATTAATGGCACAGAAGATGGCAGGTAGGTAAACTACTATGATGTGTCATAATATTTGCTTGGGTTGAACACCTTGCATTTGAAAGAAAAATTCCAGGCCGGGCGCAGTGACTCATGCTTGTAATCCCAGCCCTTTGGGAGACTGAGGTGGATGGATCACTTGAGGCCAGGAGTTCGAGACTAGCCTAACCAACATGGTGAAACCTCGTCTCTATTAAAAATACAAAAATTAGCCAGGCATGGTGGTGTGCACGTGCAATCCCAGCTACTCAAGAGGCTGGGGCACAAGTATCACTTGAACCCAGGAGGTGGGGGTTGCGGTGAGCTGAGATCATACCACTGCACTCCAGCCTGGACGACAGAGTGAGACTCTGTCTCAAAACAAAAAAAAATAAAAAATAAAAAGTTCTAAAAGTATTCATACTGAAATAAAAACAAAAACTGAATAATATTTCTGTCTTCAAGTCACTTCACTCTCCTATCATATATTTATCATCCTATTTTTGCTACTGACTTTTCATGTAACATGTACCATTCTGTTAGTGTGTGAAATAGAAACCACTCTAAGTAACTGAGGAAGAATTGCAAGGGCTTGGATGCTTGCAAAAAAAAGACTGAGAACTGCATGGGCTTGGATGCTTGCAAAAAAGGAGACTGGAGGAGCTAGGCCTAGAAGAAGCTGCACACTAGTCTTCTACGTTCTTGATCACAAAGCACTGCAGCTGCAATCCAGGTGTCTGGAAACTGCTGCCATCTTCATGACTACCTCACCCCATTGGTACTACTCGTGAGTCCTGCCCCTGACAACTCTCATGTCTGCCAGAACCACTATCTGCTTCCACTGGCCCAGAGAAGATGGAGTCCATTTTCCTTCTACTTTTCAATCTCACATGAGTTTATTTAACTAACTAGCAAAACCTAAAGTATATCTGGGATTCTTCCTGCCGGAAAGTACTGAGAAGCATACGTTTGAGTCTTCCAAACTCTGTATAGAGAATATAGACAAAATATAAAAGGGAACATATAGAGGAAAGTGTGAATGGATGCTTAATAGCACTAGACAATATTAAGTACATCAAAGAAATAAAAAGTCAGCATTTGCTGAATGTCTACTCTCTTTTGAAAATATGTCAAAGTCAGCTTTGCATGCTTTTGCATTGTTACTAAATAAGGATTAAAACTTAACCATGTTGGAGCCAAATCTCACCTCTCAATAGTTTTGTAATTTATTGCTCTGTAAAAGTAAAAATCTGAAAATTTTTAGATAGGACATGTGCTGCTTGCATGAGACAGCAACAGTGCCATGGGTAAGATCATAAACTCTGAAGCTCAATGGCTCAGATTCAAATCTCAGTTCAGTCACTTATTAGATCTTTGAACTTAGACAAGCTGCTTAACATCTGTGTGCCTTGGTTTTAAATCCCATAACATAGTTTGAATTAAAAGTATTAAAAAGGTACTTTCATTATAGGGTTAACAATACCAAGAACTTAGAAAACATTAACATACAGAGCACTTAGAAAATACCAAGTGCACAGTCCATTTTTGCTCTTGTGATTTGTACTACTAATTTCTTCATTTTTTTTCTTATGACAAATTTCTTTTTTTTTTAATTTTTGTTTTTCTTTATATCTTCTTAAAAAAATGGGATACAAGGAACAGAACGTGCAGGTTTGCTACATAGATATACATGTGCCATGGTCGTTTGCTGCACCTATTGACCTAAGTTCTCTACCCTTGCCCTCCACCCCCCAAAAGTCCCTGATATGTGTGATTCCCCTCTCTGTGTCCACGTGTTCTCATTGTTCATCTCCCACTTGTTTGCTGAGAATGATGGCTTCCAGCTTCATCCATGTCCCTGCAAAGGACAGGATCTCATTCCTTTTTGTGGCTGCATAGTATTCCATGGTGTATATGTACCATATTTTCTTTATCCAGCCTATCACTGATGGACCTTTGTGTCAGTTTCATGTCTTTACTATTGTAAACAGTGCAGCAATAAACATATATGTGCATGTGTCTTTATAGTAGAAAGATATATATTCCCTTGGGTATAGAGCCAGTAATGTGATTGCTGGGTCAAATGGTATTTCTAGTTCTAGATCCTTGAGGAATTACCACACTGTCTTCCACAATGGTTGAACTAATTTACATTCTCACCAACAGTGTAAAAGTGTTCCTTTTTCTCCACAGTCTCACCAGCATCTGTTGTTTCTTGACTTTTTAATAATCCCCATTCTGACTGGCATGAGATGGTATCTCATTGTGGTTTTGACTTGCATCTCTCTGGTGATCGGTCATGTTGAGCTTTTTTTTCATATGTTTGTTGGCCATGTAAATGTCTTCTTTTGAGAAATGTCTGTTCATATTCTTTGCCCATTCTTTGATGGGGTTGTTTGTTTGTTTCTTGTAAATATGTTTAAGTTCCTTTTAAATTATGAATATTAGACCTTTGTCAGATGGGTATGTCAATCTACCCATCTGACATAGCATTCTGTAAGCTGCCTATTTGCTCCGATGATAGTTTCTTTTGCTGTGCAGAAATGCTTTAGTTTGATTAGATCACATTTGTAAATTTTGGTTTCTGTTGCAATTGCTTTCGGCATTTTTGTCGTGAAGTCTTTGCCCATGCCTGTGTACTGAATGGTACTGTCTAGGTTTTCTTCTAGGGTCTTTATGGCTTTGGGTTTTACATTTAAGTCTTAATTCATCTTGAGTTAATTTTTGTATAATGTGTAAGGAAGGGGTTCAGTTTCAGTTGTTTCAGTTGTTTGCATATGGCTAGCCAGTTTTCCCAGCACCATTTGTTGAATGGTGATCCTTTCCCCAGTGCTTGAATTTGTCAGTTTTGTCAAAGATCAGATGATTGTAGATGTGTGGTGTTATTTTTCAGGTCTCTGTTATGCTCCATTTGTCTATATGTCTGTCTTCATACCAGTAGCATGCTGTTTTGGTTACTGTAGCCTTATAGTATAGTTTGAAGTCAGGTAGTTTGATGCCTCCAGATTTGTTCTTTTTGCTTAGGATTGTTTTGGCTATATGGGATCTTCTTTGATTCCTCATGAAATTTAAAGTAGTTTTTTTCTAGTTTGGTGTAGAATGTCAATGGTAGTTTGATGGGAATGGCATTGAATCTATAAATTACTTTGGGCAGTGTGGCTATTTTCATGATATTAATTCTTTGTATCCATGAGGATGGAATTTTCTTTTCATTTGTGTATGTCCTTTCTTACTTCCTTGAGCAGTGGTTTGTAGTTCTCCTTGAAGAGGTCCTTTGCATCCCTTGTTAACTGTATTCCTAGGTATTTTATTCTCTTTGTAGCAATTGTGAATGGGAGTGCATTTATGATTTGGCTCTCTGCTGGTCTATTGCTGGGGTAAAGGAATGCTTGTGATTTTTGCACATTGATTTTGTATCCTGAGACATTGCTGAAGTTGCTTATCAGTTCAAGGAGTTTTGGGGCAGAGACAATGGAGTTTTCTAGATATAAAATCATGTCATCTGCAAATAGAAACAATTTGACTTCCTCTCTTCCTATTTGAATACACTTTATTTTTTTTATTCTGCCTGATTGCCCTGGCCAGAACTTCCAATACTATGTTGAATAGGAGTGGTGAGAGAGGGCATCCTTGTCTTGTACTGGTTTGCAAAGGGAATGCTTCCAGCTTTTGTCCATTCAATATGATATTGGCTGTGGGTTTATCATAAGTAGCTCTTACTATTTTGAGATGTGTTCCATCAATACCTAGTTAATTGAGAATTTTTAACATGAAGGGATGTTGAATTTTATCAAAGGTCTTTTCTGCATCTATTGAGATAATCATGTAGATTTTTGTCTTTGGTTCTGTTTATGTGATGAATTACATTTATTGATTTGAATATGTTGAATCAGCCTTGAATCCCAGAGATGAAGCTGACTTGTTCATGGTGGATAAGTTTTTTGATATGCTGCTGGATTCGGTCTGCCAGTATTTTATTGAGGATTTTCACATCAATGTTCATCAGGGATATTGGCCTGAAGTTTTCTTTTTTTGTTGTGTCTCTTCCTGGTTTTGGTATCAGGATGATGCTAGCTTCACAAAATGAGTTAGGGAGGAGTCCCTCCTTTTCAATTGTGTGGAATAGTTTCAGAAGGAATGGTACCAGCTCCTTTTTGTACTTCTTGTAGAATTCGGCTGTGAATCCATCTGGTCCTGGGCTTTATTGGCTGGTAGACTATTAATTACTGCCTCAATTTCAGAATTTGTTATTGGTCTATTCAGGGCTTCAACTTCTTCCTGATTTAGTATTGGGAGGGTGTATGTGTCCAAGAATATATCCATTTCTTCTAGATTTTCTAATTTATTTGCATGGAGGTGTTTACAGTATTCTTTGATGGTAGTTTGCATTTCTGTGGGGTCAGTGGTGATGTCCCATTTATCATTTTGTTATTGTGTCTACTTGATTCTTCTCTCTTTCTTCTTTATCAGTCTAGCTAGTCGACTATTTTGTTAATTTAAAAAAAAAAGTTCCTGGATTCATTGATTTTTTGGAGGATTTTTTGTATCTCTATCTCCTTCAATATTTCTTATCTTCTGCTAGCTCTTGGATTAGTTTGCTTTTGCCTCTCTCGCTCTTTTAATTGTGATGTTAACATGTGGATCTTTCTAGCTTTGTGATGTGGGCATTTAGGGAAATTTATAGCACTAAATGCTTTAGCTGTGTCCCACATACTCTGGTACTTTGTGTCTTTGTTCTCATTGGTTTCAAAAAACTTCTTCATTTCTGCCTTAATTTCATTATTTACCTAGGAGTCATTCAGGAGCAAGTTTATCAATTTCCATGTAGTTGTGTTGTTTTGCATGAGTTTCTTAATCCTGAGTTCTAATTTGGTTGCATTGTGGTCCGAGAGACTGTTTGTTATGGTTTACGGTTTTTTGTATTTGCTGAGGAGTGTTTTGTTTCCAATTATGTGGTCAGCTTTAGAATAAGGGTGATATGGTGCTGAGAAGAAAGTATATTCTGTTGGTTTGGGGTGGAGAGTTCTACAGATGTCTATTGGGTCTGCTTGGTTCAGAGCTGGGTTCAAGTTCTGAATATCTTTGTTAATTTTCTGTCTCATTGATCTGTCTAATATTGACAGTGGGTTGTTGAAGTCTCCCACTATTATTGTGTGGGAGTCTAAGTCTCTTTGTATGTCTCTAAGAGCTTGTTTTATGAAACTGGTTGCTCCTGTTTTGGGTGTATATATGTTTAGAATAGTTAACTCTTCTTGTTGAATTGTTCCCTTTACCACTATGTAATGCCCTTCTTTGTCTTTTTTGATCTTTGTTGGTTTTAAGTTTGTTTTGTTAGAGACTAGGATTGCAAACCCTGCTTTGTTTTGCTTTCCATTTGCTTGGTAAATTTTCCTCCATCCCTTTATTTGGAGCCTATGTGTGTCTTTGGACGTGAGATGGGTCTCCTGAATACAGCACACAGATGAGTCTTGACGCCTTATCTGATTTGTCAGTCTGTGTCTTTTAATTGGGTTGTTTAGTGCATTTACATTTAAGGTTAGTATTGTTATGTGTGAATTTGATCCTGTCATCATGATGCTGTTCGGTCATTTTGCTCATTAGTTGGTGAAGTTTCTTCATCATGTCATTGGTCTTTATATTTTGGTGTGTTTTTGCATGACTGGTTCTGGTTTTTCCTTTCTATATTTAGTGCTTTTTTTCCAGGAGATCTTGCAAGGCAGGCCTGACAGTAATGAAATCTCTCAGCATTTGCTTGTCTGGAAAGGATTTTATTTCTGCTTCACTTGTGAAGCTTAGTTTGGCAGGATATGAAATTCTGGGCTGAATATTCTTTTCTTTAAGAATATTGAATATTGGCCCCCACTCTCTTCTAGCTTGTAGAGTTTCTGCTGAGAGGTCCACTGTTAGTCTGATGGGCTTCCCTTTGTAGGTGACCTGGCCTTTCTCTCTGTCTGCCCTGAACATTTTTTCCTTCATTTCAACCTTAGAGAATCTGATGATTATGTGTCTTGGGGTTGATCTTCTCATGGAGTATCTTAGTGGTGTACTCTGTATTTCCTCAATTTCCATGTTGGCCTGTCTTGCTAGGTTTGGGAAGTTCTCCTGGATAATATCTGGAAGTGTGTTTTTCAGCTTGTTTCCATTCTACCCATCTCCTTCAGGTATGCCAATCAATTGTAGGTTCAGTCTTTTTATGAAGTCCCATATTTCTTGAAGGCTTTGTTCATTCCTTTTCTTTCTTTTTTCTCTAGTCTTGTCTGCACACCATATTTCAGCAAGGTGGTCTTCAAACTCTCATATCCTTTCTTCCACTTGGTAGCTTTGGCTCTTGATACTTGTGTATGCTTCATGAAATTCTCCTGCTGTATTTTTCAGCTCCATTAGGTCATTTATGTTCCTCTCTGAACTGGTTATTCTAGTTAGCAGCTCCTGTGACCTTTTATCAAGGTTCTTAGCTTCCTTGCATTGGGTTAGAACATGCTCCTTTAGCTCAGCATAGCTTTTTATTACCCATCCTCTGAAGCCTACTCCTGTCAATTCAGCTGCCTCATCCTCCATCCAGTTCTGTGCCCTTGCTGGTGAGATGTTGTGATCATTGGGAGGAGAGGCCTTTTGAGTTTTTAGTGGTTTTTTTTGTCGTCGTTGATTCTTTCTCATCTTCATGAATTTGTCTAACTTCTATCTTGAGGCTGCTGACCTTGGATGGGGTTTTTGTGGGAGATTTTTGTTGCTGATTCTGTTGTTTTTGCTTTCTTTTCCTTCTTTCTTTCTTTTTTTTTTTTTCTTTCAATAATCAGCTCCATCTTCTGTAGTGCTGCTGCAGTTTGCTGGGGGTCCACTTCAGGTCCTATTCATCTGGTTCACTCTTGTGTCTGGAGATGTCACTCAAGGAGGGTGGAGAACAGCCAAGATGGGTGCCTGCTACTTATTGTGGGATCTCAGACCTCAAGGGTCACCAACCTGATGCCAGTAGGATCACTCTTATACAGGATGTCTGACAACCCCTGTTCGAGGGTCTCACCCAGTGGGGTGGCACAGGGAATAGGACCCGTCTAATGAAGCACTTTGTCCCTTGGTGGAAGGGATGTGCTTCACTAGGGGGAAACCTACTCATCTGGGCTGCCTAGATTCCTCAGAACTACCAGGAGGAGAGACTAAGTCTGCTGGTCTACAGAGACCGTGGCCACCCCTCCCCCTAGGGGCTCAGGCCCAGGGACATCTGGGTTCTGTCCCTGAGCCTCTTCATTCTGCTTGTCTCATTTCTGTTGCTTGCTTAGTCTACCTTGGTATTTATGTGTGAGCCACCTCTATGCAAAGGCATTGGTCTCAGCCTTGGTACTTAATTTATTCTCTTCCCTCCTTCCTATATATATAAAGGTTTGCAGAAAGGCAGTGTATGTATTACAACCAGTTCTCACTGAAACACGAAATTAATTATATACATCTAAAGGCTATGCTTTGCAATACAGATCTCCAGTCTCAAGTTAGGTCTCTGCTGATCTACCGACTGCTCAGATATGCCTAAATTCTGCCTCTTTTGTTACTACTGCCTATCTGGGGTCTCCCATGTGACCTCTGGGCTACAGCCAAGAAGGGAATCAGATACCCATGGCTTGTTGGTAATATGACATGTACATTTAGGCTTTGAACCCAGAAGCCCTAAGCAGCCTTTTCAAGTGGCCCAGTTTTACAATTCCCGCAGGATGCAAGAGCTGATACTGGCTGGAGTTATTGGAGTTCCTGCAGGGAAGCCCCATCCAAGGAGGAATGATTGGTCAAGTTCAGGCCTGAAGAGGCATTGAGTCTGCCACAGTGGGTGTGTTGGGCTGTGGGGGACATGTCTTGGGACCGAGCCATCCAGCCTCCCTGGCTCCAGCAGGGGAAAAAGCACATCCTGGAGCTATAGACATGAATGTTGCCTTTCCCTCACCCAGGGAGCTTAGCGTGTTAGGCAGTTGTGATTCCCAGTGCTGGCTGCTGCCCCTCTCCTAAGGAGCTCAAATGGCTTAGGCAGCAGGCAGCTGCAGCTGTGGGGCTGGCCTCCCCTCCCTCTAGGAGCTCAGTAGGCTTAAGCAGATTCCTGCTGAGAGGCTGTTGAGAATCTGTGGGGCTCCGGGATTGTGACACTAGACCCAATGGCTTGAGTTTGTGACTAGGGTCTTCCAATCCATGCGTTGCACAGTTCCGTGGAAGAAGCACTGTATCCCCCTCTGGGTAGCACACTCACTCACTGCCTCCCTTGGCTGGGGGAAGGGGTCTCCCCTGCCCCACTGTGGCTCTCAGGTGGACCACTGCACCACACTGTTCTTCACTCCTCTCCGTGGATCCTGCCAGCCTCCTAGTCAGTTCTGATAAGAGAAACCTGGATACCTTGGTTGCCAGTGAAGGATTCACACACTTACTATGGTTCTTTTCCATGGGAGCCTCTGAACACAGCCCCTTGCTCCCGCCTCCTCCCCTCCCCACCCCCCCTCCCCCCACTAGCCATTTCTTCATTCTACTTGTCTCATTTCTGTTGCTTGCTTGGTCTACCTTGTTATTTATGTGTGAGCCACCTCTATGCGAAGGCATTGGTCTCAGCCTTGGTACTTAATTTATTCTCTCCCCTCCTTCCTATATATACAAAGATTGCAGAAAGGCAGTGTATGTATTACAATCAGTTCTCATTGAAACGCAAGATTAATTATATCCATCTAAAGGCTATGCTTTGCAATACAGATCTTGAGTCTCAGGTTAGGTCTCCACTGATCTGCCAACTGCTCAGATATGCCTAAATTCTGCCTCTTTTGTTACTACTGCCTGACTATCCGGGGTCTTCCATGTGACCTCCGGGGTCTTCCATGTGACCTCCGGGCTCCAGTCAAGAAGGGAATCAGATACCCATGGCTTGTTGGTAATATGACATGTACATTTAGGCTTTGAACCCAGAAACCCTAAGCAGCCTTTTCATGCGGCCCAGTTTTACAATTCCCGCAGGATGCAAGAGCTGACACTGAAATGAACCTCTGGCTATCTGAGTGGATTGAGCAAGTGACACAGATGTTCTGCCAATTTCCCTAAACAAGTAGCAGGGATAAAGGACAATAACCTTAGCTCAGAAGAGGCCCCAGGAGCGAGGAAGGCTGGGAGTAACGGCTGCTGGCTGGCCTTGGCTGCTGCCAAGGGCAGGCATGGAGCTATAGCAGGGAGTAGAAGTCACAGGTATCCGCTAAATTTCTATCAGCAACCTCATACTTCTTACCTTCTGCTGAGACACTTTCTTATTACTATGCAGAAGACCAGAAGCTTTAACCTAAAGAGAGGTTAAATTTCTAATCAAATATACTTGGTGAGAAGTGAAAATCCCTTCTTCTCTTTTCTCTTGTCCCCTTTCTTGTGCAGGGATGCAGTAGGTGCTGGGAACTGCCACTCTGAACCATTAGACCTATGGGGCTTCGTCTTATGTTAGTACTTCCCATACACGCTTTCTCTCTTTAGTCCTTGCAGTAATGCTATTAGGTAGATTGAAATGCCCCCAAGGAATTTTCTGTGGATTTCCAACCTGCATGTGGCTATAGACCATATAAGATATAGACCATACACTATGGTTATAAAAAAATGAAATGGAGCATGGGTATGAAACCATTTTTAGAATTTATACCGTGCTTAACAAAGTTAGTGGGGACTGTTCATAACTGTAGGCAAAGTGAGGGGCCTAGTCCTGCAGGAGAGACCACTGTAGCATGAAAAGTGGGATATACTGATAACTAGGAGGGCGTGGGAGGAAAGGGCATTGAGAATCCAGTGGGAGGGATTTTCCTTGGCACCAAATAGGAGCTGCTTTTTTTTCCCTCCAGAAATAGTGGCAAATGAAAGAGGGAGGGGAGAAGTTCAAGATGCAAAGATTATAAGACAATCATAGTGAAAGGTTTCTTTCTAACAAATTAGGAAAGAAGGTAATTTGTTCAAGCAGAGAGGCAGGAGAAATGGGAGTTGGGGACATTAAAACATCAACCATGAGAAATGTGATTAGTGATAATCCAAAAATGAATGAAATCCATTTAATTAATATTATTAGTAACACTCTCTGAGCACATACTCTGCCAGGCTGTATACACTAATCACTTTATGTGCTTTACCTCATTTAATTCTCCTGAAGAGAAAGAAAATATTGGTATCCCCATTTTTCAGATAAGATGAATTAGGTTCAATGTTTTATTCAAGGTTGTACAAACAATAATTGATGGAACTGAGCCGCAAACACAGGTCTCCAAAGACAGAATCATTTTGTCATGGTGCCTTCAGTGAAACACGGATATTACTCAGCTGAACAGGGTAAGACAAGACTGGCTGCTAACATGGATTAGGGACTAGCAGACAGGATGCTGCAGATGAAGTGGTTTTAGTGGATAAATTTCTCAGGCAAGGTAATTAAGCAGGTGAAGGCAAACAGAGGAAAAGATTGGGACACAAAGACGTGAAGCTGCTTTTTAGCTGCTTCTAAGATTTCAGGTGCTATGAGAGTAGAAAGGATGCAGCTTTTTAAAGCAGAATCCAACTGACCTACGATGGGAACATAATGTGAGGGAGAAATGAGTGACTGTTTTCTTAGGCATGGAGAATTTGGAGCTGTCTGTTACTGCAGCACAATGTAGTGTGACCCTGCTAAGGCAAATAGTTGTCAGATTTTGATGTGTGGCAGAATTATCTAGGCTTCATGTTCAAATGCAATGGCCCTTGCCCCATCTCCAAATGTACTGATTTGGAACCTGGACTGAGGCTGAAACATTATATTTTTAATAAGTTCTTTAGGTATACCATACCCACCACATTTCGAGGACTAGTGAGGCACCCAACCTTGATTAATTTCAGGCACCTAAGGTACATTTGTGAGACTGGAAACAAGGCATAATGCAACTATGACTTGCCAAAAAATTAGTAGCTTTCTTCTCTGGCCTGAAGCACCCATGCCAGGGTTCAAATCTTGGCAAGATTTCAGCTACTATGGACTCTCGTGCAGGGCACAAAGGCCCTATTTCAAGAGGTTATTAAAGTGTATTCTTTCATCTAATGAGGTAAATTTTTCAAAAATTGTCAGGATATGCAATATTCTAATATTGAATCAAATGGACACCTGACTAACATGACCTGAGATGTTAATTCATGTCAAAGTTTTATTATGTCTAGAATTATAGTGAGATTCTTGATTAACAATTGAAGGTAATATTGGTTGGCAAATCTTTCTATTATTGGTGTAGGAATAAGGGCTGATTCTGTCTATAATCAAAATAACTATGCTTCATTCCTCTGCAATTTAAAGTGGATTTATATAATTCAAAATTCTCAGCATTTATATGAAATGTACATTAAAAATATTAATTATGTGAGCCTCCTTTCCTCCTCACAAGGATGACACTATTTAAATTATTTCAACCAAATGCTAATTATTGTGAATACATTTTACATTTTGTGGAACTTGAAAAATACTTTAATAGTTATGTCGACAATACAAAGGTACAGGGTAAAAGGTGAAATATATAAAGAAGCAATTCTCTCATAATAAACCTGATCGCAAATTGGTAAAAGAACAAATGATAAAAAGCGAGGTGAAATGATTTGCAAAAAGAAGTACTACACTGCCATCTACTGTTCAAATAAGCATATGAATGCTTTAATTGCTATCAGATCTTAATGTGCAGTCTACTTGGGAGTGGAGGGGCAGAGAAAGGAGAAACTTGTGAAAAACTGAGATTATCGGATTCCATCTCAGGTATTGTGGTTCTGTGGAATGGAGATGGAATTCAGGAATCTGCCTTTGTAAGAAGCACTCCAATTGAGCCTATATAGGTGGTTCCCTAAACATACCTTAAGAATTACTCAAATATATCTTGGCCATTGTAAGGTATAATGCTAGGCAACACATGGTTCCATCAGTGACTCGTGCAAACAGATGGTTAGATTTCGTAATAATTTTTAATGTGATTTTGTTTATGGCTATGTAGACATTTGTGTATGCTAGAATAATTCTTATCTCCAGGTTTCAACTGTGGCATTCTCTAATCAAATTTGTACTGCATAAATTTGGTTTTCACTCTTAGATCGTTTTCAATGAGGAATATGCATTTTTAAAAGGATCGGGTTTCTATTATTTCTATTGTTTTCCTTCTCAGCATGTACTCACTTTTTTTCTGACAGGATAATTATTGATGGAGCTAATTTGACCATATCTAATGTAACTTTAGAGGACCAAGGTATTTACTGCTGTTCAGCTCTTACTGCTCTAGATAGTGCTGCAGATATAACTCAAGTAACTGTTCTTGGTAAGTGCACTAACTAATGAGAAATCTGTTCTTTTCTACATTTCTGATTAAATTCCATTGTTCCTGGTCAATATAGCTAACGATTATTTGAGCCCCTGCACATATATTGTTAATTTGAAATTTTTGTTTCAAAAGCAACACAATTTCAAATCCTTTCTCCTCTTTTCATATAAAAGAAATTAACTAATGCTTAATTTTTTTTCCCTACGTGTGTTAATTTGACAATAGCAGTGGGAGGTAAGTGGTGCCATCAGCAGAAAGAAAAATAAAGCATGCTTGAGTTCCTAGCACTCTTGAGCTACTCTTTCCTGGTGTGCAAAGAAATGGGGCTGAGGAATGGAGGTGGGCTAGATTGGAGGATCTCGGTAGGGGTTGAGAGGTGGATGCACGGTGGTCATCTCTAACCTAAAGGCACAGACTGAGTTCCCAGGGTTCCCGGAAGGACGGGGAGGAACTTCTAGCATTCTGCAAAGGAATGTCTTTGATTTTTGTTGTTGTTGTTAATGAAAGTACCAATTAGGAAACAGTGTGCACACTTCACTAGTGTAATCAATGCAATTACCCCCGAAATCACCAATGTTTAAAGCTCTTAGATCATCTGCTGGATGTTTTCCAAAATTTCCCTTTCAGATTCACTCTCTACCAGCTCTTTGACCTAGAAAGGTTGCTTGTAAGGACAACATCAGCAAACCACTTGCCTTCCAGCTATTATTTGGTTCAGTAAGTGGAGGGCCATTTGGAGTGTTGTATTGATTCTCCCTACTTCCATCCCGTGGACTGGCTGTCCCACTGCCAAAGTCATACCTTCTGCAGACAGGGTCTCCTCACACCATTCCTTCTGATGGGGCTCTAACAGCTGCATCTCACCACAAATATTTCAAGTCTCTCTCACACCCAACCTACCAAACATCCTACCCACATCTTTTAAAAGATGTTTTATTAAAATGTTTTGGAACTATCCTAAATTTGTGTAAGTTATTCATTAATTTTCTGGGGGGACCCTAACATCTACAGATATTTGTTCTGTTTCAGTGGCCACCATTTAGTCTTTCCTTTGGTTTGCAGGTACTCCTTAAAAGTATTGGTTTTTTGCCTACCTTTCTTTACATATGTCTACATTAATCACTGTTATTAACAGACCTTTGTATCCTTAGCACTCCAGCTTTTGGGACCCACTGTTAGGTTGTGAACAAGGGAGGTGGTGGTACAGACCGCGGGAGAAAATTCAGTCTCTTCTGAGACAAGCTGATAAAAAATGGGTCAACAGGCTGGATCTCTTCAAGTGAAGCGAATGGCCACCCCTCCTCAGGTGAAACAAATAGCCATCAAGTTGGGTTCTAAAAATAAAAGCGCAGTTTCCACTCGTAGAAGGTATGGATTTATAGAGTTGTAGAGTTGGCTCAGTAGAATTGTACCTTTAGGCAAAATGTTTGGCCATGGGTATTTGAGCATTTTCAGGTCTCTCCAAACAGAAACGTTTAATCCCCTAGTGATGATTTCAACAATAATTCATCAGATAAAGTAGTTGAGCTTCAGATAAACTGGAATTCTTCCCAGGCCCAGTGAGTTGAGGGGTGAGTTCAGGCTCCGTGTGCTTTGTCCCTAAGTATTTTGAACAATGGCAGCCACCAAAGGGACTGAGTCCCCTACTGCTTGGTGCTTCCCTTCTCAATTTCCTCTCAAATTTAAAATATCATTCTTGCGATTAGGCTGCCATTTTTGGAACTATTAATTTTTTAAAATTCTATATAAATTTTGCCTATGATTATATGTACTGTTTATGTATGCACTAATCTACCAATGTTTACAGAATAAAAATAAAAATAACATTTGAATAAAAATAAATTTTGAACTTTATTGCTCAAAATTTATATTCGTTTTTCTTTAGACCAACTTCTGATTAACCAAAGCATCTCTCAACAATTGACAATAATAAATAATTATATAGACACATATGAGGTTTCTAAAAGACTATGTTTTCCCCCGGAAAACAATTTTTAAAAGCATATACTTGATCCACTTTAATCAAAAGTTATTTTTAAAAGCATTGACATAAATATGCTTTCAGGATATCATTTTTTAAAAAAGTCTCAGTTGCAAGTTCATCAGTTCTAGCTCCATATGATTCTCAGAGGAGCCCGATTTTAATGACAGATGTAACATGCAGCCTTAGTTTACTTCAGGAAACTTCAGAAATTAGTGGACTCAGTAAATACTGAAGAGAAGCTGAAGTTCTCCGAGCTCAGAGATTCTCAAACCTGTTGAAGAAATAACTTTTTATTTAAGGCTTTAATGTTTGGACACAGTCATGAACCACAGTTTTTAAAAAGCATGTTCTCTATTCTGAATTTGAAACAATGCTTTTTGTCAATGTAAATTTCTAACAATTAGCAAATATTCAGGAGGAGCAATAGACGGTGCTTTCCACTAGGAGAAGAAAGAGCCCATTGAAAGGCTACATTACATAATACCTTCCCTTTCTCTTCTGCAAAAAGATAAAAGTCCTCCAATACTTGAGAGAATTCAAATCAAATTTTAAGAGTAAAGGCCTTTAGAAATAAGATTGTTGCTTTATTTTCAAAGTACCAGAAATTTTCATTTTCTTTAGCACTGGAAAATTTGTGATCATTTACTTACTTAATTTTCCAGTTTCTGTCACAACATTTAACAATACCAAATCTCCCTCTTCCGATATAAACTGCCTTCCTACTCCTTTTGAGAACTCCAGGTCAAGAGGGTATCAAAGTTGCTATAATGAAAATTCATTGTTATCAATGATGATAAAAATCCAACACAGTTGCAAAAAAGAAAGGCAGAGCTCATGTTCTCTCTCTTTTTCTATAGCCATAGGACTTAGTTTTTATTGATTTAATATAATAATTATATGCATGATTGAAGTAATAATATCTTTTTCACTGATTTATTTAGTTACAAGACATTTATGTGTGAGGCACTGCGGGCAACGCAAAGCATAATAAAATATGACCCCTACTCTTGGAGTTGAATCAGGCATATAAACAAATATGAACTGGACCAATAGAAATGATTCATTTGAGATACGTCATGTTTCTCAAACTTGAGTATGCCTAATCACCATCCAAAGAACTTGTTTGTAAATGCAGATTCCTTGGTCCACCTTCCTCAGTAAGCCAGAAATAGGGCCTAGGAATCTTCATTGTTATTAACTACTCCTAAAAGAATTCTGATGTCCCTGGTCAAGGATAACCCCTTGAGACTATAATCAGAGAAGAGGGAGGTAATATGGTCCACTGGGGAGTACGTGTGAAGATGCTGCATTTTACAAAGAACCCCAGACCCCAGAGGTTGATGCGTTTGACCATAGTGGAGACATAGGCCCAGAAAAAAAGGGTTTTTATGGAACCAAACTGGGGTCCACCAACCCAGTAGAGTAAGATCAGGTGTCTATACTGAGGTTTGCAGTGGGAGAAAGGAACATTTATCTGGAGGGCACCAAACAAGAATGGGTCAGCTCACGCTTAAGTCCCAACCTCCGCAATGGCTTGCAGGTGACGGTGTTTAAAAGCAGGAGTAAATTTCAGGAAAGCAAATGCTACAGGCAAAAAAGTAAATTAATACTTTGAGGTTACACATTGGTTTATGCCTAAAAGGGTGAGATATCTTAAAGTGGGGATGGGACATGGCTTACAGGTCATAGGTGGATTCAAAGATGTTCTGATTTGCAATTGGTTAAGGAAGAGAAGCTTTGTTTAAAAATTGGGAGTCAGCCAAAATGAAGATTGGCTCTGGCTCATGGATGTGGCTCCCTTGAGGCCCCTCAGGAAGAAATTTACAAAACAAATGATGGTCAGAGCTCAGACTTCAGTTTCCCCTTATCTGAGGTCTACGTGCCAGCAAATTTATTTGGTGACAGTCTGGGTTCCAGAAAAACAACTTAGAGACATATATTAAGACATTATCTTCAGTTTCAATAGGGGAACCAAACATCCCTGTGACTCTAGCTTCCTTGGCTGTGGTTTAAAGCTACATTACCTTCGTTCTTATCTAGCTGTTTATTTACTTCTTAGGGCTAGCTAGGTGCCTGAATTAGCCTTGAAACTCCACCTTTCACTTCCATATGTCGGGGGCTCCCCAGGTCCCTGCTCTGTCTCAGGGTAGCTGGCAATGTGTGTGAGGAAGCGAATAAGATAAACAAAGGCAATTATCTACATGTTTCCTTCCTTTATTAATTAGATGTTCCAGATCCACCAGAAAACCTTCACTTGTCTGAAAGACAGAACAGGAGTGTTCGGCTGAGCTGGGAAGCTGGAGATGACCACAATAGCGATATTAGCGGTAGGAAGACTTGGGATAACTGTTTTCATTACTCTGGATACTCAAAATTAATAGTGAAGCCATTTTTTAACCATCCTTAGTGGATTATTCTTCTTATAACATCCTTTTGAACTTTTAATATTGGGTATAAATTTTGGTGTAACTTATCCATACTCCATATATTCTAATGTTTTTTTCCCTGTTTTAATGTTTTTCCCAGAGTATATTGTTGAATTTGAAGGAAACAAAGAAGATCCTGGAAGGTGGGAGGAACTGACCAGAGTCCAAGGAAAGAAAACCACAGTTATCTTACCTTTGGCTCCATTTGTGAGATACCAGTTCAGGGTCATAGCCGTGAATGAAGTAGGGAGAAGTCAACCTAGCCAGCCGTCAGACCATCATGAAACACCGCCAGCAGGTATGCAGGTTCTCACATCAGGTTTCTAACAAAATATTTGTTTGTCCCCATCTTTGAACATCTTAAAAAAGATTGATAATGTAGGATTTTAGATTTCTCCAAATAGCGTTAATAGTTGTATAAACAGCACACAAAATATTCAAAGCACACGTGTCTCAGAAGGATTACATACAAGTTAGATAGAAGCAGGAAATTAGGGGAGTGACACATGAAAAAAAATTACTTTCAGTAATTTCTGATGGCTAAACATCAAATTTAACCAGATATCATCAAGTAAGTTCTAAATTAAAGTTCAGTATATATGTATCTCACATTATTAATTTTTATGCATTCAGTGTCTTTTCTTGTGTTTCAACATCAATCTAAATTTCCAAGATGCTTTTGAAAAAATCTCAAGAATGACTGTGCTAGAATTTGTATTACTGAATTGTTATTGATCATCAATGTGGTCATAGCATGATATTTTATTTTTCCTTGGCTAAAATAAATACTCTAGGATATAATTTCCTTTTTGGATTGAGTAAAAGCAAGTAAAGGTTATAACTGAATCAGATAGAAATTAACACTTGTGTGATTTTATGTATGTCAGCCTTTGCACTAAACTCCACATTTAGCTATTTCTAATAAAATGAATCCATCTAAAAATATTCATGACTACTTTACAGGTTTTGTTCTGTTTGATGCCCTTAAAACTTGGCTGCTGATATTAATACATGGTGTTTATTTTATTCTTCTAAAGGCAAATATTCACAACATATGTTTCTAATGACAATTCTAATAGAAAAAATAGAGCAGGCTTAAATTAAAATATATATTTTTAAAAAGCAAGTTCAGAATTTTAGAAAGCAGTTTTAAAAATTTTAAAGGCAGATTCAAAATTAAGACATATATAGTAAACTATCTACTCTCCACTGGATAATAATTATTTCACTCCAAAAAGACTATTTTACTGTTTTAAATAAAATATATATTTAAAAGCTACCTTAAATCTTTTTAGGAACTGGACCAGATATAAATTAATAAGTACAGTCAAACTTATTTAATTATCTGTAGTTTTTGGGGGGACGAGTTGTGATATGATGACTTACCTATGGGTTAAAGGAAAAATAATGTTAATGTTTTTAATTTTTCAGCTCCAGATAGGAATCCACAAAACATAAGGGTTCAAGCCTCTCAACCAAAAGAGATGATTATAAAGTGGGAGGTGTGTATTCCTTAATATGTTATATATTTCTTTGTGCTCTTTTTCTCTTCCTCTTAGGTCTACATGCTAACTACAATGATAGCACAATATTTTTTTAAGAACAAAGATAAGATTTGGAAATGAAATGAACTTGTGAGTCATCACCATCATCGTAAATTTTAAAGATCATTGTGATTAAAATGATGTTATGAAACCGAGTTTAACACTAGTCAACAATTTAGGGAAGATTATACAGATTGATTTAGTTGTAGTACATTACCAAAAGTTTCAAATTATTAATAGTTTAATTAACAATATTCTAGATTCTCTTCCATTAAAAAGATACTGAAAATCTTTAATTAATTTAGTATGATCTACTAGATGTTATGCATATCAAACTGATGACCCCCCAAAGAATATTCACCCCTCATTAAACACCAGTAGATATTTTGTATTCTCCTTTCTAATAATTCTGAGGATGATCTTGTGAAGAAAGCATCATGAACACCTTATTCTAGACCTGGAGATGGCATCCAGGATAATGAATGTCTTGCCCATCACCACACAACCAGAAATCTACAAAGCTAGGATTTATATATGAGGATCTTTGGACTCCAAACCTCACTTTTTCCTACTTTACATATCTCTGTTAAATATTATTAAATAGACTTCACCATTTGAATTTTGCATAAAAATGTACATCTACCCAGATAATTTTAATTATTCTAGGGTCATTTCCAAATTTCTTCTGTAACAGTGAGGAATTTTATTTTACCTCTACTACTTGGATATATTTCATGATGAGTATATTGACCTACCTAAAAGGAAATTATCATTCAGCCATTCTGATGAGTAATAGGCCTCCAACATTGAGTTTACAAAACTTTGCGTAAACATAGAACATTTTTAATGTATGCTGAAATATACTAATTTATTTCCACAACTCATTCCAGGTATAATTCTTGGAAGAATTTTAAAATGCACAAAGTTTAGTTTGCTTTTTATCCTCGTATGTTGGTGTTTGAATTCATTACACAATCAAATGGCCTATACCTGCAAATATTTAGTCAATATTTTTTAGATCAAAATTAGCTCTTTATTTCCACTTCAGTGAAATTAAGTTTTACAAGTTTAAAGTGTGGAATTTTTTTAAAAAATGGTAATACATAGAAATGAAATATATTCAAGAATATTATTTCTTTCCTTGAATTTGTGGTTATAAATAGTTATTACCACATAGTCTTGATAATTACTTAATTTATAATCTAAAATGATGTTAGTCTTTTAGGGTATATCTGTCTTATCCTCCCTTAAGTTCCATAGAAATTTTCATAAAATAGATAATTTAATCAGTTAGGTAACAATAATACTGTGAATTTGCCGATCAGTTCCTCAGAGAAGCACATCATGTTCCAGTAACATTAACTCACTAATCTTCATTACTCCTTTGGGAGGGCTGTGGTTCACGATGGCGTCAGTCTTATATGTCATACAGAGAAACTGGGAATCTCAGAGTTTAATGACCTCACCCAGATGCCATGGGCTGAGTCACATGGAAAAAAGGCCAGAAATCTTCAGTCTTTTTGACTGCTCCTCTCACTCACAAGTCATTTTTTATTACCCCGAAGATACACAAGATTGATTATTAATGCTCTTTTCTTGTAAGAATGGGGCTATAATAAGAAAGCATCTATGGCCAGGTACAGTGGCTCACGCTTGTAATCCCAGCACTTTGGGAGGCCAAGGCGGGCAGATCACAAGGTCAGGAGTTTGAGACCAGCCTGGACAATCTGGTGAAACTGCCTCTCTACTAAAAATATGAAAATTAGCCAGGTGTGGTGGTGCATGCCTGTTATCCCTGCTAATTGGGAGGCTGAGGCAGAAAAATCGCTTGAACCTGGGAGGTGGAGGTTACAGTGAGTTGAGATCACACTACTGCACTCCAGCCTGGGTGACAGAGCGAGATTCTGTCTCAAAAAAAAAAAAAAAAAAAAGCATTTATAATTTGTTTTTGAGGAGCAAATGACATGTAACCTAGTAGTTAATTGATTAGAGGAAGGAAGTAGTCACAGGGATTGGATCTAGGCTGACAGTTACATTCCCAATATGTCCCATGGTGTCTCCTATTATCTTGATATGTCAGAGATCTAGTCACTACTGACACAGCCAGTGAAATTTAAGAACATTCATTCATTAAGTATTGTTCTGTACGGATCATCCTATGGAAAGGAGTTAGACTCCAGGCTTTTCCCAGTTTCACAATCAGATAGCATTGTGAATGAATTACCAAACCCCCTCCAGAGACGTACCCAAAATAATTCCTATCTACATGATAATGATCAGAGAGACATACTTTGGGAAAAAAAAAAAGCTGATATTTCCCAAAAGAATTAACAATGAAGATGAGCACTAGGAACAGACTGGATGTCCCTATTTTTTGCTTATTTGTTTATGTTTTACATTTAACATTAAATATGATTGAATTCAAATAACAATACAATTTAACTGAATGGTAGAACTAGGTTTTTTAGTTAGCATTACCTTCAAATATTCACTTTTCCTATATTAAGTGGGTCATGACTCACTCATATATTTTGAGTGTTCCAACATCATAATGTTCTACTCACAAAACAGGACAAAAGAGTCTACTGCAACCTCATCTGTTAAATACCTATATCAGGATAATTTTTGCTTGAGAGTTTCCATTGTTCTTAAGCATAGGTATGTGAATTTTTAGCTTTGCTCAATACAATAACACATTTCAAACTTAAAGGACACCAAAAACAAAACCAAAAGCCCAAAAACCCCACTAATGTTGAGAAGCAGGAACATCCTTAGTTACATGGTTATATGATCACATCCAAGGTAGTTAATTCCTAATGGATCTAGGTTTTATTATTTATATTACAAGTATAATAAGAAGATCTACTGGCTTTAAAATGAAATTAAGTGGAATTAGAAGAAATATTGTATAACCTAGTAACTACGGTAGATAACAATATATTGTATTCTTGAAAATTGTTGAGAGACTAGGTTTTAAGTGTTCTATCATAAAAAATAAGTATATGAAGTAACGTATATTTTGAGTAGCTCAATTTAGCCACTCCACAATGTATACATATTTCAAAACATGTTGTACATAAGTATATACAATTTTTATTTCTCAATTAAAAATAAATAAAAATGTTCAAAAATTTTTTAAAAAGTAGAATTAAGGCAGGACAGAAGTCTTTCGTTTTCTAGATTAATAGTTAAAACCTTGCTTGGTTCATAGATCTCTTTGAAACTATGTTGGAAGTACAGGATCTTTTTCTAGAAAATTATACACAAAAAGTCATACTAAAGATATCATTGACTTCTCAGATCCTTTAAAGGATACACATGTACCCCATCTAGAGATTCCTACACCGCAAGTTAAGAACCTCTTTTCTAGAGACTCCTTCCTCGTGGGCTATTTCACAAGAGGCAGAGGGAAGGGAAGGCTGGTGGCCTTCTTGCTTACTCCGCCCTTGCTCCCTCTGTTCTTTGTTGAAGAGATGATTTGGGAAACATCTGAGGTTCAGTAGGCATTGCCTCAAAGTCAAATACAAAGCATTCAGGCTGTTTATTTGGGTTCCGGGGTACTAAAAAGGCCGATAAGATAGCTAAAATATTTTTGTTTAAAGTGTTATGGTTTATTATTTATTTATTTAAAATTTGTCATAGAACTTTATTAAATTTAACTCCTTTCTTTGGAGCAAAACGTGTAAAATGAATAATATTATTTAAGCACACTTATTGTCAGTAGAGACTGAAGGAAACTCTCATTCCACATTGCAGCACGGCACTACAGACTCATGGCCTAATTCACTGGGGCAATGCTAAAGCCCCTGGTGAATTTATATCCATTTCACACTCTAAAATATCTTGGAACAAAACTTTCCAACAAATGGAAGCATAAGCAAGGTCTGCAGAAAAATCTCAGAAAGTTTTCATTTTGTTTTAATTTTTTTTCTCCCAGTTAGTTTAGTTTATTCACGTTGGAATAGGCATACACTTAAAATTATTTTGCTTATATGTCACTATGTTATCAACTTAATTCCAAGCAATGCCTCTAAGAAGTCTTTTAGTAACTTAGATTAAGTTGTGAAGGGTTACAGATTCTGTAAGAACACTATGTATGACATTGTTGACTCACTCACATATCCAGACAAAATTACTATGTATATAAGTGAACCTTAAATTTAGGATTAAAATCATATTTTAAACATATTTTATATAACTGATTCATTTCAATGCACAATCCCATTATCTTTGAAATTAAACAGGCAGTTTAAACCACATTATTGTTTTTAAGTTAAACTGTTGCTCAATTAAAAACTAAAGTGGAAATAACCAATTTCCCATACTAGAAATTATTCCTCCAGGCCGGGTACGGTGGCTCATGCCTGTAATCCCAGCACTTTCGGAGGCTGAGGCAGGTGGATCACTTGAGGTTGGGAATTTAAGACGAGTCTGACCAACATGGAGAAATCCCATCTCTACTAAAAATACAAAATTAGCCAGGCATGGTGGCGCATGCCTATAATCTCAGCTACTTGGGAGGCTGAGGAAGGAGAATCACTCGAACCCGGGAGACGGAGGTTGCAGTGAGCCGAGACCACACCACTGCACTCCAGCCTGGGCAACGGGAGTGAAACTCCATCTTAAGGGGGAAAAAAAAAAAAGGAAAGAAATTATTCCTCCAAATATTTCTATGCAGCAAAATAAAGTGGATAAGGGAGGCATTTTTTCTTAAAGAAAAATAAAGAATGGTCAAGGAGCTGGGAAATTATTAGAAAGAGGAGCTACTGTTTCTTTGTATTAAAGTATAAACATGCATAGTCTCCAAAAATATATACATAATCTGTCTCTTCTTATGGAAGAAAAATGAAGAAGGAGAGAACCAAATACAAAAAAGAGTTTTCTTCAAAAAGCCATGGGAGAATCCTATTCACAACCAAAGAATTCGTGGCCATATTATTTTTTATTTGTCTGTTTTTTGAAAATGGAAAGGTGGAATGTAGTGGAAAGCATAAGCAAAAAGCTAAAACACTTCGTGGCATTTCTTTGTAACTTCCTTCATGTGTGAAAACTTAGACTTTACCATAAGGACATAATCCAGGCATCTGATGTGTAGGCTGCTCATTACTTGGGGAGGTAAGGGATTAATTTTCATACTTAAGCTCATATGATGACAAAACTTTTTCACAACTGTCTCTAAACCAAGAAGGGGGATTTAAGATCTCTCAACAAATGATCCTTCCATTGCATTGTTCCTTATACCACTTACGGTGGTTCACCACCATCTCTGAGTCAACACATCTGTGATCAGACTGAATGAGTCTCACCTTCTGTTTTAGCCTTTGAAATCCATGGAGCAGAATGGACCAGGCCTAGAGTACAGAGTGACCTGGAAGCCACAGGGAGCCCCAGTGGAGTGGGAAGAAGAAACAGTCACAAACCACACGTTGCGGGTGATGACGCCTGCTGTCTACGCCCCTTATGATGTCAAAGTCCAGGCTATCAATCAACTAGGATCTGGGCCTGCCCCTCAGTCAGTGACTCTCTATTCTGGAGAAGACTGTAAGTGATGCACTCAAACTGCTAAGCATGTCAATAACTGTTGCTCTCAAATATATTGTACTTCTGTCAACAAATATTTGTGAACAACTACTGCATGCAAAGAGGTTGTATTAGCCACAGGAGATAAAAAGAAACATAACACATGATTTCTATCTTAGGATTGACTGGAGGACAGTTGATCAGTATACAGTACCAAGAAGTATGTTGAAAATTTCCATTTTATTCAGTTTCCTATAAAGCTCTTCCTACATTGAAAATCGAAGACCAGGAGTTATCACTGCAATCATTTAAAGCCCCATAACTGTCATAAGATTTTCAAGTATATTTGCCCTTACTTGTCAAGGATCCCCTAACAGCCACTTGCTGTCATGCCCTGGGCTTCAGTGGCATGTCTGGAGCTTTCCTAATACTGATGAGATATACACCCAGATTTATATATAGAATTATACTCACACACACATTCTGATGCCACAGTAACTGTTGCAAATAGGTTATTGGAAGGAGAAAAAACACTGCATTCTGTATTGCTAATGTTTTGAATAATATTAGGGGTTATTCTCATTGCCTTTCCAGCATCTAAAAGAATAATTTGATCCAAAAGTAGAAGAAGGTTGAGAATGAGAAATAGCCAACTCATTACTCACCTGCTGTCTAAATTCTACCCAAATAAAAGCACAAAAAACACATAACACATATGAATTAAAATAGTATTAGTCTTGACTGCTCTGTATTTAGCTTATTCCTCTGTAGTAAGAACTCCTATAGAATAGAGATAGTAATATCCTCTTCATAGGGTTGTATGAACCAATTGAGGTAAGGCCCTTAGAGCAGTGCCTGACGTATAGCATATGCTCAAATGTTGACTGTTATTAATATTTGATTAACAAGATTCCCAACCAATTTTATTTATATTACTAGTTTAATTCACTTGCTTCCAAAACCAAGATGACCACAGAATAGTTTCTGGTTTTATTTGCCCACATTGTATCTATCTGGAGGGCTTTGTTTCTCAGTGTGATATAGGCTGTCCTCTTCTTTGGGAAATCTATTTGGACTGATAAACTTATCTGTCATGAGAAACTCTTTTGGTTCCATTTGGAATGAATTTCATAAAAGTGCTTTCTCCAGAAGAAACATTACGAAAATTTTTGAAAAGGGTCCTGATAATCACATGTGCAGGTTATTGAAAACTAATCAATCTTATACGATTAACAGATCCTGATACAGCTCCAGTGATCCATGGGGTGGACGTTATAAACAGTACATTAGTTAAAGTTACCTGGTCAACAATTCCAAAGGACAGAGTACATGGACGTCTGAAAGGCTATCAGGTTTTTATCATGGTTTTTCTTCTTGTTGTTGAATTGGTATCTGAGAATAAATAAGAAATGATTTCAGAAGAAGCCAAAGAGAATCTGTCACCATGATGCATATATTAAAAGATTTTTGTTTTCATTGCAGATAAATTGGTGGAAAACAAAAAGTCTGTTGGATGGAAGAACACATCCCAAAGAAGTGAATGTTCTAAGATTTTCAGGACAAAGAAACTCTGGAATGGTTCCTTCCTTAGATGCCTTTAGTGAATTTCACCTAACAGTTTTAGCCTATAACTCTAAAGGAGCTGGTCCTGAAAGTGAGCCTTATATATTTCAAACACCAGAAGGAGGTGAGAGGATAACAATGGAGAGTCATGTCAAAAATGGAGGTGATCCATGGCCATATTAAACATTCTTCATTATGGCCAGGCGTGGTGGCTCATGCCCGTAAATTCCAGCACTTTGAGAGGCCAAGGCAGATGGATAACTTTAAGTTAGGAGTTCCAAACCAGCTTGGCCAACATGTTGAAATCCTGTCTCTACTAAAAATACAAAAATTAGCTAGATGTGGTAGTGCACGCCTGTAGTCCCAGCTACTTGGGAGGCTGAGGCAGGAGAATCACTTGAACCTAGGAGGCAGAGGTTGCAATGAGCAGAGATCAGGCCACAGAGTGAGACTCCGTCTCTAAATAAATAAATAAATAAATAAAATAAACATTCTTCTTTATTAGTAGTTAATTAATATTTACTTCAGATGAGTGAGCTTGTCAATTTCTATAAAATTTATGATATAATAGGGCTTTTTTGAATTTTACTAATTTATATGAGTTTATTTTTGGTCTTGTGTTTCCTAGTACCTGAACAGCCAACTTTTCTCAAGGTCATCAAAGTTGATAAAGACACTGCCACTTTATCCTGGGGACTACCTAAGAAATTAAATGGAAACTTAACTGGCTATCTTTTGCAATATCAGATAAGTAAGTAGAAATTTGAATTGGAGTTAACTTCTTAAATTCCACTTTTTGATTGAGTATTCTGTTTGCTATGTTGGGAGTCTAATGATCACTTAAGGCCATGGTTTGTAAGCTGCCATTCTTCCTTGTAGCCCAGGGTCTTGTAAACTGGCTTGCATGCCAAATTCAGCCTGCTGCCTGTTTTTAGGAATAAAGTTTTATGACGACATGGCCATGTCCACTTATTTATGTATGTCTACAGCTGCTTTCTCCCTGGAGTGGCAAAGTTGTCATCTCAACAGAGACTACATGGCCTACAAAGGCTAAATGTTTACCATCTGGCCCTTTACTGAAAGGTTTGCTCACCTGTTTTAGAAAAAAAGCAGTGTGCTGATGAGTACACAAAACATGCGTTTAATGTTTATATATAAGATGTTTGGAGAAGTAGGAAACATGCAAAAGAGTTATTGAGTGATGTGATGGAGATTCAAAGCACACTACCTCTTCTGTCTCAGATATATGCTCCCATACTCAACCTTAAATATACTTGTGTTTATCAAATTCTCAATGAGTTGCTTGCTATTTCATGGAGATGATATTGAGAGGACTAAATAATTGTCTTTGGATCATTACTCGGAATGGGCTCTGCACACATGCTGCTATGCAACTAGAGTAACGTGAATGTGTTCAGATGAAATCAGGTCATTTTTAATAGTAGCGCCTCCCATCTTGAACAGTCCTCAAGTCTAAGCATCATCTCAAAATGGAACTTAGGGGATTGACATTATAGAAAATTTTAGCAACATCCCATCGTGAAAATTTTAGACTTTCAAGACTTCAATTCTCAAAGCACCAGAAATACAGAAACCCAGCATACACTGCTTACAAGTCAACTTGATTATAGCCCTGTTGTGCTACTTTCACATCAACTCAAAACTTCCAGCAACCCAGGTCATATATTTGCTTTAGCTTCTGATGGTTTCTGCTGAAATTAGCACATATGTTTAAATACATAAAGGCCTAATCCCAACAGAAGTAGATTTTAGCACTTTTGAGTGCTTGCTGTGTAGCAGGATGAGTACTAATCCTGCTCTTTTTGTGTATCTCTTTACATTGTTTCATTAAAATAAGAAATCTATTAGATATGTACTATCACTATTTTATGAATGAAGGGATTGAGATATAGAGAATATACTCATACAGAGTCAAGCAGTAAAATAAGCGTTAAGAATGCAAAGCAAGATCAGTCCAATTCTACATGTTGAACTCTTAACCTTATATTATTCCATGAACTGGTTTTCAAAAAAGGTGTAAGAATTGAAGAAATATTTGAAGATTCTTTTAAATGTCAATTTGTTTGGTAAATATATACCTTCTCCTTATCCTAACAATAAGAAACTCAATTAATTAAATTCCAACCTTCATATTGATCCATATGTAACATTTAAGTTTGTCTAAAAACAAGTTCTTAGAATATAGAAGTTGAAATATTAACAATTGTAATGATTACTGAACTGCTTGATATGTGGATTTTAAAATAAAATAATATATAATTATTTTGTTCTCAATATTAAATGATCAAGACATTTTAGGTAGTTTACCTTTTTCTTATTGCTCTTAAATAGTCTAAATTGTTGCAATTTATATGTATGAGAGCTCTATGTATACTCTCCTGAATTCTTATATTGATTGTAGTAGTTTTTTAATTGACTTTGTGGTCATTCACAATTATGTTTTCAAAAAATCTAAAAGAGTGATGATTTCACATCCTTCTTTCCAATGTTTGGATGCCAAATTTTTTGTTTGTTTTTTTTTCATTGATTTGAATTGCATTTTATGGACCAAGGAAGACATTTTTATGTCAATAATAAATGCATTTTTTAAACATCTATGGTATCTTGGACTGAGAGTCAAGAGGATTTATTCTATATTCTTTCTTGCCACTAACAGCTGCACTATCTTGGATGTATTTTATCTCTTGGATTAATGTTACAGTAATCTTATAATACGCCACGCTCTTACACAAATCTCATGTCTTTGCTGGGTACACAAATCTCATGTCTTTGCTGGGTTGCAATTCTTTGGAAGAAGCTATCTGATTCAGCTTTTTACAATTAGCACTTCGCATAGTACTTAGTACACAGTAGATATTCTTAAATAATTAATATATTCTTGCATTTATTGATTCTATGTATATTGACTAGCTATTTGGTGCCATATGTTAAACTAGAAGCCATAGAAGATATAAATAAATTATCATCTTGAATTATTCTTGCAAAAGGAAATTACAAGTACTTAATTCAAAGATACAATGAAAATATAGCAATGGGGAAAATTCATTATTATTAACAGGTATTATGAAGCTGGAGCAGTTGGCTCCAATACAGCACAGGGATTAAAGATGTTTCTCTGGGGTCAAAAGGCCATGGTTTGGATTCAAATTCCAGTTTGCAAATTTACAGATTCAAGATCAGAGCAAAGCCCTTATTCTTGTGAGACCTCAGTTTTGTCATGTATGATATAGTCATAGTAGTTGTACGTACCTCATAGGATTAAATGAGTTGATGGTTATGAACCATTAATGTATCTTTACATACTACAAGCATAAGGAGAAATGAAAATAATGAAGAATACAACTTGAATGGTTAAATACATTTGAGCTGTTGTTCATGTTTGTTTTTTAGTAAATGACACCTACGAGATTGGAGAATTAAATGATATTAACATTACAACTCCATCAAAACCCAGCTGGCACCTCTCAAACCTGAATGCAACTACCAAGTACAAATTCTACTTGAGGGCTTGCACTTCACGGGGCTGTGGAAAACCGATCACGGAGGAAAGCTCCACCTTAGGAGAAGGGAGTAAGTACATGAGGCTTCTCTTTTTAACAGAGGCTTTAAAAAGAGGCTGCATCTTTTTAAACAGCTGCGCTGAAAGGAAAGCACCGTGCTAGTCATTGTAAATTAGAAATGATTGTGATCCCACTCTGTCTGACCTTCTGTTTTCCACTGACATAGAGGCAGAATTTATTAATCTTGTTTGGAAAGTTCACATTGACTCAATTTATGGATTTCTGCGCAATACTAATCAAATTATAGCTTAGTGTATACAAGGTCAGGAACTATAATTTTACTTAATTAAAGTAGCGGGACATAAGGTCACAAAGCTATTCAAAAGGTTAGTAAAGGTATATTTTTCTTTTAGAAATGTTTCCATACAGAAAAACATGTGGCTCTTGCTTTGGTAGACATTACAGATCTAATACATCTCACTTTCATGCCTTCACTCTATATACATTGATTCATATGTCAATTTTGTTTTACTGTCTGATGATTGATGCCAAGCAACTAGCTGGGAAATGGCTTATAAATCTATGATTTCACTTGTAACACAATTGTCCTAATTCAATTACACTTTTCTATTTTTTTCCACCTTTAACCATTTCCCTTCCAAAACTGCATCTCCAGTTATGATTTTAGCAAGGTTCTTGCTAAGCTTTCTATAATAGCAATAGGACCTTCGCAGATAAATCAGATCAGAGAAACTGATGTACACACTAAGTTAAACAAAGAGAGATTTAGGTAGGGCTTAGGCTGTTCAGGAGTGGAAGGATATTGGAGAAAGAAAGGAAGGATGTAGAAGATGGCAGAAAGGGAAGTAGAGTTGTGTATTTATCGTGTATTAAGGTTGGTGCAAAAGTAGTTGTGGCCCTTCCATTAAAAGTAGTAATGACAAAGGCCACAATTACTTTTGCACCAATCAAATACTATGTGTCAGACTGTGTTCGGGATGCTTTTCCAAATTGTAGATTAGAAAAATGGTAGAATCAATGAAAGAAACATCACGAAGGGGAAACATAGTAAAGAAAATTCAACTGCCTATTATTTATTGAAGATGTATATTAAAATATATTCAAACTTGTGAATGACTGTAAATCACCGTGTTTGTGTGTGAATGGTTATGCTCTGACCTTTATTATTGGTTTGTTTTTACATCTTATTGTGCCTGCTATATCTGACTAATAACAAGCTTATGTTTTTCTTGGATTCCTTAAACATTTAAAACCCCTTTATGTGGGAAAAGTGTATAATTCAAATAATTACTTCCCTAAAACTCACAAAGTATTCCCAAGGATGAATTGAACACCAAGTGAAATGAAAAACTCATTTCACTGACTTTACCTGCCCATAAAAGTTAGATTTAAAGATGGGGGTTGAAAACTTCGCAGTAACTAAAAGATGGTTATTTCTGAAGCATTGAAACTGACATCAAGTGTCCAATACAAAGAAGAGAAGTCAGAATGGTAGTACTCCAAACATGCAACTTCCATATTCTTAAAAACAGAATTTAAGGCATGGAGTTGGTTGCTATTTTGATATAACCAAGACCATAATGTGCTTGTGAAATACTGATCCCATTCTTGCCAATTTGAAGCATATAAGAAAAAATATTCACAGAATTGCCTTACAAGCATTGCACATTCTAGTACATACGTTGGAAAATTTGGACTTGGTTGCATTCATGCTTGAGAAATTGTTTTTGGAGGATGAAAATGCTGTTCATGTGATTTTACAACTGATGTGGCATCTTTTCTTCAAACTAAAAATGTAACTAATTTGCTGCGTATCTTAAAAGAACATTTCTTCACTGTCTTACGTGTCAGGAATTTAAAAATGTTTCTTACTAGCGTGTTTGTGCTCTTTTTCAGGAATCTGCATTTTCAGTATTCCAGCTAAGTGCCCCCTTCCCCAGTTGACACTGATTTCTCTTCTATAGGCGTGTCTTGCTATATGTACAGGGAAAAAAATTACAATCTCTTTTTCTACTAGAGTTCAACATAATCTTTGAAAAAAATGTATATTTCTACTGAGAAGATACATCTTGTTATCACTCAGCACTCTAAAAATGATCACTTGTGCAAACTGGAACCTACTACTATGCATCTTTCTTCTCGCTCCGCCTATGTAGCTCATTTCAAGGTCATTTGGCGCTTGTTCAAAAAATAGGATTTGATTGACAAGCATTTTTCTCTGTTTTCAGGTTGTCACTCTGATTTTCAAATAAATCGTATTCCATAATCTAAGAGTAGAAAAGATGGAGCTAATCAGAAATATTATTTTTGTGTCATTAGTGGTTTGAATAAATCACTTGCTTTACTCTGTTTTTCAAAAGCTTGCACTACTTAACGTTTTGCTAATATCTCTGTTTTTCAAGGTCAAAATTAATTGCACTCTGTTTCAATGATGCTTAATCTTGAAGGCTTTGCTCATATAATTGGCCTTATTTCTCTCATGGCATAATTTTTAATAAAACCTTTTTGTTATTTAGTAACTATATAATTAATTTTTTTCTATAATGAAAATGCATAATGAAATATTGATCTGTAACATATACCCACTTTAAATAGAATTTCATAACCCGTTGTAGTCTCAGTAAGAAACATATTTTATAACACTGCTAACATTTTCTGGATTATATTTATTATATTGAGTTGATTCCCAGCAAAACTATGGATCACATGCAAAAATATTTAAGACACTTGGTGGTAAGATAAGAAGTTAGTATATTTTTGTTAAACTTGATTCATTTTATCTTCTACTATGAGATTCTACTATTAACATATTGACATATTAATATTTTTTGAAAAGTATTAACTTCCCACACCACTTTCAAAATGTCAGTAAAACCATTCCATTGGTATGTACCTACAAGCCTGCACTTCACGCACTTTGGGCTTCTATAAATTTCAAATATTTAATATATGACCATGTTGTAATGCTGTTTCATCAGTATTTATGGAGAAGACCAAGGCAAAAAAAAAAAAAAGCAATATATAGTTAGTTATGATTATAAGGTTATATGCTGTCAATTGTAAGTCAAAAGGCCATATTCAGTTTCCCATTAGGTTTGTGAAAATCCAAATTGCACAAAATCATATTGTATAATTTTTTTAAGTCTACGGTTTTGAACCATTCATGAGACCAGGCAGATTTACAGTACCATTTCATCTTAAACGGCCATGTATTGAGTTCATTTCATTTACTCAATTTCATTATATTAAAAAAGGAAGTTGAAATGTTGATTTTCTTGATCTCTTGTAATTCAAAAACTGAGACAATATATAAGTGACTTTCTTATTCACTTCGAGTAACAATATATATTTTTTTACTTTTTATGTCCTGTTTTTCCATGACTACAATTCACATGATTTAACTGTGTACATTTCTTAGGTAAAGGTATCGGGAAGATATCAGAAGGAGTAAATCTTACTCAAAAGACTCACCCAATAGAGGTATTTGAGCCGGGAGCTGAACATATAGTTCGCCTAATGACTAAGAATTGGGGTGATAACGATAGCATTTTTCAAGATGTAATTGAGACAAGAGGGAGAGGTGAGAAATGAGATTATATTTGGGAAAGTCTTAGTCAATCTATGTCCTGTAGAATATTTAGTGTTGCATATGTCCTATATTAAACATGAAAACACTGAGTATATTAGTAATGAAAATAATAATTTCAATTTTAGACATATTTTAAATTATCAAAATGAAAAATGTTTCACAGTAGTTCAACTTATCCTTTATTTTGTTTTTACTAGAGTTGTTGCCTAAAAATATCTCCTGCTTATTAACACATGTTAATAACACAATCTAAAAAGAAAAAGCAAAACAAAACAAAACAAAACCACCAGGCTCCATGGTCATCTGCTTCTAACCAAGGCAGCTTGCGCTTTTGCTTGCTCCTTGCTGCTTCTGAGTTTAACTTCTGCCTTCACTATCCGTCTTTGGTTTTTCATCCTCAGAATCAAATACAACTCAAAGAAGTCCCTTTTTAAATAAAGAAGGAAAGATTTATCAGTATTCTCCCATTAACATGTCCTTCACATTGCATTCCTTCTGGGGTCATTAAAAAAATTGATACTCTTTGGTATGCTTAAAAATGATGTCTAATTTTCCCCAATTTTACAGAATACAAGACTGTTTCTAGTGTACAATGTTGTGACTTCTCTTTCTACAACAGAATATGCTGGTTTATATGATGACATCTCCACTCAAGGCTGGTTTATTGGACTGATGTGTGCAATTGCTCTTCTCACACTAGTATTGTTAACTGTTTGCTTTGTGAAGAGAAACAGAGGTGGAAAGTACTCAGGTAAAATTGTTTTTTAATGTGATTTTCAACTTATTAAATAGCATTTTCTGGGAAGCATTCTTCAGTGACATCTTTTTTTTTTTTTAAAATACACATTCAAGTCAAATTTATTTTAGCAAATTAGATGTACAATGCACTGAGAGGAAAAACATATTGCTAAATTAACCAAAAAAAAATATGTATGGTCTAGAGTATTATTTCCAGATAGTTACTTGGTTTTAGTTTTTAGCACTTAAAATGGGCTCTAACTGCCGGGTGTGGTGGCTCGTGCCTGTAATCCTAGCACTTTGGGAGGCCGAGGTGGGTGGATCACGAGGTCAGGAGATCAAGACTATCCTGGCCAACATGATGAAACCCCGTCTCTTACTAAAAATACAAAAATGAGCCGGGCATGGTGGCAGCTGCCTGTAATCCCAGCTACTCAGGAGGCTGAGGCAGGAGAATCACTTGAACCCGGGAGGTGGAAGTGGCAGTGAGCCGAGATCGCACCACTGTACTACTTTAGCCTGGGAGATAAAAGCAAAAACTCCATCTCAAAAAAAAAAAAAAAAAGAAAGAAAGAAAGAAAGAAAGAGCTCTAACAAGGTTGATAACACTTCCAAACTTCTATTGTCTATCTGTGAAAGATCAGAGCCATTGAGAGACAAATTACTAAGTTACATACATGCTTTAGTGTTTTAAGTGACCCATCTATAGTACGCCTCTCTCTATACATGACATACACGACTCGTGTTTTTTGCACTAATGCATTCTAATATTACTGGCTCCACTGGCCAACTTTGTTGGTGTTAATCATTATTAGGAATGCGTTTCTTATTACCATGGCGTGTATTAGATACACTGCCTCATGAATTGATACATAAGGTATCCATGAAAACCATTATAGTTGGTAATATGATGTTTGCCTTTAATTTCATTCAACTTCCGAATTTGTTTTGTCTTTTTCAGATATACATATTGTATCAAGATGATGGTTATTACTAGTATTGCTTAGTATTCATGATGCTTTTATATGGTGACAAAGATTTAGATTACACTGCTATTTGTTTCATGATGTTCAGATTTATGAGAAGTTCATTATTGGCTTAGGATTTATCTAGCAAATATTTAGTGGGAACCCGTCATCTACATAGAAGCATTGAGAGCATAATTTCTAGGTTTTTGTAAAATGACATGCATAATTTATGGAGTTATGCATTTCACTTTTTTCTCTGAAGACTGAATGATTATGAATTAGGTTCACAATGACTAATAAATGTTCTGAGTAATTAATGGGAATCGTTAAAGAGTTATAGCATTCTCCTTATCCCCAACAAATAATCATTTGTGAATTGTGTGCTATCCAGATTCTAAAGATGTTTCTTCAAATCATGCCCTGAAAAGAAAAAAAAAAAAATCAGCATTTCATATTGCAGAGTAGCTAAGAGAATCTATTAGGTCTCTGCATGTAGTCATAAAAAGTTCCATAAATAACAATTTGTATTTGAGGGTTTTTGTTTGTTTGTTTGTTTTTAAGTAAAGGGAATAAGAGCTTTTGGTCTTATATTCCACTAATACAAAAATTAGCTGGGCGTGGTGGCGGCTGCCTGTAATCCTAGCTACTCAGGAGGCTGAGGCATGAGAATCCCTTGAACCCGGAAGGCAGAGGTTGCAGTGAGCAGAGATCATGCCACTGCACTCCAGCCTGGGTGACAGAGTGAGACTTTGTCTTGAAACAAAACAAAACAAAAAAAGTAAAATGTCAGTGGAGACCTGAATATTCAGATTGTTGCAACAGTTTTGTGTAAGAGTGATGCATAACAACCAAATGATTGACCTTTGTTTTTTTTTTTTTTTTTTGAGACATGATCTTGTTCCGTCACCCAGGCTGGAGTGTAGTGGCACTATTTCAGCTCTCTGCAACCTCTGCCTCCCAGGTTCAAGTGATCTTCCCACCTCAGCCCATCATGTAGCTGGGACCACAGGTGCACACTACCACACCTGGCTAATTTCCATGTTTTTAATAGAGACAGGGTCTTGCTTTGTTGTCCAGGCTGGTTTCAAACTCCTGACATCAAGTGTTCTGCCCGTCTTGGCCTCCCAAAGTGCTGGGATTACAGGCATGAGCCACCACATCCAGCCTTGATTGACTTTTTAAATTCAATTTAATTTAATGACACAGATCTAATAGGTGCCTATGACATCTTCAAAAGGTCCAGATAGTAAAATAAATATTTAGTAATTTGGTCTTCACTGAGAAATCAAATTAAGTTGGGCTCTTCCAATAAGACTTCTTGTTCACATAATATTGTGTAGTCACGTGAAAATATGCAGCACGCTGCAGGTGTGATGACAAAAAAGTAGAACTTCCCAAAATCCTCTCTCTTTTTTATTTAAACAAAGAAGTAACAGATGGGCTACAGGTATAGCCAGAAAAAAATATTGCCTCACTGGTATCAAAACATTTGAGCAATGCTGTTCTTATTGACTATTCACTATTCCACAGCGCTGGTAAAAATGTATTTTAAACAGTCACTGTATTAGTTTCCCCACCTTTTTTCTCTTTTTTAGTTAAAGAAAAGGAAGATTTGCATCCAGACCCAGAAATTCAGTCAGTAAAAGATGAAACCTTTGGTGAATACAGGTAAACTTGAGGTTCTGTTTTAAAATGTATCAAAACACGTATTCATCATGTTGAAAGCTCAAATGAACAAAAAGGTGTTTATTCTTAACAAAAAGTTTACAGAACTATAATGTAATGACCTTATAAAGAATACTTTGTACAAATAGGGCCCACGTAAGTGCTAGCAACCAAATTTCTGTCTGTGTGGTGAGGGTGTATAAAGAATTACAGTCCAGGCAGAAGTATCGGTTAGGATACTTTTCTTGAAACTGTGTGCCTAACGCAAATACACTATTCTTATTTAGGTTGAATATCTATTTGGGGTAGCTAAAACATCTTGAGCGTGGCCATTTTGAACTCAGGTTGGTACCGTTTGCATCCACACACATATATCTGTATACCTACAGTGTTGCCCCTGCCAAGGTAAGTAAGTTACAAACCCTGTCCTCTCGATGAACCTAATCAGCAGAGAAAAATGTCTTATATATGCAAATGACTGTAATGAATTAAATAGAATAAAAGAGCACAAAAGAGAGCAACTATTTCTGCCCAGGTAGGATTTTGGAAAAAGGATCATCCATAAGAGATAAGCTAAGCCTTAAAGGATAAAAAGGATTGTGTTACTGTTAACCACTGGACAGAGGATGACAAAATGAGTGAGAACGTGTCGGGCAAGGGAGGAATGGCAAGAAGTCTGCTCTGAGCTAGGCAGGAATCTTTTGGGGACGTGTTAAATTGTCTCTCCTGTTATCTCTCTCCATCTTCCCCTTTCTACTACTCTCTTAACTTCTTAGCTCTTTTTGGTTGGAATGGCATCATTTTTTTTCAGGTACCCTGTATATTTCAGCCAATAGACATATTTTAAGTTCCAGATTTATATCAATTTTAGCACATGGGAAACCAGAGTTTATATCAAAGAAGAAATCTGGTTGATCCTCATTCTCTCATCTCTGGATTCATCACTCTAGACAGGGATGTGGAGCATTTTCATTAGCTCATTGTTAGACATTTGAGCTTACCTGTACCTCCACTTTGTGCTATACTTATTTTTCTGTATTCTACTTAGTCAATATCCTTTTTACATTTTTATATTTCTTAATAAATGACTTTAAATTCTTTCCAGAATAAAGAACAATAAAGAGAAAGAAAGAAAGAGAGAAAAAAAAAAGAAAGAAAGAATTTTGGAGCTTTGCAAATTGTGCTCATTACTGTTGTATTAGTGAGCAGCTGCCTCATAACAACAACCACCAATACTTAACAGCTTAAAACAATAAACATTTATTATTTCTATGTCCTCATAATTCAGGAATCCAGACATGGCTTAGATGGGTGCTTCGGGCTCAGGACTTCTCATGAGGTTGCAGGAAGGTTTTGACCAGGGCTATGGTTTCATCTAAAGTTTCAACCAGAGCACAAGCCATTCCTAGGCCACTCATGGTGCTGTTGGCAGGTTATAGTTCCATACAGACTGTTGAACTAAGGGCTTCAGTTCTTCACAGGCCAGAAGTCATTCCTAACTCCATATCACATGGATATCTCCATGGGGCCATTCACAACATGGCAGCTGGCTTCCTTCAGAATGTGTGAGCCAGGGAGCAAAACAGAGCACCCAAGTTGGAAGCCACAGTCCTTTTGTAACCTGACATTGGAAGTGACTTCCCATCACTTCTGTTGTATTATATAGGAGCAAGTCAATAAGTTTAGCCCACAACTCAAAGGAAGAAGATTATACAAGGTACAGATTCCATGAGACAATGATCATTGAGGACCTGCAACAACTTTTCAGAAGTTGAGGCAGGAGAATTGCTTGAACTCAGGAGGCGGAGGTTGCAGTGAGCCGAGACTGTGCCACTGCATTCCAGCCTGGGCAACACAGTGAGATTCCATCTCAATTAAAAAAAAAAAAAACACAAACAAACAAACAAAAAACTACTTTTGAAAGACCGTATTAGCTCAGTTTTACAGGCAAGAAAACAAAAACAATGCCTTGCAATGCCTCGTCTAAAAACCCATTTCCCCACATCCTGCTGCTTCTTTATAAAGATAGCTAACATCTTCCCGTGCATTATTTCCTATGACATCCCTTTATAGTAGTTGATGTCTTTTCCAACCTCTTTCCCCCAAACTACACATTTATCAGGATAATTGTCTACTTTCCACATTATCCCAGGAGGCAATTTTATAAGAGGTACCCTTACATAACATAAGTCCTCATCCTTCTAGCTTCCGATAATCGTCCCTTTTGTTATTTTTCTTTGCTCTTTGTTTCCTGATTCCTCAGCCAATGCCTCATCTTTTTTCTTGATTTGTTTTTATAACTGCAATATCCTAATTCGAGAGCCAATTATCGTATCAGTCAGGGGAGCATGTGTTATGCTGCTGTCAAAACAACTCCAAAAGCATGTTCTTTCTCAAGTTATGTATCCCACAGAGATTGCCCTTTTCATCTTAGTCACTTAGGAGCACCGGCTGGTGGATGAGGATCCAGGGTCACCACAGCAGGGAAAACAGAATGTAACAAACTGAGCACTGGCTTTTAATCTTCCACTTGGAAGAGACACATGTCACCTTTGCTCACTTTTTTTTTAAACCGAAGAAAATTCCATGGTGGCATATAACATAGAGTAGGCAGAGAAGTGTCATCCTGTTTTATTCCTAGAAACGTGGCATACTTATTGAATAGCACTGACCAATACCACAAATTATAAAATGATACGTACATCTAAATTATATTTTTTCCAAATGCTTCATTGATAAAATTTGATAAAATCATTTTATATGGTGTATAGCTTAATAATGTAATACTAAATGGTATTTTTAAAAATCTTGATCCAAAATCTGAAGATCATATCATTTGATAAGCATTTTACTAATGGATTTGCTTCTGTTCATGAATAAAACACCTACCATAAATATAGTATACTTATTTATGTTATTAAAATATCAGCCGCTTCTTTCTATCTTAAAATGTAACAAGCTTGAACTGTTAACTATATTAAAGAAAGTTATTTGGTTTCAAAAACAGAATATGATTGAGTTTTAAAAGAACTTTTTGGAACGATATAAGAGAATGAAAAGGATCAGAAGTAAAAACAGTAGATCAAGACTTAGAAGCCAGGAACTCCAAAAGTTCATGAAAGCAAAGGAAATTGCATTTGTTCTCTGTCTGAGTCCATTAGGGGCTACTATAACAAAATACCATAAACTGAGTTGCTTATAAAAGAACAGAAATTTATTTCTCACAGTTCTGGATTCTGGGAAGCCTAAGAGCAAAATGCCAGCATTTTCCATGTCTGGTGAAGGCTCACTTTCTGGGTGACAGATGGTGCCTTCTCTTTGTGTCCTCACATCGTGGAAGGGGTAGGGCAGCTCTCTGGGGCCTCTTCTCTAAGGGCACTAATATCATTCACTAGGGCTCCACCCTTTTGGCCTAATCACTTCCCAAAGACTCCACCTCTAACTCTCTCACATCTGTTATCAGGTTTTAACATAGGAAGCTTGGGAGGACACAGATATTTAGACCATAGCAGCCACTATGGACATCAACAGGTTGAATCTCACATGTTACAGAAGCTCAGCTGTCAATTTTAAAGAGAATCAGAAGTGTTGTGAATAATTAAAGATTGTTTGGTGGAAATTGCTTATGACTTTGTAAACACGTGTTTACAGACTTTGCAAACTTGGTAAACATGTGTGGTAGTATCATGTGGGCTTTAGTATCTGTCTTCAATGCTATTATGAATGTCCTGAACATTATAAAACCTTTTAGCACTTATGAATGTGTTTCTTTACACAAATAAGAATATTAGATTTTATTGAACTATTTTTTGTTTGTTTGTTTTCAGTGACAGTGATGAAAAACCTCTCAAAGGAAGCCTTCGGTCCCTTAATAGGGATATGCAGCCTACTGAAAGTGCTGACAGCTTAGTCGAATACGGAGAGGGAGATCATGCTCTATTCAATGAAGATGGATCATTTATTGGTGCCTATGCAGGATCTAAGGAGAAGGGATCTGTTGAAAGCAATGGAAGTTCTACAGCAACTTTTCCACTTCGGGCATAAACACAACATGTGTAACCAACGCTACTGGTTCACCCCAACCTTTCATATTTATCTGTTCAAGGGAGCAAGAACTTTCATATAGGAATAGAAACATGTTGACTGAAGATTTCATCCAGAAGTCAACATCCTGCAATTATGTTGAAAAAAGTAGCACTGCCTTCAAAATATAAAATGCCAAGCACTTCAGGCCTATGTTTTGCTTTTGTTGTTTTCAGGTGCTCGAAATGCAAAACACAAAACGAATCCTGTGTTTAGATACACCTCAACTAAATCCAAAGTCCCCATTCAGTATAGTCCATATTTGCCTGATTTTACTATTCAGTGTGCTTGCATAGATATTGCTACCTTGTGGGTTTTCCTCCGTATGCACATTGGTATACAGTCTCTGAGAACTGGCTTGGTGACTTTGCTTCACTACAGGTTAAAAGACCATAAGCAAACTGATTATTTAAAATGTAAAAAAGAATATGAATGTCTTATTAAAACATTTCATTGAATATATACAGTCTAAATTTATTATTTAAATTGTAGTAGCAAAAGTCTTAGGTGAACAATCAACTAGTATTTATTGAGCTCCTATTTGGCCAGAGATGGTCATATTTAAACAGAAGTATAAGTTTTTCAGTTTCAACATTTTTAAAATTTCTATCAGTTATGACATCCACGAGCATCACTTTTTGTGTCTGTGTTTTTTTGTTTTTTGTTTTTTCTTGGACTAAATTCAACTGCATGGAAGCAGTGGTCAGAAGGCTGTTTCATACAAGAACAGGCAGAAAGTGCCCATTGTTCTGGATTCTAATAGCTACATCTACTTAATATCTTCATTTCTAAATTGACTGCTTTTACCTTTTTTCTATGTTTATGTAATGGTATGCTTGCATATATTTCATGAATACATTGTACATATTATGTTAATATTTACACAGTTTAAAATATAGATGTGTTTTATTTTGAAGGGAGAAAAGGAACATTAACAGGCATGTTTGTACAGTTAGAATATATTAGTAAGATACTGTTTTTCATCATTCCAGAGCTACGACTAATAACATGAGGTTCCAAAGCTGAAGACTTTGTATAAAGCATTTGGATTTTGTTCTTATATGGTTTTCTTTCAACAGTTTCAAAATAAAATATCATATAAATATTGAGGGAAATGTTTTCATATTTTTCAAAATAGGTTTTTACTGTTGAATGTACATCTACCCCAGTTCCTCAAAAGAAAAACTATTTACATAGAAATTACTACACATATGTTTGCGTGTATGGTATTTTAAACATCTTTGTGGTGAGAATCTGTTTCCCCTATATTCTCCTTCTGTCAAAGTCAGTACAAATTCAGGGAATTTATTTTCTGGCATTTGTGCTCCAGTCCTTTTAAAATTGTCCATGAACATGTTTTAAAAACAATATGGAGGATGATGCATACATGTCGGTCAAGTTCAGCACTAGACTTGACATTTTACGGAAACATTTTTTAACCTTACCCTGAAATACTTAACTATTGTTTAAATGAAATTCATTTATTTTACTTTAGTTTTTGAGCTGTGATTATTGTTATACAGTTACGTCCTCAAGTTGGATTTATGTAACCCCTTATATTTCATGGATACCAACATTTGGGGTATTTATAATAGTCAGCGCAGGAATGCACATGGAATATCTACTTGTCCTTTTGAACCTCACATGTCCTCCTGAAGCATAGACAGGAAAAGAATGTCTTATTTAAAACTACAGTTTATGGGCTCAGGATTTGACCACAGTCCTGGGAGTAAGCATTTCAAAGGGGAAGGCATCGTGGTCTCCACGCCGTGTAAATGTGAGGATGTGATGCACATCCATCAGTGCAACTCGAGCTCCATCCTCATCTGATTTCTAAGGTGCCGATTTTCTGGAGGAACAGTCATCATGTTTTGATTTATCTGGGAGAAAATTGTCATGCCCAGCTACTGAAGAGGGCAAGGTTGTGACGTTCAAGTTTAGTTCTCATACTATTCTATCTCCTCTTCTTTGTCATCAGTCAAAATGTGGTTTTTAAAGAAAGTCATGCAGGTTAGAAATAATGTCAAAAATATTTAGGAATTTAATACCCTTTAAGTCAGAAGATAAAACAAATACTGAAGTATTAGCTCTTCCTACACTTCGTGTTCCCCTTTAGCTGCCTGAAAATCAAGATTGTTCCTACTCAGATCTTTTGAGTGGCTAAAACTTACGGATGTGAAAAATGAGATTGAATGATGACTATGTTTTTCTATCATTATTACCTTTCCTCAATACTATTGGGCTACTACTGGGACTCTTCAGCACAAAAGGAATAGGTCTATGATTGACCCTGATTTTAATTGTGAAATTATATGATTCATGTATTTTATGAATCAGAATAACTTTCAAATAAAATAAATCCAAGTAGGTTAAAATGGATTTCATGACTTTCCCTCAGAAAATGAGTAATGGAGTCCATGATGTGCAATGGTAATTATAAATTGGTGAGGCTTGTTTGCAAAACGCCCACTAGTAATAAGGCAACAGCCAATATTTAGAACTTTGTTCTTTACTGGATTCACACTAACTTTCTCTAGTCTACTTCCAATATTATTTAATGTAACTGATTGTATATAGTCTCAAGAATGGTTAGTAGGCATGAGTTCCTAGAGAACTGTCCAAGGGTTGGGAAAATCCAAATTCTCTTCCTGGTTCCAGCACTCATTTTGTACATAAACATTAGGCAGGTTGCTTAACCTTTTTATTTCAAACTCTCAACTCTAAAGTGCTAATAAATAATCTCAGTTACCTTATCTTTGTCACAGGGTGTTCTTTTTTATGAAGAAAAATTTGAAAATGGTAAAAGCTAAGATGCCTTTTAACTTCACAAGCAAACCTTTAACTAATTATGTATCTAAAAGTCACCCCCCACATACCAACTCAACTTTTTTCCTGTGAACACATAAATATATTTTTATAGAAAAACAAATCTACAGAAAATAAATCTACTGTTCTGTGAGCAGTATGATTTGTACATGCCATTGAAAATTATTAATCAGAAGAAAATTAAGCAGGGTCTTTGCTATACAAAAGTGTTTTCCACTAATTTTGCATGCGTATTTATAAGAAAAATGTGAATTTGGTGGTTTTATTCTATTGGTATAAAGGCATTGATATTTTAGATGCACCCACGTTTGTAAAAATGTAGAGCACAATGGAATTATGCTGGAAGTCTCAAATAATATTTTTTCCTATTTTATAGTCATGGAAGAGATAAGCTAAAGAGAGGAAAATAATGAGAAATGTTGGTGTGCTTTTCTAAGCATTTAAAACGTAATTGCCAATTGAAATCCTAAATATGTTTACATGCCATTAAGATATGATTCTTGTAACAATGTTAAATTGATTATAATGGGATTGGGTTTGTTATCTGTGGTAGTATATATATATCCTAGTGTTCCTATAGTGAAATAAGTAGGGTCGAGCCAAAACTTTCTTTGTTTTGTACCTTAAATTGTTCGATTACATCATCAAAAGAAATGAAAGGTATGTAGAATGGGTTCACCTGATTACCTTTTTCTTTTGGCTTGGATTAATATTCATAGTAGAACTTTATTAAAACGTGTTTGTATTGTAGGTGGTGTTCGTATTATGCTTATGACTATGTATGGTTTGAAAATATTTTCATTATACATGAAATTCAACTTTCCAAATAAAAGTTCAACTTCATGTAATCCAAAAATGTTTGTATTCTGTTCTACACAGTTAAGAAGAATCAGAATTTACATATTAATCTTAACTACTTCGGTTGCCTCTGATCCTGGAATATCTATAAATGAAATATAATTTAATAAAGTATAAATAAGATATAAATAAAATATTTTGATTTCAATTACTTTACAAATATACAATATCATCAACGTCTATAAAACAGAATATTCCAATAAAATTTATACTTATGATAAATATAAATTTAAGATGAATGTATATTTATCTGGTTATTTTTAATAAAAATGTAGAAATGTCACCTTCCAAGAAAATGCCCAGTATGCTATATTTTCAGTGAGGCTATTAGATAATTTTGACATGGTCTCTTAGAATTGGGTTACCCAGTTTGGCTCAGTGGACAATCTATCGGAAATTGTTGTTTTTAAAACTGTTTTATTGAGCAGACATGGAGACTTACTGAAATCGTCGCTCTTTGTGAGGATGAGTTGGGTGGATCACTTAATGCCAAGAGTTCAACATCAGCCTGTGCCACATAGAGAGACCTCGTCTCTACAAAAATTTTTAAAAAAATTATCTATACCAAGCACTTTACATAGAATACCACATTTAATCCTTGAACAATATTCTCTGGTTTATTAAATTAGGGAACCGGGAGGTTAACTAACTTAATGAGTGTCACCAGCATGGGCTAGAACTAAAAATTAAACCCAGGGATGTTTGACTCCAAAACCCTAATTCATTATACCATTAATAGTACATTTTTTCATGCCCTCGCTCCTCCACCTTTTCTTAGAAATACTAAAGAAAGGTGAGTTTCAACTTAATGCTGACTTATTGATCATGCTTGCAAACACCTTGACTTTAAGATATGTGATCAAGACATATGATAGAGGAAAACAATCAATGCTTTACTGTATAAACAGTTGAATGTCTACAACCTAAAAAGAAGTAATTCAAATAAGCCAGTTATTTTTAAATGAATGTCACACATTTCATTATATTCCACTCACTCTTTTGGCAAACTGAAAAAGAACAGAAGCTTTTTATTAGAAGTGGCTTCAAAAACAACTGCACTAAACATTTTTAAGTTGATGTTTGTATTTCCTCATCAAACACCAGAATCTGTGGTAGAATATCTCTCTTCTTTTGCTATTCTCATTTGTTTCCCTGTAAAATACAACACAGAATGTTTAAGCCATATGTCTCTGGACTCTTGGCATCCCACTTATGGAGAACCTTTATCACCAAGATAAATCAGACGTTAAGTCATATAAACATATGCACGATAACGTTTCAAGGGCCTTGTTTTAGGATTTTAGCATGTGTTAATACAATGCGAGTTTTTATCATCCTCACATCACTTACAGTGTGATGCAATAGCATATATATACATGAGTAAAGAAAGAATAAAAAATGGAAATTCCCATATTACCTGAAAGAGATAATATATTGCACTGCAACTGAAATGCATAAATTCTTTTAACAGGTGGAAGAAATGTTTCATTGATTGGTCTACTTATAACACACTGAATCATGAAATATTTTCCAAAGTGATCATCTATATAGATTGTTCCCAAAATAGTTCTCTTGAATCACTGATTCTGTGGAAAACATCATGTTTGACAAAATTATTTTGGGAATGTTGGCAAACATAAGTAAATGGATACATTTGCTGCATTGAAAATCCTTAGGAGGATATGGCATCAAAACTTGTTGGACACTGGAGTTTTTTGCAGACTTAACCTCAGGCCTCTTTCCCACTCTACTGCTTTCCTAAGGTATCTGGTCCATTTAAGACTTTGATTGCCATGGGCAGACAGATGACTTCAAGTCATTTTTAGCCCAGTTCTCTCCTCAGATCTGAGGCTTTTATATGTGACATTTTACTTGACATCCCTCTGATGTCTGTAGGCTATTTCAAACTCAATGTTTCAAAAGCAAATGCATCATTTCCACTTTCCAAACCTGTTTTTCCCCCACTGTGCTGTTCAGTGAATGACAGCAGTAATCCATCCAACCACTCAAGACAAAAACCTAGACATTGTCCTTCATACTTGAGCTTTCTCTTTCAACCTCTGTGCTCAATCCATCACAAAATTCTGTTGATATTTTCTCCTATGTGTCTCCCGGATCTGCCCACTTGTCTGTACTGGGACCGCTTTTATGCTGAGTGATCTTTCTGTGTCAACTGGCCGCACTCCAAACTCTTCTCCACTATGCAGGCAGGGTGATTTATGAAGTGCAATTCTGTTCATGCTGTTTCCTTACTTTGAACAAAAACAACAAATAGCTTTCCATTTCTTCTAAGATAAAAACAAAAATCTATAATTGGCTTCCAATGTCCTGCATGGTCAGATACCTACTTAGCTTCCAAGTCCCTTATTTTCTGGTTCTTTTTTTTTCCTTTCTCCATTCCAGTCCTGATGATTGTATCAAACCAGTCTTCTGCATGCTTCAGATTCTGTAAGGCTCATCTATCTTATATCAGCCACTGCTGGAGTGAACAGTTCTGCGTGGACCAAAGCTGACTAACTGCAAGTCAGCTTGCAACTAGCTGCAGTGTTCATGATGCACCTTTGCACTATGGTATGAGATCCTGTGAGACTGCCTGGTGCCCATTCATGCTCAGTCTGGAAGCATGGAAGGGTTAACACCTTGTGGGCCAAACATTTATCCAATGGGAGAATGGAACTAGTGGATAAATGCCTGTCTTCTCTCTTATCCTGTGTCCCCTCCCTCCTCTCTTATAGCAAATGGTCCCATGGGACACAGCAATCGTTTGCATTCAACAGTGGCCAACTCAATAATGTATCTTCTATTGGTTCTCCCTGATTCCTTGTCTCATGCTCCCTTTTGCCTCATGCCTGGTACCTAGGATTGCACTCCCTAATAAATGAGTAGCCCATGTACTGATTCCTGCAGGCTCTGCTGTTAAGGAATCCAGGCTAAGGTGTGTCTTTTATCAGCTCCACGTATTTTCTAATTCTTTCCTGTCCTGAGAAACCTTTAAATTTCTTACCTCTCCTTCACAAAACCACTGATCTGCTTTCAAGTTTAATATCATTTCTCCAGGGAAAACTTCCATAACTAGGTGAAATCATCTTATTTTAATATGTCGTGGTGTTATGTACCTTTGATTTCTAGCATGAACCACTGTTGAAGTTTTACTTTTATTACATGGCTATTGATTACCATCTCTATTTATCCTATAAACCTAAAAATTTTATGAGGGCAGGAGATGCACCTTCATTTTCACTGGAAATACCATCTGCCTAGCAGGATGTCTTGTATCTGCTGGGCATTTATTAAATATTTACTAAATAAAAGAATAAATGTCACAAGGAGGGATATTCCAAATAATTAATGCATTTGAGAAAATGTCAGTCCAGCTGCATGAAAGAAGTCTCTATTTGCACCCCACAAACTGTTCTTACCCCTTGTGTTTTTCTTCTTAATAAATGACTCCACCATCCACCCAGTAACTCAAGCCAAAAGCTTTAGGATTGTTCTTGAATTCACACTTTCCCTCATTGTCCTACAACCAACCCATTGTCTCCTACAGTGCTAACTCCAAAATATAGTTTAAATCTATTCATTTTTCTCCATAGCCATTGCTACCATCCTAAGCTAAGCCAAAGGAATCTTTTTCATGTCACTGACCTTCCTTCATTCTTGTCCCTTTCTCCAACCTATAAAACAACACCAGGGAAATTTATAAATATAAGTCAGATTGTATTAGTGATTTCTCAGTAAATTTAGCCACAATCCTAAATGTCTAGCCACATGGCTGTGTACTAGCTAGCTCTGCCTGCCTTATGACCTTGGCTCATAAATTCTTCTCCCAAAAGCAAAGCTTGTGCCACACTGCCCCTCCGTATATTTCTAGAGCCCACCAAAACTTTTTCTTGCCTCAGGGCATTTGCAATGGCTGTTCTTTCTGCCTGGAATCTTTTCCCAAATTTTGTATGAACTTGCTTGTTATCATTTAAATCTCTGTTTAAAGGTCACTACTTCAGAGAAGACATTTCTAATTACCAACTCTAAAATAGCCAGGCTCTATGATGTTATTCCTTTTAATTTCTCCATAGCAATCATTACTACATGAATTTATATTCTTAGTTTTTTTCTTCCCTGTTGTCATTACACTTTAAGCTCTATGAGAATAACTTTGTCTTGTTCACTGCTTTCATACCTAGAATTGGCTCCAGAATATAACAGATGCTAAACTTGTTAGGTAAATGAATGAATTAAAGCACTAAATGAAAAAATACAAGAAATCATAATAAGAAAAAAACAAATTAACCTTCTTATCAAAACCTATTGGCTCCAGTTTTTTTTAAATATTCATATATTTAGAATATACAGTTGCCTCCACCAAAAACTCTTATACAGTGCATAAACACATAAAGCTGCTCACAGCAGGACTGATCAAACTGACAAAAAAAAATAGATTTTTCTTTTACAGCTGATGCCAAGCCCTTTCTCTTGTCCTTTTAGGGGAAGGAAGTCATTATTAATGTTTTATAAAATAATTGCGTGACATGTAAATCAATAATTCCAGTTATAAGAATCAGTACAAAAAAATGTTCTTTGCTAAATGTCAGTATCTTACAAACAATGAAGTTAACTGCAGTACAGTATGCATTTGAATAATTATAATGAATTAAAATGTTTATAATCTATGACTATAAATTCATAGGAAAAATGGTCATATTATAAAAAAAGTAAATTCCTGCATATAGTATGAGAATCAACTATGTTTTAAAATAAAATTTAAAATTGCCAACACATGCTTTTTTGATTAATTTAAACAGTGGATAATAATAATAGTAATAATAAAAAGCATGTTTTAATTAAAGATGCAGTTAAAAGTCTCCACCACTAGATGGAAGTGTTTCAAAGTAATGTAAACTGTGCCATACAGAAAGCATCCTACAGTCAGGATATTTTCTTCGCGAAGGCAGTTTTCAAGATTTAGCATGTATTATGTATGTATTACTTAGTTTACACTTCTTCTTTCACTTCTAAATTGTGGCTTTATTATAATCTTTATTGACTTTCTTTGATGTAAGTTTTGTAAATTACATAGGTTTTTTTTTTTTTCTAATTTAGAAGGGGTCAATGTTTTTCAAATGTTAACAAAGTATGACAAAATAATCTTGTTATAATACTTAGGACTTAAAAAAACAGTTTTCTAGTTTAATATTTTAAATACTGGTAGAAAGAGATGGAAATAATGTCTGAATTATTTATATTACCTATTTCTAAACAAATCGATATTTCTTACCTTTTTCTTTAATGCATATGAATACCTCATTTACTGTGCTAAAATATTGTCTGATATACATACATAAATACAATAGTAGTACTAATAGCTGTGAAGTCATGAAGATAAAAATGAGTTCAAATATGTAAATACTTTAGAACAGTATCTGTCATATGCAAAATGCTAATCACACATTATTGCATGTTAATTAAACATTTTTATAAAATTGTCAACTGAGAAAGTGTAGTTATGGTCATGTTGATAATCCTACAGTAAAGGATAAGGGTCTATCTGAAATAAGCTCTGTATCTTGCCAAGAAAGGGCACCAGATGAAATCTGAGTTGACATATGTTGTAAATAAAGCCTTAATTTCAAAATTGAGTTGAACTTGAACTTTAATACATAAAAATTAAATAATTCTGTGTAATTGGCTACCACCCATATTAATATCATCAAAGTCCAGTGGGCACCCACATCACCTGAATGGCTTGTTAAGGCAGATTGGTGGGCCCCAGCCTCAGAGCTATTAGTTTTGTGGATCTGAGGTGGGGCCCAAGACTTTGCATGTTAAAAAAAATTACTGTCGATCTAGGAATCACACCTTGAGAAACAGTGGCCTACTACAGTGCATGGATTTGAACATAATCAGTTAAACAAAAGAAAATTCAGAAAGAATGAAAATAACTCCAAAATATAAGAATGGTTCATTAATTATTTGAATACTCTTTTTAAAGAAGTAGCAAATTAACTTTCAGAATGAAAAAGTTATGGCATACTTCCTTCAAGATTTGTGAACTAAAATCCACAACACAGAGATGATTGCCCTGGACATAGGGATAGGGAGTTACAGCACATGCACAGTGTATTTGCATTTCCTGGGTTTGTAGCATCCCATGGACTTTAATATCTGGCAGATCAATTTTATTTTTTATCCCAATTAACACTGGTCTAGGAAAATTTGCTCAGCATTCTGTTGTATTCAATTTTTAATAAATTGAGCCAATAAAACAACTAATTTTGAAAGACTCTGAGAAGACATAAAATGGTTGGAAAACTTCTTTGTGATCTGTTTTGTCTCTGTGGCAGAACAGTCTCACATTTGCTCATGATTCCTTCCAAGTCTGGGCAGGTAGTCCCTTTGCAATGGGATAAGCAACACAGGACTTTCTAAAATCCTTTAATGACTCAGTTCCCACTCTCCTTCTAGCTGCCTTTTCTTTATCTTACTAGCAGTTTTGAAGTGTTTACCTAGGGCAGATTACTATAGACCTATTCTAAATTATCTTACTTCCCAGGATCCTGCACACTTTTCTGTTTTACAAAACTTTAGGAAATTTTTGAGTTAATGGGGACACCTAGTGTACATGGTAAAATGGACACCCAAATTACTGCACAGGACGTACCAATACAGAACTATGTTAGAGTTACAGGAGAATGCAGTTTAATAGACACAAATTACTAATGTTAGTACTTCTTTCTGAAAATATAACTTATCTAAGGGTGATATTCTTCAGTCTCAGGTTTTGTCATGATGTTAGAAAAATTCACAACCTAGACTGTAGCTGTGACAGTTTCAAATCTAAGACATGTAATTCCAGTGACTATAGTATAACGGTAAAATTAAAATCTAAAGCAAACCCTAACACTGTGAGTCTCAACAGAATTGGCAAAAATGAAAAATGATGCTAATGTCTGAAGTTGACATGGGAGATACTAACCTGTTTGTTTATAACTCCTGCTGGTAATACAAATTAGTAAACTAATTAAGGAGGGCAATTTGACCATATGTATTAAAACATATAAGAAGTTCCAAAATATGCTCTAGGAAAATAATTAAGAATACTATATTTCCTATTTTCCTATAATTTACATTAAATTGTAGGGAAAATAATCCATATTGTTCAAGTGTTTTACATGACTATTTCAAATAAAGCCCCTGATGAAGATAGCATTTTATAATAATAGAATATCAGAACAAAAAGACCCATGGAGTTCACCTAGTCCAGGAGTCAATACACTGATGTATAAACCTTGTATTTTTGTGCATGTGTATATTATCTGCGAGAAATCTATAATACCGTCCATCATACTTGAAGGTGCCTACATGCACAATTTGGCAGTTAACACAGGAGTTTTAGGAATTCTCTGAAGCCCAGTTTATTCATCACCCTCCGAAACAAATGGTCTAGTCAATTCTGCATTTAATGCAAGAGGAAACTGAGATCTAAAACAAGTTTCCCAAACGTACTGTGCTCGTTATAGCACATAGTACATAAACTAGCCCTAGTTCTATACATTCTAACTTCAAATCTAGTTTCCTATCTATATTTATCTCTATTTCTATATATCCATATGCTTTATAAACTATAAAACCCCTATAATGTGTTTTGATGTTTGCACTCTTACATTTGTCATTAAAGATTAGAATTCCTTGGTAGAATAAGAGGATATCAAGTTTGGTACTATTATTTTATCAAATGAATCCAGAGAAAGGGACCAAGAAATATGGCCCAAGGTCATGTTACTTATTTACATCAATCAAAGCCAAAAGGTAGCCTCTGATGTTTTAGAGAGATGTTTTGCCATTGGTGTTTCAGATATCAAAATCTGGCTACATAACCTGGTATACCTCCTAAAATTCAGTTTTATTATCTGTAACAATATCTAACTTTTAGGTTTGTGGAGAGGAATGAATGAGAAAATCATAACTAAAGTAACAAGAACAGAAATATACTCTTAACAAAAGGTTGTTGAACACTGTAGAACAAATGTGAATACATGTAGTACGTAATTATTATTGTATTAATCTGGGTTCTACAGAGAAACAGAAACAATAGCATACACATAAATATGCATACATTATATCTATCTATCTATCTATCGATCGATCGATCAATTTACTACAAAGGATTGACTGCCACAATTATGGAGGCTGAGAAGTCCAAGATCTGCAGTCAGCAAGCTGGAGGCCCTGGAAACACAATGGTATAGTTCAACTTTGAGTCCAAAGCCCTGAGAATCAGGAGAGCCAATGGTGTATGTTCCAGTCTGTGTTTGAGTCTGAAAGCTGGAAAAGACCAATGTCTTAGCTGGAAGACAGGCAGTCAGAGAAAGGGAATTCTTTGTTACTCAGCCTTTAATTCTATTCACATCTTTAATAGATTGCATGAGGCCTATCCACACAAGGGAGGGAATCTGCTCTACCCAGTCTACGGATTCAGATGCTAATCTCATTCAGAAACACCTCACAGACACACTCAGAAATATTGTTTGACCAAACATTTGGGTATCCTCTGGCCCAGTTAAGTTGACATATAAAGTTAACCATGACAATCATTATGTGACCTCCTCCTCCTCCTCCTCCTCCTCCTCCCCTCCTCCTCCTCCTCCTCCTCCTTCCTCTTCTTCTTCTTCTTCTTCTTCTTCTTCTTCTTCTTCTTCTTCTTCTTCTTCTTCTTCTTGTCTTATTCTCTCACCCAGGCTGGAGTGCAGTGGCACCTTCTTGGCTCACTGCAAACTCCACCTCCAGGGCTCAAGCAATGCTCCTGCCTCAGCCTCCCAAATAGCTGGGACTACAGTCTGGGACTACATGGCTAATTTTTGTGTTTTTTAAAGATGGAGTTTTCATCATGTTGCCTAGGCTAGCCTCAAACTCTTGAGCTCAAGTGTTCCTCCCACCTCAGTCTCCCTAAGTGCTATGATTACAGGCATGAGCCACTGTTCCAAGGCAGGAAAACAGTTTTTGAGTAGGAGCTGTTGGGTTTTAACTCCACCAGAGGTCTCACATCTTTCTAATACTTTGCTACTATAAGCAAAGCTTCTGTAATAGCCACTGCCATTTCCTAAATACTCACTGAAATGATCAGGTCATAAACGATAATTGTCTGCAGGCTTTCTAGAAAAAAAAAATGTCTGGGAGTCATCATAATTTGAACAAGTGGCAAAGAGTCTTGTGGATTGACTTCTAATTGTCGTGTAATGCTAGGTTTCCCTTGGATAAGTAATTCTCTGTCTTTAATACAAGAAATCTTAACCTCCTTTAAGAATTCATTGCAGGTCTCATATTTTCTTCGGGACCATGGGCAGATGGCCATAGCATTCATGTTCCTACCCACTAAAAGAATATATGTGTCATTATTCTTTCTCCTTACAAAATTCTTACTTTCTCTGCTAGCCTTGGTGAAATCAGAGGACACATACACAGCAACTAATTGCTTGCACAACTCCCCATTGTATAGTTAAGTTCATTGGAAAACACATTATACTGGAATCCTGCAGATGGTTGGACACATGGTATCTAAAATGTTATTTATACTTTGTAACTAGTCACTATGACTACAAGATTACCCGAGCCTTAATAATTAAAAATGTGTATTCTGTATCAAAGTCCATGATCATCATTTTCACACTGCATGCATTGCAGTAAGAAATTTACAGTCACTTCATTTCCTGCATGTCAACAACAAATATATATGTATAAACATCACTGTGTGAGATTAATAGTGACAGGGTGATAACAATCAATGATAAAATGAATCAACTTTTTTTTCTCATAGTGTATGTTAGTGGGTTAGATTCTAAACCACTTCTAAACTTTAGAAGATGAATTTTAAAGTCAGTAAAGCTGATGAAAAAATGGCAACTCATTTTACATGCCAGCTCTGATCATTTGGTAATGGCTGTCTGCTGTGTTGTCTTGAGTAGAAAGGTACATTCAGGTAGGACAACTGAGAGCACCACAGTGGATTAGTGATGTTTGCCCTGGACATACGGATAGGGAGTTACAGCACACACAGAGTATATTTGCATTTCCTGGGTTTGTAGTTATGAGTTTCAGGTTTTAAAAGTCATAGATTCCTGGCGTCATTATTTGTTAGCTAAATAGCTAAGTGACTTTGGATAAGTTATTTAGTCTCTCAGAGTCTCAGCTGCACTCAGTTCCAGTTCCATCAACTGCAAATTGAGGAAACTAATATTATCTCTCCTTATCTCTCTCTCTCTCAATGGTTATGATTTAAAATGCATGTAAAGTGGTACTTAGCATAAAGCTGAGTATTTAAAAATGTTAGATAATACTATTGCTACTGCTACTAATTATATTAACAAATAATATTTCTTCAGGTTCATCATGCACTGAAGAAGTAACTGGTCAGCAGAGACATTAAGAACACATAGCAACCCCTTATCCAGCCTCCTAATCTTACAAAAGCCATTCCTTTCAAACAAGTCCAAAGCAAAATGCCTAAAACCTAAGCTTTTCAGGAGTCCGCTGTGGCACGGTGAACAGTATGACAGCCTTTGGAACATTATAGGTAGGGGGAACCTAGGCTCTACTATTTAACTCAGTACCACACAGCTGGGCTGCAAATATCAAGTCAGTGCAAAAGTAATTGTGGTTTTTGCCATTACTTCTAATGACAAAAACCACATTACTTTTGCACCAACCTAATACTTTTCCCATTTCTCACTAATGTGTCATAAAATGTATGCAAACAAAGGCAATTTATACATTCCAAAGTACAACACATATGAAGGAATATAGACATTTCAATGCCATTAAAAATTCAGAAAACTCAGAAAATAATACATACCATTTACCCATCACCTGAGACTACCAATGTCAACAACTTGTCAGATTTATTTCACACGATATTGTCACTTATTTAAAGCAGAGGATGGATAAGGGATCGCTATGTGTTCTTAAATAAGTGATGCCTTATGTTGGAATCTCTTAGCTTCAAAGGTGAATCATTTATGCTTTTAAGAAGTTCCAGGAGCTACTTTTTTAAAATCTAGAATTGAGAACAGATTTGAAAGTTGATGATTGTAGTGTTTGCTGAAATTGTGGGGCCATTCAAGAAGATGGGGAATAGCCAAACGACTTCAGAACTAGCTTGTAAGTCTCATGGCAAAAAAAGCCATTCAGTCTTTGAGCTGTCCATCTAAACCCTAGATGGGTAACAATTTTGTTGGGCTCAGCTATGTGGAAGGAGGAGTCTAAGAGCAAATTCAGTCTTGGAATCCAACAAAATCAGCTTCTGAGAAGGAGACAGAGACAGAGAGAGAGAGACCAAGAGACAGAGGAGAGAGGGAGAGATCTTCATTACAGTATTTTCCACAGTGTATGACTAGCTTTCTTTTTAGCAGGGCAGCTTGTCTCCAATTCCTCTAATGCAAAATGAAATTTATATGACTCCTTTAACACTTTGGGATATAAACCATTTAGAAAGGACTGGAACATTCCTCTTGCTCACAGTTGCTTTTCTCTGATTTTTACTAAACGAAGCCGCATATTGCAGCTGCCCTGTTCTTCTACCTGTTTTTTTCTCCACTTGTAGATAGCAGAAAGATGTTTAAGTCTATGCATGTCATTATGATGAGTTATTTCAGCAAGGAAATCACTATTGGAAAAAAAAACCCAAAAAACTGTGACTTTTGGTGCCAAAAATAAGCACTTATCACTTAAAATTTTCGAAGAGAAGCCAAAGTCGTGCCACAAGACTTGGGGTAAGCACATCAGATTGCTAGGTTGAATGTGTAACCTCATTATGCAGTGTTCCTTCTGATGAAACATCTGACTTGGATGCTTTCCCTCTCACCAGAAAACTTTTTTGACTTTTCTTCTTCAGAATGAAAGAATCTCTGTAACTCTAAGTCTATCTCTTTCCCAGCAATCACACTTTAAATCAATGTGTTAGAGCAGTGGCTTCATTCCTGTGACTTCCCAGATCACCATTTCTCAAAGAAGCCTCCCTGGACCCTATTAAGTTTGTTCCTTTGGGGATGGAAGAGGGAGTAGGTGGAGGAACAGAAGTTTTCTATGATCAAAGGAATGAGAAAGTACAATAAAAATAAGTCCTTTCCTAGAGAGTCAAAATACACGTTTAAAACAGTGAGAATATGGAATGGAAGTTTGTTTAAACAACTTTCACAAACTTGTTTGTTCTTAGGATTTTTTTTTTTTTTTCACAGAGCCCTTATTAATATCATGTGAGGCATTTCAAAAACACAGTTTGGCAAATACTGGTATCAATCTTTTTTTCTTTCAACTCTTAAATATGTTGCTCACTCTATCTTTCTATTTGTATTTATTTGGGGTGTTTAAAACCATTCATTTCATAATCTCTAACCTATAGTTAGTAAGCTGTCTAGTTCTCCCCAAAGAAGAAGTAGGAAATTACGTTCTATAGTTTATGTTTACAAAATGCACTGTTTGAATTCGTTATCACTAAATTATTTAATTTGATTCTAATTAAGTTTCTGGTGGACCATGTGGAAAACTTAGAAAGAAATTTTATTCTCTAACCTGATGAATGATAGTCATACAGGCATGATACTTCAAACTAAACAAAAAATATTGCATATATTCTCAGGAGGCATTTTCCTTCTCATAGACTGAATATGTCCATTGCATAAGTGAAATACAGTCCTTGGACTGTTTTCTACAGTCCAAGTACAGACCTTGGACAAGTACAGACCTTGGACAAGTTGCCTACAGAAATTAGGAAAAGATCTGAAATAGCATCAATCAGAAGAAAGTGTAAGAGATCGGGTTAAGGATTCTGAAAACCTGGTGTTAATGTTATACCTTTGCATTTACTAATTGTGTGATGTTGGACAAATTATTCAATTCTTTTTTTTTTTTTTTTTTTTTTTTTGAGACGGAGTCTCCCTCTGTCACCCAGGCTGGAGTGCAATGGCTCAATCTCAGCTCGCTGCAAGCTCCGCCTCCCAGTTTCACGTCATTCTCCTGCCTCAGCCTCACACGTAGCTGGGACTACAGGTGCCCGCCACCACGCCCCGCTAACTTTTTTGTACTTTCAGTAAAGACGGGGTTGCACCGTGTTAGCCAGGATGGTCTCAATCTCCTGACCTCGTGATCCGCCCGCCTCGGCCTCCCAAAGTACTGGGATTATAGGCATGAACCACCGTGCCTGGCCAAGTTATTCAATTCTTACGGCATTCTGAATGATGTGAAGATTAAGTGAGATAATGAATATAAAAGTCTTTAGCACATGCCTGATAATAAAGCACATTAAAATGGTAGCTACAATTTTATTCTACTAATGAGGACATAAATTGAGAAGGAAGCTAAAATGTCCACTGAAACTGATACCACTAATGCCTAGAATGCTGGTGTTGGTCTGACATTTAAGCTGAGTATTAAAATTCCTCTTTTTGTTTTCTTTTTATTTGTTTTCCCTCATAGGCCTTTTTGGAATTTCTTAGGTCATCTGAAATAGTCCTTTGTGATGATACATTAATGTTAATTGTGTAAATAATCTATGAATTACTATTAAGAAACCTTTGTTTTTATTGAGCTAAGCAGTCTTAATAAATCAACAGCAATGCAACAGGGTGTTAAAATAAACCCAAAGCTATCAGTTATCAGATATCAGGCATCTAAGAGTGGTGTAAACGAATCTGTCTGATAGAACATGCAAACTTCAGGTGTCTGAGGATGATAACCAGTTAGATGTCTCTGAAACAGCTTGCCCACATTGAGGGTGAAATTTGGGCATCTTACATCCTATGAGTCTCAACTGCCCCACTCCTCCCTAAGGGAAAGAGCCGGAGGTGCTTCTTTGTTTGCTTCTAAAGAAGATACTATCAGTAGAATCATGAAGAGACCTTGAAATGGACCCCCTGAGTTTAATGGTTCACGGTAAACTGGTGTCTGAATCCTATCTGTAAAATCCAAAGACAAGAGATGGATAATTGAGTGTAGACGAGTGGAAGAGGAGAAATGGCATTGAATCACATTTCAATCTAAGAGTCTTTTGGGGCCAAGGATGGGCAAGTGATTTCTCTGGTCCTGATATGGACAATGAGGGAGTGAGAGCTGGTATGGGGTGGTGGATCAAGAGGAAGTGGTTAAATCTTCTTCAAGAACAGTCCCCTAGAAAAATGAGAAACATCAGCCGAGAAGAGCTGGCAGTGCACTTTTGGATTCTAATGGGGCTGCTACAGGAGGAAATGATGAGCAGATATGAAAATCTGTGTGCCCAGTTAATGGAGCTGGGGGAGAGTGTTGCTTCCAAACAGAAAAGGATTGGTCTCCAAAGAACCAACCAAACCCTCCAGGAGAGGAAGAATCAGTGATAAACACCTGCCAGACTTAGAGTCTGAGAAAAAGAAAAGCAAACCAGATATTCTTCCCCCAAGCTCCACCCGGATCCTTTAGGCTGTTACTTTAAAATCATTATCACCTGGATGTAAACTTTCAAACTTCTAAAGGGAGGGTATGTTTTGTAACTTAAAGAAACATTGGATTTTGCACTGTTGTTCAATGTGCATAACATTGCAGTTATACAAGATAAGAAAGCTCCAGACATCTGCTGTATAGCATAGTGTCTATCGTTAACAATAAGGGATTGTTAAAAATCGTTTAAGGGAGTAGATTTCATGCTAAGTGTTCATAACACATATATACACACCTAATCAAAACAAACAAACAAACAAAACATAAAGGCATACCAAAAACTTTTGGAGGCAATGTATACATTTATATTGATTGTAACGTAAGTGCATACATATGTGCAAACTCACCAATTGCACACATTAATTATGTGCAAGTTTGTATACAAATAGACTCAATGAAGCTGAAAAAATAAACTAACATTGGTAATTCTTAAAACTCACCAACAAAGTCATAAAACTGCATACATTTTCATCCAGAGGCAAGGAGATACCTTCTGCCATTAATTCTCTGTAAGTTTCACCTCCCCAAATCCTCCCTAAAGGAAAGAAGTGAAGAGGCTTCCCCATTGGTGCCTAGAGAAAATAACTTTAACAGAATCATAAAGAGACCTTGATAGAGGTCCCCTGAGATTGAGGGAACATAACAGACTGGTGTCTGATTTTATCTTAAAAATCCAGAAGACAAGAGATGAATAGTTGAGGGCAGACAAGTGGAAGAAGAGTTACATGCTTGCATAATACTTCAATCTCGAATCTCAAAGAGTAGAAGACTGAATAAAATTAGTTTATTAATAATACTCATATTCATTTAATTGAACCCGTCCCAGGAACTATGCTATGCACTTTGCCCACATTCAATGCTCCTAACAACCATGTGAGATAAATGTTAGCTGATTTTCAGATAAGGCTATTTATGCACTAAGTCACTCAACTGCTATAAACAAAAAACTGAAATCCAGCCCCAAACCTATGAAACTCTTAACCACATTTTTTTCCAAAATATTACAAATCCAAGTCCAACTTACTTCTAAGTAGAGCATATAGCTCTAGAGAGAATATCATTATTGTCACATGCAAACCTTTTGATCAGAATATTATGAGACTGTGTAATGATATCCTTTTCTCTCTAGAATAAAGATGGTTTACATTTTCTAACGTATCTAATAAAACCACCCCAAAATTTATTTGGTAAAATAGTTCAGTTTCCAGCTCTCCAAAAGATGCTGAATAACAAAGAAATTTTATTTGAATACTTAGAATTGGATTAGACAGAAAATATCCTTGAGAAGATCTTCTTAAAAGGTAGCTACAATTTGTAGAGGACTACATGCTCGAAAACGAGACGTTCCCAATAAGTCCTGCTCTTGCAAACGAAGCAGGGCGTTCCTTCCCTGTAAACAGGGAGGACAAAGGAGCCAGCTGCAAACAGCAGACCCTGGGGGCTTTTTTATGTGTAAACATCTTGAATATCCAGAAAGTCAGGGAAAGGTCAGAAAAACAACAATGTGTCTCGTGACTTGGCAACGTTCCACAAACGACTGTATAAAATAAAGCAGAGTGTGCCATTCGAGGTGGCCGCCATGTTTGTCTTGTCTTGTGTTGTCTTGTGTGTTCATTCCTTTGTTTAGGAAACACGTGGACCCCCAACACAATTTACCAGTTTGATTATATATTATTTTTATCCATCAATTTGCAATTATAGCAGCAGGAAGTAAAGCAGTGGTAGTCACTGGGAAAGAGGAGGGACACAGCTGAGGGGTCAGTTAATCTAAGACTTATCAGAGGCTTTTGACAAATTATAATTTCATTCAGGTTTCTTTGTCATATTAAAAAAATTAATAAATCCAGACTTTGGTAAAAAGAGATGATTCAAAAGAATTATATGAGAGTGGTGAATGGACATTGAAATGGGGGAGGGAAACTTTCTGATCAGAAGATCAGCAAATGTCTCCAAAGTAAGGCCAAAAAAATTTTTCCTTTGTAAGGAAGAAAAAACAAAGCAGTAGAGGTGTGGGGGAAGTGTGATGAGCAAGAAGGGTGGCTACAGAGAGTAGATCAGAGAGTATTTTACTCTGAGGTCAGCCCATTCCATGAAGGGGCCACTAAAGAGAGACTGTGGACTGGCTTAGGCTAAGGGTGGGTTTGCGAAAGAATAGAAGATTAAGCAAAGATTGGTCAACAACTATTTTGTTACATTGATCAGTGGGGAAAGCAGTTCAACTAATCATCTTGGAAGGAAAGAATAGGAATTTTGTCTGTGTGAGTGTGAAGGGCTCTCTGTCTAGCATCATAAACAAGTGGGTGCCATGAGTCTTACCTATGTCCTACAGGGAAAGGTGTTTTTTTTGTTTGTTTGTTTTTGTAGTAGGCTAGGTCATTTCCCAGAACATAAAAGGGTGGGAGTATTCTTGTTCCTGTCTTTTTTTTCTTTTTTTTTTTTTCTTTTTTTTTTTTGTAGGAGCACAGGGCTCAGGTAATACTCAACATTGCACCTCAAAGATCTATATGTTGGTAAGTGCCAATCTACACTATATAGTGAAAAGCAACTTCATTTTAGAAAAGACGCACAACTGATTTCAAAAAAATAAATAATAATAATAAAGCTATCAGTTTTCTTTGATGCTACAATTCAGCATTCTTAATGTGGGGCCTCACTCACATTAATTGGTTTACTCATCTCTTCTGAATACTAATAGATGCTATACTAATAATAGTCATCATTTATTGATTTCTTATGCAAAGCACTGTTCAAAGCATCACATCTTTTATCTTCTTTAATCTTCATAGCTTTACTAAATTTCAGTTACTGTGACTAGAATGATTTTCAAACATAGAAAATTACACCTAGAGAGGCCCAAGTTCCCACAGCCAGTTTTGTAACCCAGGGACATTAGAGTCCAAAATCCAGTCCCTAACTATTACAGCATACCATTTCCCAAAATGTGCAGAGAGAGTGGGAGGGCTTTGTCTCTTCGGTCCCATATCCTAGAAAAGCACTTATTTAAGTATAATTCTAATGTGTGTATCTTTGTTGACTTGGGCTGCTATAACAAAATACCATGCAATGGGTGGCTTAAACCGTAGATATTACTCACAGTTCTAGAGTCTGGGAAGTCCAAGATCAGAGTGCTGGTCAATTCAGTGGTTTCTGGTGAGAATTCTCTTACTGGCTTTTAGATGACCTTCTTCTTGCTGTATTCTTACATGACAGAAGGAGGGAGTGAGGGGTGGGGAGAGAAAGAAGGAGAGGACAAGCACAAGCTCTAGGTGTCTCTTCTTATAAGGACACTAATCCTAGAGGATCAGGGCCCCACTCTTAAGATCTCATTTAACCTTAATTACCTCCTTGGATACCCTGTTTCTAAATGTAGTCACATTGAGGGTTGGGCTTTCAAAATATGAATTTAGGAAGGATTAAATTTCTATCCATAACAGGGTATAAATTGTGGAAATTAAAAGATAAAGAACTATTCACTTATTTTTTTCTTAGAGTAATTGAAAAGGCAGTAACTTTACAGTTACTTTTACAGTAACTTGAGTATACACAATTTTAATAATTGTATTCAGAGAATTCCTTTGGATAAATTACCAGATGGAGCATACTATTAAGCCATCTCAAATTTTGTCTATTATCACTAACCCACTTAGCCCACCCAAACCCAACAGTACAACCCACATTCTCAGCATATTGCATGTTTCTGTGAATTTTTCCAACAGTTATGCATTGTATACCTTCTTAGAACAATTCTGTAATTTATATTGGATGAGAATTTCTTGAGGAATCAATACTGAATGTGTCTGAAACAACAATTTTGGCTTTCCAATTTAAAATATCCTATTTCTCTCTATGACTTAAGATACACTGTCTAGACATGGCTCTCCATGCCAAAATCTAAACAGCACAATCCCAAATAGAAAGGCAATTCATTAAACACACACACACACACACACACTTACACAATCATTTCTTGTACACAATTTGGCTAAGGGGAAATAAATGTCTGCCTCAAGAAAGAAAGAAATTGAGAAAGAAATAATTGGTCAAGGGAATCCCAAATTATATGGGTAGAGAAAGGAATTAGAAAGCAAAGCAATTTCCAAATAGATTGAGTGTGAGAGGGTAACAAAACTCAGCTTAATTCTCAATGAAAATATCCATGGAATATAAATTGAAGCCAATTTTAAAATCCTCAGTCAAGGGATTAGCTGATGTTCATTATATCTATCTTTTCTCCACAATCTCCATGTTTACATTCCAGACAGCTTGACAAGACTAGAGTTATTTCTTTTGTTGTCATAATCCAAATAATCATCAGTAAAATTATTTGATAGATTTATCTGCAGTGGAAAATAGAGATTATGTTTTGCCATAATTATTAAGGCTTAGAATAAGTAAATGCCCATGATTATCCTCTATCCACTGTCAGATGTATTTTATTAAGTGATTGCAAAGTCCTTGAATTCCAGCCACAAACTTTGGTTATTGGTTCAATTAGCAATAAAGCCTGGTGTCTTTTCTTCTGTGATATTTTAGTTGTTCTAGGTAGTTTGGGAAGATACTATGAGATTGCTCATTGCTATAGAGCCCATGTTCATCATTATCTATCTGAGTCCCTTTGGGCTCAGAATATTTTATACAGTTAATAGTTTTTCAGGCTTCTTGAGATATGTTACCTGTCTTTGGTTATTCACATGTTGAAACTCCATTCAGTACACTGATTTTCAGGGTACTCCACTTTATGCTAGAGTTGTGTTCCTAAAGACTTTAAATAATTCAAAACTCACTCAATTCAAGACTTATCCTGATAAACTAGGTTTTATATTTACCATCTAAAGAGGGTAATTCCACTTGAAAAGACATAGTTACAATTTATACAACCTGTTATGAGATCAAATTAATATTAGAATTTAATTTTTGGGATGAGAATGGTTTTGCACAAAGTTAGAGCTTTTTATGGTCTATGTCACACTATTTCAAATATAGGTAAATCACATTTATATAAAACATAAACATGGTAATTATAGAATTGTGTTATAAGAGGTTTGTAGTAAGCCACAAAGTCATAGACATATGAGTAAGCTTAAGAGAAAGATGTTGAATAAATTATGCAATAATTATTGAACACTAGCAATTATTGAGAGAATAAAAGACTCCTTTCTTATGCCAAACTGAAGAACATCCTTTAATCCATGAAGGAGCCCAAGCAGCTTGAGTAGAAATCACACACACACACACACACACACACACACACACCCCTCTTTTTGTTTCTACCATTCTCCAGACATTTCCATTTGCAACAATGAATGATGATTGGGTCTGCTATTCCCCTTCTTTTCTCTTCACTTTGCTTATTTTTCTCTTCCTCTTTTTCTGCCACAATGTAATATGCTAGACATAATTATTTTCCTGAATAGCTGCCATTTACTGACACCCCAAGAACTCCTACCGTGTGCAGTTAGATTCACGCATGCACTAATGATCAAACTCCCCACAATAAACATTACTAGCTGACCAAGTCTATAACCAGAGTCAAAGCTCATCATACAGTTCATACACCATTGCGGAAAACTGGAACCAATGCCTGGCTCAGACATGAACGACGATAGCTAATAATGTGGTCATCTAGGGATAGGATATCAAATAGATTTCAAATATTGTGAAAATTGAGATTGGCAAATGGAATATTGGAGACTATTGTCCTGAAGATTCAAAGGCAGCATTGATGACAAGTATGCCAGGATGGCTGAGTGATGTCTGCCATGGGTGTAGACAGGGGATTCCTGGGATATATGCCATGGAGTTGAAACTTGAATTGATGCCTCATGTCACATATTGGGTATCCTTGACTTAGGTGGTAAGTAGACAGATGATGCCTAATGCCTAAACATAGGAATATTTGTCAGTGTCCTGGGTGATTGACAAATCCTTGGAGATCAACCTCTAATAGTTAACCACCGAGAACATTGAATGCTACTGCTAAAAACTCAGATCACTAACCCGAAACTCTATACCAATTAACACTGTCTAAGTATCTGGTCACGTTGACTGCACGTCTGGAGTCTCACCTCCCTCAGTTCCCAAAATGTGGGTACTTTTCCTGGAACTTCTAACAAGCAAAATGTTTACAGTCTAGAACCAATGGGGAGGATTTCTTTCTGCCAAGGAAGAGCAGAACAATGTGGTGGGGACAGCAGTGGACAGAGTCAGGACTCTCAGATGTTGGTAAAGTTGTGGAGAAAAGTGAATGCTTACACACTGTTGGTGAAATTGCACATATTAGTTCAGCCCCTGTGGAAAGCAGTTTGGAGATTCCTCAAATAACTAAAAATATAATTGCCATTTGACCCAGCCATCCCATACTGGGTGTATAACCAAAGACAAATAAATTGTTCTACCAAAAAGACACCTGAACTCATATGCTTATTGCAGTACTATGTATAATATCAAAGACATGGAATCAACCCAGGTGCTTATCAATGGCAGATTGGATAAAGAAAATGTGTACACATACACAATGGCATACTACGCAGACGTAAAAAAGAATAAAATTTTGTCTTTTGCAGCAACATGGGTATAGCTAGAAGCCATTATCCTAAGCAAATTAATGCAGAAACAGAAAACCCAAATACCCCACATTCTCATTTATAGGTGGGAGCTAAACACTGGGTACACAAAACACTGTGAACACGAAGATGAGAACAATAAACACCTCCAAAAGTGGGGAGGGAAGAGGTGAGCAAAGGTTGAAAAGCTATCTGTTAGGCACTATGTTCACTGCTTGGGAAACAGGATCATTAAAAAAAGAAGAAAGACAAATGAGGAAACTATTACAGTGGGAAGAGTATCTAAGAAGAGGAGAGAGTACTAAAATACATGATTTTTTTTGTTTTCTTTTGAGATGGAGTCTCACTCTGTCCCCCAGGCTGGAGTGCAGTGGTGTGATCTCGGCTCACTGCAAGCTCTGCCTCCTGGGTTCACGCCATTCTCCTGCCTCAGCCTTGCGAGTAGCTGGGGCTACAGTCGCCCGCCACCACGACTGGCTAATTTTTTGTATTTTTAGTAGAGATGAGGTTTCACTGTGTTAGCCAGGATGGTCTCGAACTCCTGACCTTGTGATCCACCTGCCTCGGCCTCCCAAAGTGCTGGAATTACAGGCGTGAGCTACCACACCCGGCCAAATACATGATTTTTATGGCACTACTATCAGGTTTTGGAATTCCAGTATTATTTCTATGTGCATTGCCACGTAATTTCCCAGCTAAAACTAGCAATTATGAATTTCTCTATATTTCCCATCATTCATCAACAATTTGCTAAAAATAAAATAAACTAATAGTTTGATATAAATTTACCAAGCGATATGCATACATGACATCAGCTGACACTTTCCATCACAAACATTACCATAAATTCATCATTCTATTTAAATTGCTATGATAATAGAGTAGACATTGATGCATATATAAGTCTTCTAGTGTTTTAGGAAGTACAGTTTCTTATCAGGGGCCTATAAACTACAGCCTCAGGGAAAGTCCATCCCCTCTGTTTTTTTAAAGTTTTATTGTCGCACAGCTATAATCATCTACGTATTGTCTTTGACTGTTTTTAACCTTACATCATTGCATAGTTGTGACAGAGGATATGGCCTGAAAACCCTAAATATTTGTTATCTAGTCCTTTACAAGAAAAGTTTTCTGACCCCAGTTCTGAGCTATCAATGTCAATAAAACAGCATCAGCTTACTGTAGTGCAGAAATGCTAGAACAACTTCCAAGGGGAAATAAAAGGTAGTCTACAGTGATAGAAAAATGCTCATAGTGGTAAGCCATAATCAATGCACTGAAATAAATTAAAGTCATTGATTGCAGGGAAAATTGTACATAAGCAAGATATTTATTAAAAAACAACAACAACACAACTATGTTTTTCCTTTAATATTAAGAATAGAGTATATAGATGTGCATAAAGAGTTTATTGCTTTGGGGCTCTCAAATACTTGGCTGTGGGTTGATGAGAAAGGAATGACTTTCTTTTTTGATCTATTCCTGTACATGAAAGGAATAGAAATTAGTCTATAATCTAAAAAATATTATCTAAAATAAAATAATTCCTGTAAAGTGATCCTTAAAAGTGAAAACATATTTGCATGACAATAAAATTTTAAACACTGGTTTTCAGTCTATATTATTCAGTGGATGTGTTCAATTTTCTTTACTTGATGTTAGCTAGGAAAGGTCGGTTTTTTGTTTGTTTGTTTGTTTGACTTTTTATTCAGCCCTTCTTATTTGTGACGTGGGTGAGAAGGTTAGAGGTGGTCTTTAAAATGATGGGATGTCTGCTAAGACATCCTTTATGGTCTAATGACCCTTTGAGTTAGTTAACTTCAGTTACAGTTGTCAGCGGGGAAATTTGATTGGGATATTATGTTTGATTTCTCCTTGTAGTTCACCTGAGGACAGAATCCCAATGCCTTCTTTGTCAGACACTAAAGCAGGAAGAATGCGAGTCATTTCCTCCAGCTTCCCTGATCTTTCACTCTGATGGGTCTCTATCTCAAACTTGCTTTTGTTTCCTTCAACGAGAAGGAAAATAAAGCTATTCTAACCTGAAATTACCTGAAATTACCCCAAATTATACCTGTTCTTCACTCCCTGTAGGCTTCTTAGTTTTCCTTCAAGTTAGTTCTTTCCCCATCCTTATCTCTTTTCCCATTTTGAGTTCATTTTAATGGTTTTCTTTGAATAAAACTAACCTTGCTCAATTATTATTATTATTATTATTATTTTGCATTTTAGCTTTCCATATACAATTGAGTGATGTCTTTTTGAGTGAACTCTGAAAGATTTGTGCAAGATTTGCCTCCCAGTTTTACACAGCAGATTGTTTAAGTGTAGGAGAGCTTTTCATACATATTATTTCATAGCCATCATTTTGCTTGTATCCTAAAAGACAGTTCAGCACAGTGGTTAAGAACTCTGAGGACAGTATTCAATTCCTGACTCAGGGCATTTACTTGCTGCACAAAGTTATTTGCTTTCTCCTTTCCTGAATATTCACATCTGTAAAGTGAGGATAATAACAGTACCTATCTCATTTACCTGTTTGGAGGAGTACATAAGGTAATAGTTATAAAAGGCTTAGAACAATGCCTGGCCAAGTGTAAGTATTTACTACTACTAGGACTTACTGCTAAGGTCACGGATGCACACTCTGGTCATTATTTCTCCCAAAGTCATTGGGGCCCCTTTTCCCTACTGGGGAGAGGGACACTCATGTTGGGTACTGATGTGGGATGGGAAGGCAAGTCCCTTTTCTAATACTGAGATTGTTACCCAGTTCTTTCCACTGATGTGTAAGGGGATACAAATTGGATGGCTTTTGGGATCCTTTCACTATTAAAGAGGAAGTTTAAGAAGAAATGCTCTGCTCTGAACCATCTCCTGCCAGATGCCTTTGAATGTAATGGAGACCATGATGGTTGGAGCTGCTGCAGCCATCTTGTGACAAACAAGGAAAGTAAAACATAATCATTAGACATGCCAGTTACTGTCATTTTGGAATTGAAACAACCCAGCAAATACTGTCTTGCAGACTTCTTGTCATGTGAGGAAATAACTTCCTATTTGTTTAGGTCGATTTTAGTCGCAATTTTCTCTTCATGGTAGATAAAAATATTTCTATTGTACAGAATCATCTCTTCTACATAACAACATCTGTTTTCTGAATGCATAGATCTCTCCAGGGGTGCATTCAACCATTCTATGATAAATATTTGAGTTGGCATTTCTGAAATACATATCCAGTGACAAAGATTATCACCAGTGGTTTCTAAGTCTCACTTCAAAATAACACATAATTTGATATTTTTTTTAAATAAATTCAAGTGTTTCAGTAACTGGATAAGAAAATATCGCAAAGCAAAGTCAGTGTCCTCCTCAAGGGCGGGTCTTGGAACAAGTATCCATGTATCCAGAGGTTGGCTCTATTGGTCAAGAAATACTCATGTACCAGGTTAGTGTGGGTCCACCTGGGTGCCCTTGTTTGCACTGTAATAATATCCAAATTATACCTTTAACTGATTTGCATATGTTCCTAAAACAGTTTTTAGGCTGGGAGTGGTGGCTCACACCTGTAATCCCAGCACTTTGGGAGGCGAGGGAAGCAGATCACTTGAGCTCAGGAGTTTGAGATTAGCCTGGGCAACAAGGCAAAACCTGCTCTCTACAAAACTTTTTTTTAAAAAAGCAAAAAAGTTAGCTGGGTACAGTGGCATGTGCCTGTGGTCTCAGCTACTTGGGAGGCTGTGACAGGAGAATTGCTGGAACCCAGGAGGCAGAGGTTGCAGTGAGCCGAGATCACTCATGCCATTGCACTACAGCTTGGGTAACAGGAGTGAAACTCTGTCTCAAAAAAAAGAAAATCTTTTAAATAAAAAAAGAAAGTTAATATTTTTTAACTGGCAACATTTATGGACTACATTGAATATCACAGACATTTAAAAAAAAAGATGAGATGTTTATTAATGAGGTTGTAAATGAAGAAAAAATAAACACCTTCTAGTTTTCCAGTTTTCTTGAAGAGCCAGAGACAAGATGCACCATATAAAAGATATGTCTGCAAAATATGCATAATTTTTCCTCATCTTCCCATGGAACGCTCAGTAAGGACCTGGAAAAGAATCAGACGTATTCCTCAATTTCTTCCATGGGATTTTAATAAGTCATACTGTTAATTAGATTTTAAGGAGTTTGCATTTAGAAGATAACTGAGTTAAAGTTAATTACATTCTTTAAAATTATACAAATAACACATGAATATTATCTTATTACAAAAAAGACAAAGAAAAGAAAAACACTTAAAAAGTTCTTCTTGCACCAGCCTTAGGGGCTCATGCCTGTAAATCGAGCACTTTTGGAGGCCTAGGCGAGATCACTTGAGCCCTGGAGTTTGAGACCAGCCTAAGCAACATAGCGAGACCTCTGTCTATATTTAAAAAAAGTCCCTCTCATCTCTTTGCACTCTCAGTTCCACTCTAGTCTACAAAAACAGTAACGTTTGCTACCATATTAATGAGTGGGCATCAGGTTTTTTTTCCTATGATGGTACATATTCACATGTGTACTGCATAGGAAAAATGTATATGGGCATGCATGTGTGTGTGCGTGAGTGGCTGTTTACATAAATAACCCCCGTATTCTCTATGTATTTTATTTTATAAGTGTTTTGTGACTTCTTTTAAAATAACAATATCTCTTAAATATTTTATCAGTGTATACAGATAAAATTAAATCATTTTGAAGATCAGCACCATGATGTGCTGTCATATCCTAATTTTTTGAAACATTCTGCATTCTTGCCTGTTACAATAGTTGCAACAGACCAACAATTTCTACTCATATTAAATTAAGGACTTTTTCTCAATTTGAGTTTGGAGACCCATCCTCTACATCTTAGCAATTCCCCTTTCCCTGTATCAGAACTCTTTCTCTCTATGTGCAGTAGTCATCTCTTGGAGTTCCTGTAGTATATATTTTGATACTAGAAGTTCTTAATGTTTTTAATTCCTTCCTTCGGCCGGGCGCGGTGGCTCAAGCCTGTAATCCCAGCACTTTGGGAGGCCGAGGCGGGTGGATCACGAGGTCAGGAGATCGAGACTATCCTGGCTAACATGGTGAAACCCCGTCTCTACTAAAAATACAAAAAAAAAAAAAAAAAAAAAAAACTAGCAGGGCGTGGTGGCGGGCGCCTGTAGTCCCAGCTACTTGGGAGGCTGAGGCAGGAGAATGGCGTGAACCCAGGAGACGGAGCTTGCAGTGAGCCGAGATCAGGCCACTGCACTCCAGCCTGGGAGACACAGCAAGACTCCGTCTCAAAAAAAAAAAAAAAAAAAAAAAAAAAAAATCCTTCCTTCTATGATTTCAAGTGTTTCCCTCTTCTCGCAAAAACATGGTAGGAGTGAACTATTCAAGCTTTTTGAACTTAGATATGGATGTGGAACTTGCTTTGGCTAGTCATTTCTGGCAAAAACTTTACAAGCCAATGGTGACCTTCCACGTTCTCTGCCTCATGTCAGATGATCCTAGAAGCAAATGTTGAGATGGAGCCTTCATTAACCTAAGTCACCGAGTGACAATGATAAACAAAGTGTTAGCAAACCTTTGTTAGATTTGTAGCTTGATAGATAAATAAATGTTTGTTGTGCTAAACTACTGTCAGGATTATTTATTATTTCAGCATAACGTAGTTAAGCTTAACTGTTGCCACTACACATTCTTTGGCTTCCAACTTCACTTACTTTCATAAGAAAACTTCTTAGTATAACTGTCTATACTGTATTTACTTTCTCAACTTTTTTTCCCATGACAGTCATTCTTCAATTCCCAACACTACTCTAAAATTGCTTCCAATAGCACTAATACCATTCATGTTTCCAGATTCAATGGTTAATTCTCAGTCTCTGGCTTGATGTCTCAGGAGTATTCACCGTGGTGAAAATTATTTTCTTTTCTTGCCTTCCAGAGTATCATATTCTGATGGTTTTCCTCTTATCCACTAACCATACCATCTGAGCCCCCTTGGTTTATCTCATACAGTAGCCCCAAGTGAACTTTAAAAAACATTAACCTTACCATAGTACTTTCCTGCTCAAAATCTTCCAAAGGATCTATAGCATATTAACATCCATACTCGTTATCCTGGCCTAAAAACCCTGCATGATTTGGCATCCACCCACTAATATGTCCTCATCGCATTCCACTCCCCTCCCTATACTCCAGCCACACACACCTCTCTTCTATTTCAAATATGCCAAGATATCAACCAAATTAGAGTCTTTGTACTAGTTGGTCCCTCTGCTTGGAATGTTTTTAATGCATATATTTCCATTGCTGGAGTGTTATGCAGTTTTTAAAGAAGGCTTCACCCCCTGCTATTTTCATACCTTAGTATAATCCGCTCCAGTATGAAATGGAATTAGTGACTTGCTTCTAATAAACATAATACAGCAAAAAAATGTGCAGATATCACTTCTGAGATTAGGTTACAAAATTCCAAGACTTTTTTTTGCTAGCTGAGTTTCTCCACTGTCTTCTTGGTTTATATGATCTGATGAAGCTAGCTACCATATTGGAAAGGCCCACATGGCTAGGATCTGGCTGACTGCCAGTGAGGAATCAAGGCCTTCAATCCAGCAACTTGCCAGCAACTGAACTCTGCTAACAGCCACATGAGCTTGGATTTAGATCCTTCCTCAGTTGATCTTGAAGATGAGATTACAGCCTTGACCAATGTCTTAATTCTAGCCTGTCATAAACCATGAAGCAGAGAACACAGATAAATCATGCCTGGATTTCTGATCCACACAAACATTGAGGTAATACATATCTGTTGTTTTAAGCTTCTAAGTTTTACCTTAAACGTATTGAGACCAAACTCAGATTTATTACTCAGATTAGATAAATAATATCATTGGCTTCTTCTCATGCAGGTATTGACCTAAATGTCAAATAATTAGAGATGCTCTCCTCTACAACTCAACCTAAAATTGCTGCTTCATCCTCAATAACAAATATCTCAATTTGCTTTATGTATAGCTTGTTGCTGTCTTATGACAAATACTGCTAGTGGTAACCAAATAGCTTTTCTCTCCTACTTCCTCATTAATAGGGCTGCTGGATCCATGACTTAAACACCTAAATAAAATGAAAATAATATTAATATTAAACTCACAAATTTATTGTGAAGACAAATAAGAGAAGACATGAAAGGTTCCTGGTACACAGTAAAGTACCTGATAAATATTTGCTATCACTTGAGTATTTTTTCCATTATTTATACTGTAGCACTGCCAGTTTTATTTCTTTTGGGACAAATAATTTTGAGTTTCTCCTGTTGCCAAATGACTATCTTTGTGGACAGAATTCATTTATGATACCATAATGTCATAGACTTTTAGATCTAGAGGGGACATGTAACAATCAACTAAAGTTAATATTCAACAACCACTTATGGAGTAGCTATTCAGGACTTGGCTAAGAGTTAGATAAAGTATTCAAATGGAAGAGGATACAAGTTACAAAGATATGTATTCTGCTTTTAAAAGACTGTAAATGGACTTAAAAGACTTGGCAAGTGCAGCCTTACCTCTCCACCTCCACAAGCCTTAGACCCAATTGCCAACAGTAGACTATGTGCTTTGCATGCTCAGATGTGCCAGGCCATTTGAAAATGGCCACTCTGTGGACGTCCACTGCTCATGATCCCTGTGGATGTGGGCCAGGAGCATCAAATACTGTCTTTATGGATTCTGAGCCCCTCAGACAGGAGGTGATGCCAGCTTGCACAGAAAAAGGTCTGGCTCTGCCTTACAACCAGATGGTTGGCTGCAGGCCCAGCTACATTTTTTTTTCTCCATTTAATTTCTGGTCTGAAAGTTACTGTTTCCAGTGGTGACCTGGGGACCATAAATTTTGAGGCTTGTTGATGAGTTCTGAAAAGTACTGTGTAAATAGATCTTATGAAATGCATTGAGCACTTAAGTTCCAGACACAGCAGTGTTTTCGAACATTATCTCATTTAATCCTTACACCAAATTTCTGATATAGATGTTATTGTTATATCTACTTTACAGGTAAGAAAACTGAGGTTTGGGGACATAAAGACAAAAGTTAAGAACAATCCCTTGAAAGGAAGCTATGAGAATGTTGTGAATATTTAATATTTTCTTTCTCAATAAAGTATAATTTAACATGTAGATTTTTTGTCCCTTAGAGCCTAGTTGGTAAAATATAAGTTAGAAACCAAATCTGACAAAATTGGCACTAGTATTTGACCAATCACATAAAAATGTTATGTAATATGTGTAGCATATAGTAGATACACATCAACACTGTACAGAGAACATAAAGTTCTTTTATTATTTAATCATGTAATGCAAAGGCAATACTTTTGATTAAGTGAGTGGGTCCACAGACTGAGGTCTCTTATTGATCTTTAGTCATTAAAAAATACTCACGTTGCATCATCTAAGATTTTTACTTTCCTTACAGAAGCAAAGGTCTTCATATAAGGCTTTAGTTTCCTTACAGAAGCAAAGTCCTTTTTACATTTTTATGATTGTCTTCTCCAATTGTTTAAAACTTTCATATACCTAAAGCTACAATAATTTGAGCCAAATGCCTTTTATGACTTGTTTCCTGGAACATACACATGACTTCAGTTTCTCAATGTTTGAATAGAAGAAAGCTTAAAGTTTAACATTCAATTGTAATAAATGGGTTTGGGAGCAAATGCAACTTACTCTTAGAAATGGCGCAGATGGGGACTTCTCTGCAACATTTCTTAAAGGAGGCTGATGCAGAGGGCATGCCTCAGGCCACTTTTTACTTATCTTTAAGATCACATTTATTTCTATTGACATCGGTATCACTTGAACCAATGTTTTGGATTTTTCTTCATCACTATATTCCTAGAATATTCCTTTACTAATAATTCTCATGTCCCACTGACTTGCAGAAATGAGTAGGGATACTTTTACAATTGAGAAGAAAAAACAAATATACTTAAAAAAATAATTCATTGCCAAAGACAATTCCACATACGTGGCTTGATTTCATTGAGAATTATTAGAAAACACAAGGTATGCTTTCTCTGTATTAGGACTGTTCAATGGAACACTCTGTGATAAATGGAAAAGTTCATTATATGCCTTTTCTCCCTGTTAGGTTGTTTCTCATCAGTTTGTAAGATGGTTTTATATATTCTGTAGCTACACTGTTCAATATGTCCTCATTCACTGCATGTGGCTATTGAGCACTTTAAATATGGCTAGTAAAACTGAGGAACTGAATTTTTCATTTTATTTAATTTTAATTCAATTTAAATAGTCATGCGTAACTTGTGGCTATGATATTGTCTAAGGCAGATCTAGATCTATTATTCCAGCTGACTTAAATACAGGGCTTCTCAAATACAAGGCCAACTTATTTGATTGCATATATAACATTGTAAGGTAAGTTACCAGAATGATTTCATGTAACCATAGAATATTTCTTCCTAGGTTTAGTAAAAGACAGTGTGTGAGATAAGTACATGTCTGCACACAAATATATGCTAGCTATGTAATAAATTATTCACCACATCTCTAGATAAATTATTTTTATTTTGGTTTACGGGAGTTTGAGCCTTGTTTATGTGTGAGAAAAGTCAGAAGGCAAATACTTTGCCATTGGGATACAGACAGACTAATTCTTGTGTGGAATAATATACAAATATATGTAAATATTCACATTCTTACCAATGCTCAGGAAATGAACTTATGAGAAAACAGAAATATGCAAAATAATGCAAATATGAAAGCAGATATCAACTGGCAAGTCCTGCTGTTCAACATCTAATGATCATTGCATAACTACCTGGATATAGGAATGTTATTCAAATCATGTCTACCCAGTCAGCTTCCCAGTACGTTCAGCAGTTGGAATCCTTACTAGCCCATGAATTGCCTCACCCCTAACTTGGAAATCATGTTTTGAAGCCTAATTTACATCAGAATCTCCCAATCAGCACAAGTATAGTGGACCGAAAGTTTTGATGTAGAAATAATCTACTGATATCTGTAATGTTGCAAAATTAGATATGCGACCAAGCAAGATATAATCAAAATATGTGTTTGTATTATTTTACTGCTACTTTGATATTTTAGTGTTTTCGGGGGGGGGCATTTAAAATGTCTGCTTTTAACAAAAAATATTTTAAATGTACAATACTTGTGGAATATCTTTTATAACATGAATTGGCCATATTTTTCGCAAAATTTAAATGAATGCAACTTTTCCATCTGAATTTATTTTAATTATATGAAAGAACAACCCCCAGATATTATCTGGGCATGGAGGAGAGATAAGTACAAGGTATCTAATGAGAGTCAGCAAACCCTTTTCAACGTAAATCATAATGTTATGTATTGTCAACACTCGTAATTTGTCTGAGGGTAGAGGGAATGAGTCTAATGAATATAAAGTTTAAATATTAGTGTTTAAAGCTATCAGATACTACAAATTTTGTAGTATTGCACTGTTTTGCATCCTGTGAAAAATCCTTATTGGAGAATCACACATTGAAATTTTTTCAAATGCTCTTGTTTCTCTGCTCACTGGCTACTCAATTTGATGGATGCTATTAAGTTATGTTCAGCCAATTAATATCACACAAGAGAATAAACCAATTACATTTGGATCTTCCCTCTTGTGGAATCTTCAAAGAATAAATGTTCTTCATCGAAAGAGCTGGGAATGGTAGTTTCTGCATGAGCATAGAGATGTACTGTGCATTAAAGGGAAATGAAATAAAATGCTTTAATGAAGAAACACTGAACATTGTGGTATGTAAGACTGATAAACATGCTGAAATTGGAATTTTGATTTAGATTTATGAATCAACAGTTCCAAGAGGAAGTGGCTTGCGACCCACTTTCCTCAAGAGACATCAACATGTATTTGTATTAATTTGTCTTGATAGTCTCTTGTTGCTAGCAACTCTTTGTGGGAGTAGAAACCAGTGCACCTTTGCCAACCATGTGTGTCTCTCTCCTGCACCCCTACCCTTTTTTATGTAAGGCAAAATGAGACGGCTTGAGTTTTACAGTGATTACTAGACACTCAAAAATTGAGGAACTAAAAAAAAGCTCATAATTGGCTTTACAGTTTTAAATAGAGCATCCTTAAGGTTCTTCAAGTCTTTACTGATAAATTTTAGCAATCTTTTGGTAGTTATTTTCATTTAAATTATATTGTTGAAACGCCCATTTCACAGATTACAAAATATGTCTCATGGTTGGGACATGAACACAAAGAGATATTATGAACATTGGATTATCTTAGAGACAGTTTTCTTGGTCTTTATTGTAAAGCCTATTCATGAATATTTGTCTAAGTGATAATACTGTAGATATATGATGAACACATGATTTTGACTGCTTTTTAGCCAACAGTTATGAAATTGTAACCACCAATATGTAGTAGAGTTCCTATATTCCTATAAAAGCTTATTAGAAGGGTATAGAAACTTCTAAACTAACTTGGTCAAATTTCAACTCTTCCCTAAAGTCAATGTTAGAAAATATTACCAATGGACAGTGACATACCCAAAGAACAGCAAAAACCAGAAAGTTGGGAAAGGCTAAAATCTGGAGTTTTGATACATTTTACAATGAACCAATGAAAAATCTATAATTAACTTTATATTTTATCCTGGTAAATAAGCCACATACCACATTAAAACAAAACAAAACACAAAGTGAATTAAAACAACAGTCAAAGATCTCACAATATTATTTTTCAACTGGTTGAAAAACCACCACTTAAGTAGCTTAAGCAATAAGTGGATGCATTGTTATAAAACTATGCCCTTATCTAAGTGCTCACGTAGGGCATATTCCATGAATATTGCATCAACTTTTTCTTTTAAGAGGTGGTCATTCCTTGAATGTATTCTCCTTCCTATTTTGGGTTCATCTTCAGGCTAGTAGCAAGATGGTTGTAGAAGTTTCAGACATTACTTCCAAGTAGAAACCCATTAAAAAGCAGGAAGAGATGTGAGTTTTTGCATGTGTTCCTTTATGTGAGTGCGGAAGTATTATACAGGAGCCCCTAGCAAACTTCTTTTCTATTTCATTGATGAGAATTAGACCTCATGTTCACTCTTTAATCAGTTGTTGACAGGAGAAACTGGGTTCCAAAAATTGCCTTAGACAAATCAGGAGTGACCTTTGACCTAAAGATATTGCTATATTCACATGGAGGGGAAGAATGGGCAGGGAGTGGGTGAACATGCGAAAAATAATGTGAACCTGTGGATAACTGAGGGCCCACTTTATTATGCCATTTCATATAAGTGACTTGAGCTTCAATGTATTGTTGGTATCTATGAGGGGTTCTGGAACAAATCTCTGGTGAATACACAGGGCCTACTGTAAGTCTTATGTATTCTTGAAGTGATTTAATTGTTGGCTTTCCAGCTTCCTTTTCCAGTGTGAAGTCTTCTTTATGTATCTGGGAATATTAAAATGGTTGGATTAGAACAGACTCCAGTCCAAAGAACTACAGTATAAGCAATGAACTGGTTTTTCACAATTATATTGCCTAACGGGAGAAGCTGGATGCACTAAATTAGTTTATCTTACTCACGATCTGCAGAATTTCTTCAGAAGTGCTCTCTTAAAGTCCTAACTTGCTGTGAAGGTAACGATTTCATCCCCAAACATTATCATCAATCACTGACTTCTAAAGGCTCTCTTCAGCAATTTAACTATCAATAGAAACCACACAAAAATGCATGGATTTTAGTGACAGGTATTTCTATAGAATGGAGAGGGCATTATGTACAGGGTGGTTCAACAAGATTGGGAAGGATTTAAACCTTCTCGTAAAAAATGTTTACATATTAGTATTATGTATTATAGCTTGGATCTAGGTTTCCTGAGACAAAATGTGTCTGGGTTAGTGTTTTTATTTTGTGATATAGTTGCATTAATATTAGAAAAAAATTATATGCATTCACTAATGCCAAAATTTCATAGTGCAGGTTTGAATTTAACGTCACCATCCTATACCACATTATGAGATGCTATACAATGATAGGTGTTTGGCCCACTTTTGTTGTAGATATTCATTCTCATTCAGCAAATACCAATTGAAATAGATTAAACTTTTTATGATAATAAATCCATCATCATTTATTTAAAAATAATAAGACATCACTATATGTGCCAGTCAAAATAGACTCATGATAACAGTTGGTTATACTTCTGTTTTACTTGAAAGTAATGAAACATATCTACATTTGGATTTCCTTTTGTGTCTTACTACCAATCCCATTTTCCCTCCATTTCTAGAAGAAATCGCTCTTAAGACTTTGGTGTGAATCCTTTCTTGTCATTTAAAATATATTTCATTAAAAATATTTCCCACAAATTTCTTGATGAAAAATTTGTGGTCTGCGTTTGTTTGCTTGTTTTAATGACAGTGCAGCTGTCATGAGAATGTGTCTCATAGACCTCCTCCTACAAGGAGAGTAATTAACCAAGAGGCTCAAGTGCTGCACATCGAAATTTATTGTGGTGTTTGTGCTAAGGTCAAGTCTTCTATCAGATGCTTCCTGCCAATGAATGGGTGCTAAGAAGATACTAGAGCAGCCTTGCTTTTGAGACATGTCTGCGAACTTTATCTCAAAGACTCCCCATTGACTTTCTTGAACCTTTCTTAGACAAGCAGGGAGTATAAACTTCTCTCCCTCCTGCACAGTGTCAGACTAGCATTACAGTCTGATAACTTTCCTGGTTTTTGTTGGCTCCCTTTTTATTTCCCTTCATATAGACATTTCCTCTTATAAAATCTTTGGATGTTTTATTCCCTCTTGGTGACTGCTTCTTGCAGAGACAGGACTAACAGAGATGGCCTCATACTAGGGGAAGCCTTCTCCAATTAAATGACTTAATAATATATTAATTTTTTTGCTATCTAGTAAATTCTATATAGATCTACTTTATTTTTAAAAAATTAACCTACGGGATTCAGTTTTATGAATATATCACAGCTGACTTATCTCTTCCCCTATTGACAGGTATATATCTTGTTTTGATTTTCTTGCTATTATGCAACATGCTTCAGTGAACACAATTGTGCACGTCATATTGTGCACATGAGCAAGAGTAATTCTAGTTACAAACCTAGAATTGGAATTATTGGATCAGAGAGTATAGTACATGATCAATTTCCCTATGTACAACTATATTTCTTAATATAAGAAAATTAGATAGAACTAATTTATATTTCCACTGGTAGAGTATGAATTATTCTTCCTCTCTATTCTTGCCAACACTTAATATTGTGAGATTGTTTAATTTCCAGATGCTCTCATTTAATGCTTTAGTATACATTTCTCTTATTCTAATAAGCTGAACATCTTTTCATATGTTCACTGAAATTTCTCAGTTCCTACGATGCCCCATGCACTATGTTATTTACGATGGTATTTTAAAATCAGAATTTATAAACAAATTGTATTATGATTCAGTGTATTGTACAGAATGAAATTAATTTTGCATAACCACACGGGAACCATCAGCCACCATCTATTTAAATACGTCCAATTAAACAACTTTTACTAATACCTCGTGAGTGTCTTTTAATATTGAAGAATTCTAAGCTCTAACAAATAGCCCTGTAAAGTGCTTCTCTATTTAGTAATCCTCAATATTTAAAATCCCTATATTCATTTTTATAATCACATGCTGGTAAGCTCTTTCAAGAGTTTGTTTTCTTCTTATAGTTTAAATATTTTTTCAATGTGCTTTAAATTTATGTATTTAATATTCCTCTTCTAAATTTGAGGTCACCAAGGACACATGTCTAGAAGTTTCCATTTGTTCAAAGACAGGATTGCTACAGAGATATATTCTTTATATTTGTATTATTTCTCAACTGTTTTTTTGTTTTGTGTAACTTCCAAATAACCTACTAAAGAAGAAACTAGTTTGATGCTTAATTGCAACTGGACCAACTGGACCACATCCCAGATACATTGATGCTTCAATGAGGGCACTTTAACATAACCAAACCCACTTGAACCAACTTAAAGAAAATGGGGGGAAATATGATACATGTTTTATGTGTCACACAAACAAAAGATAAGAATGCATGGGGAACTTCAAAATAAACTGAAAGAATCAAATGCTAAAGGAACACTTATCCTGCCTTTCATGTCTGTTCGTTTCCTTGAATCTATCTCATTTTTCATCCCTGTTGAATGTTCTTGAATGTTCAACAAGAACATTCTTTTTCCCAGACCATATGGTAGAAATGTAGCTTCTATAACATCCTGAGTTTTTCTATTACTGGCCCACCCACCTGGAGAACAACCGAATTGACTCTTTCCATCTTTCAGTTTCCAGGGAAGAGATTTCAAGAGCTTATTTTGGGTTAGCTGCCCACTCCCAAGTCAGTAGACTGCATTTAGTATGATGGAGATGTTTAATATAGACATGGCTGCTTTGTATGTACCAACATGGTTTGAAGAATACCAGTCACAAACTAGAGTGGAAACTGTTCTCAGACATAAAGTTGGACTTGATAATCAGTGTAACAGATGTTCATTACAGCTGGTGAATGTGGGATAATAAGAATTTACTAAATTCCTAATTTGCATTCAGCTTTTAGCTTGATCTTTGAGTGAGAGGACTGAAACTTTAGGCTATTGATACTTCCAGTAGTTGACATGAAAGTATCATGTAATTTCTACCATGTGTCAGGCAATATGGCAGACTCTTTACATGTTACCTCATTAAATACAACAAACCAAAGGGTGGTATTGTGATACTCTGTGGCAGCCCTGGACATGCACTGCTCTGATTGCCCTTCCAGAGAGCCAGCTGCAGGTAGCATTGTTGATTGACAACTTCTAGTTGCCACTCCTTTGAATTCATTCCTTTGTTCATGTCAGACCATCTTTTCCCTGGAAGATGTGGCTGCTTGCCCCCAGCCACAGACTAAGCCCAGCAGGGACACTGGAATTGGCTGGTTCCTGCCTTCTGCAGGGTTCTTCAATGGACAAGTTTAGCTCAGGGATTCCCCATCAGCCAAAAGATTTTTTTATTTTTTATTTTTAGTATTGTGCTGTGGTCTAAGCTCTTCATGTACAATTCTTATTTCTGTTTCTTCTTTCACAGATGCCAGACCTCTATTGCAATTTGAAGTTTCTATTTACTTTTGCTCTATCTCCCTCTCTCTTTCATAGGTGTCCTTTTCTTTTCTTTTCTTTTCTTTCTTTCTTCCTTCTTTCCTTCCTTCCGTCCTTCCTCTTTCTTTTCTTTTCTTTTGTTTTCTCTTTCTTTCTTTCTTTCTTTCTTTCTTTCTTTCTTTCTTTCTTTCTTTCTTTCTTTCTTTCTCTTTCTTCTTTCCCTCTCTTTCTTCTTTCTTTCCTTCCTTCCTTCCTTCTTTCCTTCCTTCCTTCCTTCCTTCCTTCCTTCCTTCCTTCCTTCCTTCCTTCCTTCCTTCCTTCCTTCCTTCCTTCCTTCCTTCCTTCCTTTCTTCTTGCTCTGTCACCCAGGCTGGAGTGCACTGGTGTGATCTTGTCTCACTGTAACCTCTGCCTGCTGTGTTCAAGTGACTCTCCTGCCTCAGCCTCCAGAGTAGCTGGGATTACAGGCACATGCCACCACATGTAGCTAATTTTTGTATTTTTGGTACAGATGGAGTTTCAGCATGTTGGCCAGCCTGGTCTTGAACTCCTGACCTCAGATGATCTGCCTGTCTCAGCCTCCCAAAGTGTTGGAATTACAGGCGTGAGCCACCGTGCCCCACAAACAGGGGTTTTTCTTCATAAACCTTTTGCATATTTACTTCTGTCTTGGTATCTGCTTCTTAGAAGACCAAAACTGATACATACCCATTTTATAGATTATTTGTTGAGAAAATAAATAACTTTTCCAAGGTCATATACATATTGTTAGTAAATGCTAAGTGCCAAAATTAAACATATATCTTTCTGACATGAAAGCTCATATTCTTTCCACTATATCATGATGCTTTCCACTATAGACTTCAAGTTTTATGAGAATGTAATCATTACTTTAATGTGCAAGGATTTAGAAGAATGTATGGTACATAAAAAGCAATAGGTAACTGTTATTATTCTGTTGATTTTTGCCATTGTTCACATGTTGTAGAAAATTTAGAAGGCAGTTCAGCATAGCAACTTGTAAACCTATGTGGGAGATTTTAAAACTGGCCATTCCTTCTCTCTCTTGCATCTACCCCTTTGCAATGTGACAGTGCATGCCTTTTTATTTTACACCTCTGGAATCAGGATTGGACGTGTGACTTTATTTGGCCAAGGAAACATTGATAAACACGATACAAACAATGTTCTAAAAAGCACTTATACTTGGGGATTGTTTTTTAGTGACTCTGGAGATCTTTCTACCACCTTGTATAAAAGTCCAAGCCACCCTGCTTCAGAATAAAAGAGCCTATGGAATACAGCAAAATTACTAATGCTAAAGACCTCTCCTAGATCAAACAGCTCCCAGATCACCTGGTAGATTATTACAGATGCATGTGTCGGAATAGCCAAGATCAGCAGAAAAATGATCCACCTGAGTCCAGCCCATATGACTGAACTCAGAATTAGGGGATAAACAAATGGTCTTGTTTGAAGCTGTAAGTTTGGAAGTGGTTTGTTATCCAACAAAATTTAACTGTGGCCACAGGTGCAGAAAGGTAAATATTTGTTGTGGTCACTCTTGGTTGCCTTTTCAGTGGCTATTCCTTCTCTCTTTCTTATTACCATTACAGTAGTGGCCTTTAGGAATTGGACCTATAGCTTCATGAAGCTCTCCCCAGTTGCAACTGGGTAAATGTTGATTAGTATAAAGGTAATCATAGTAATGTTATTCATTTTGCTAATGACTAAGCAGCAGGTATAATGATGACAAATGAGTCACCTGGAAATTATCCTGGAGGGGCTTCTGGAATTGCCCTCACTCTTACAAAGGACATACCACATCCTGCCTTTGGATGTTGTTGTATGCTAATGTGATGCTTGGATCTCTGGCAGCCACCTTTAAGGTATGAGGTGAAAGGTGAGAGAATCACAAAGAAGTTGAGGAGGATAACTGATATCATTGACCCAAAGAATTAACCAACTCTTGAACCATCTACCCAAGACTTTCTGTTATGTGCAATAATGTATTTTCTACTATTTAAGATGTACAAATTAGGTTTTTCTATAACTTGTAGCCGAGGGTATCGTTTTAGACATAGTGGTTAAATTTAAGCTTCTTAGAATTTCAACAAATTTTTGAAATGAGTACATGAATATTCATCCAAAAAGATGAAGTGTAACCACTAATAAACTTCACCTTTCAAATTTTCTCTTCTCTTCTCTCCTCCTCTCCTCCAAACCTACACAGAGCTTTACAAAAATACTAAATAAGAAAAGCAACACTTTGGTTTCATACCAAGATAATATTCTCCAACTTTTCTAAGTATTATCATATATTTCAATTCTAAAAACACAGCTTATTCCTTTAAAATAAATTTATTTAAGCTGGAGGCTTATGTGCCACAAAATTAAATTATTAGAAGAGAATCTCACGTAATAGCTTTGATTTTTTTTTAAGAGGATGATTTGAACCCTTCAGACAAAACCAGAAACCATGGACTAAAAATGCCATTTACAAAATTGCTCGTGATGTTAGCCATCTAGGTAGGGAAATAAAATGTATTTTTTTATTTTTAGAGCAAAGCTGTATCCACTAGGATGCACTGTTGCCTCATAGCTTTCCAATAAAATCCCTTATTTCTAAAGTGTGTTCATGAATTGTCCCTGCCAAATCAGGAATGCCTCATCACACTTCCTTCAAGCAAGCATGCGTGTTGCAGTTTCTTTAATTCACTGCAATCCAGAAAGTGTCATGCTGTAAGATAGAAAAGAATGATGTTGGAAAGCAGCTGACATGCAATAAGTTTGATTACTGGCAACATTCTAATGTCTGATAAGAACACTACAGCCAAGTCCTGCCAATTATTTACATCTCCAAAGGATAAATGATTTCCCAAATGGTATCCAACCACCCAGGTACCCAGAGTGTTGCAGGAATGTTTCTAATTGTGAATTTGAAGGATAACTATATGAAAGCGATGTTCATGGAGTTTGTGCCCTAGCAAACGTTGATATGAGGCATCTAGACAACCTGTCTCTCCCTTGGTATGACAGGATTAATTATAAACTCTTCAGGTAATCTCATTTGGCAAGAGAGATACAACCAGTGGTAGAGGGTGCTGACTCGGTCTATGAGCAAATAACCACTGAGTGCTCAAAGCATGCCAGGTCTTGGTCTTTATGATCAGAACTTCTGCCAAAGATGAGTGGGCCACAGAGGGTAAAGGCTTTGATGGGGAAAGACAGGGGTCTCTTTCACACAACCACTGGTATCTGTGGTGTTGATGAATACCTGTAAGGACATGGAGTTACATTTTGATATATTTCTTATTTAATTTAGTAAATTAAATTAAACTAGGTGTTGATGAGACAATGATGAAAATGCTAGCATGCACTCAACCCTCAAGAAAATTAGAAAATCTGAGGAATGATCCTCATGGCCCAAATCACAGATTCCTGTGGGCCAGAATCTTCTCAACAGTTAATATATTTTACCATCTGCTTCCATACTGTCTTCCCAGCCACACCTTCCAGGATCAATTCCATGATATATTTTTGGCTGTATGCCTCATCCCTTAAACACACACCCACACAGATACATACATACCTCTTTCATCCAAGCTTCTTCCTGAACTCCTGTAATTTGCCACTGTTCTGCTCTTCTCTCAGCTTGTAATAAACTTAGCTTCTTCTCCCCTCTCTACTTACCTTTAATCTTTTTATTTCCACAATAATCGTGACTTCATCTGCAAAGCCTGTATTTACTTTTCTGATTTTTTTTAATTCCTAGGATTTAGTAAGACACATACTGATACAGACCTTTCATTAGGAACAAAAACAGATATTAGCTACATAAATACTAGCTATTTTGGTTGTTTTTATCTTTTCTCTTATGTTTTGTACCATGCATCCTCGGTTACATAGTACATCTATAGGCTATGGTAGATTGTCTACAAAAATGACCACCAACACATCTTCTCATCCCTGAATATACAGATACTCATTCCATCAAGTGGTGAGGTCTATTTCCTCTTCCCTTCATCCCAGAACTTGCTTAGGCCCATAGAATGTACCCTTAGTAGTGTTTTAAAACTCTCAGGACAAGATGTTAAGGGAACTGGAGGTTTTGGTTTGTACCCTGTTGGGGTTCAGCTGCCGTAAAAAAGCTTAGAGAGTTATTATAGACACAAAGAGAACTGGAGAGAGAGAAAAAAAAAAAAAAAGAAAGAAAAATAAAGAGGGAGAGGACAGCCAGCACTGCCTTTCCTGCTGCTCCAGCTGACATACCTGGGAATGAGTGAACCATCTTGGATGTTCCAGTCCCAGCCAAGCTTCCAGCTAAATACAGCTGCATAAATTACTCAAATCAAATCCACGTGCAGCAGACACGATCCATCACTATGAAGACTGGCAAAATTTTGGACTTGTGGGGTAACAAGTGGCAATTGATTTAAAACCACTGAGTTCTGGAGTGGCTAGATATACAACAGATAATTGAAACATCTACAATGTACAGCATGCAAACTCTTTCCAGGAGAGAAGTATGCCTTACCCATTTGTAAATCTCCTAATGCCTGGAACAGTTTCATGACAATTTAATTTAATGTCAATGATGTCATTAAATTAACATCTCAAAGTGAAACAAATATGCTCACTGGCTACCAACAGCTCCTGTTCACCTTGCATCATTTGAATGAGCTCTTTAAACCTGAATGATTGCTGCAGATATTGTTGGCATTTCTGCTTAGCTGGCATCTCACATTGTGTACTTTTAAAATTTGCTCTGAAATGCAGATTTTCCAGCCTGATTTCAAGTCCAGTGTTCATCATTCTGTCCTAAATATCCACTTGCACTGATCCGTTAATGTGGCCTGATCTACGGCAGTCTTTTAAGTTTCAAAGGAAATCTGAAATCATTCGTAGCTATGAACAAATAGTCTTTCAACAATTAGAAAAAGAAAGAGATATGGAAATCACTTTCTCTACATATCCACTGCCCACATAATATCATAAGCTCCAGCTTATGTGGCACTGTCTCCATCTAATGTTGAGTTGTTTTCCAGATTTAAGATATCTTCCCAAGTACTACCAGCTTTTGTTGACCTCCACAATGCTGTGAAATGGGGAATTGTTGAAAATTATGCTTCAATGGTTTAGTATTGTTTCTTTCTAGACTCTACACCACTTGTGCAAATATCTCTCACATTTGACTGCCAACAAATCTTGGGCCTGGCTTCAGACCTTGTATTGAAATATCAATAGGAACCAGTCAGAATGGTGATTATTGAAAAGCCAAAAAATAACAGATACTGGCGAGGTTGTGAAGAAAAAGGAAAGCTTTTACACTGTTGATGGAAGTGTAAATCAGTTCAACCACTGTGGAAGACAGTGTGAAGATTCCTCAAAGACCTAGAGACAGAAATATTATTTGACCCAGCAATCTCATTACTGAGTACATATGCAAAGGAATGTAAATCATTTTATTATAAAGACACATGCATGCATATGTTCGTTGCAGCACTATTCACAATACCAAAGACATGGAATCAACCTAAATGCACATCAATCATAGACTGAATAAAGAAAATGTGGTACATATGCACCATGGAATATTGTGCAGCCATACGAAGAAACAAAATCCAGTCCTTTGCAGAGACATGGATGAAGCTGGAGGCCATTACCCTTAGCAAACTAATGCAGGAACAGAAAACCAAATACTGCGTATTCTCACTTATAAGTGAGAGCGAAATGATGAGGACACATGGACACATGATGGGGAGCAACACACACTGGGGCCTCCGGGAGGGTGCAGGGGGAGGAGGGGGAGGATCAGTAAGAACAGACAGTGGTTGCTGGGATTAATACCTGGGTGATGGGATGTTCTGTGCAGCAAACCACCATGGCACACATTTAGCTATGGAACAAACCTGCACATCTGGCACATGTACTCCTGAACTTAAAAGTTGGGGGGGAAAAAGACAAATAAATAAATAAATAAAAGTGTGTGGTACCTCCAAAAAAACAGAAAAGACAAGAAATGTCAGCGGGAGTGGCTAACATTAGCTTTGACACATGCTATTTATCTTGTTCAAGTAGAAATATGACACCATGCTTAGTTTATAATATGGAAGAGATCGTTTCCTGTCAAGGTAATACCATTTGTGAAACCTGCCTTTCCAGTGTACTGGACTACACTTTTACTTCCGATGTTCGTTTTATTGAAACTGCAAAGTGTACTTTCACCATAGGCTTCTTTGCAATAATTTTTTCTTGTGTGTTGTATTAGAGTTCTCTAGAGGGACAGAACGAACGGAATATATATATATATTCTGCCAACGCTTGGCAGAAGCATTGCAGGCTGCATAGGCAAACCCATATCTGGAGTTAAGGGTCTATTCCAGTGAGGACAAGCCTCTGCCTTTTCCATGATGGAAGACGTTCAATATTACATATTATATATCACTATATGTAACATAATATGTAAAATATTATATATAGTGATATATAATATATAATACATAATATAATATATATTTTATGTATACTACATAATATAGTATATAATATATAATATAATATAACATATATTTATATATAATTATATGTTATATTATATATTATATATACTATATATACTAGATAATATTTTATATTGTATATATTATATATAATATATAGTACATATACTATATAATATATATAATAATTATATACATAGAATTTTATTAAGTATTAACTCCCCTGATCACAAGGTCCCATAACAGGCCATCTGCAGGTTGAGGAGCAAGGAGAGCCAGTCCAAGTTCCAAAACTGAAGAACTTGGAGTCTGATATTAGTGGGGAGGAAGCATCCAGCACCAGCACGGGAGAAAGATGCAGGCTAGGAGACTAGGCCAGTCTCTCTTTTCACATTTTTATCCCTCCTTTTATTGTAGCTGCACTGGCAGCTGATTAGATTGTGCTCACCCAGATTAAGGGTGGGTCTGCCTTTCCCAGTCCACTGACTCAAATGTTAATCTCATTTGGCAACACCCTCACAGACACACCCAGGAACAATGTTTTGTATCTTTCAGTCAGTTGACACTCAGTATTAACCATCACAAGTCCACCCCTTGTCAACTTGAATGCATACACATCTCCTGAGATCATACATAATCTTTAAATAAAGACAATAATAAAGTCATACTAATGCTTAACATAACTATCCTTTGTATAACTGGAAATGCACCAATCTCCAACCCAAATACTATTACATAAAGTTAATAATACTTGAATGTTGATGTGAAGTCAATAACTCTTATGTCACATGATAAAGGAGAAAGGAAATAAAATGAAGATACTTTCTTAGTAGAAGTGTACACATGCAAAAACATGTTTTTAAGAAAAGAAGGAGGAAATACTCATGACAATTACAGTCCTCGTTTCTGCAGCTGGACATGTCATAGGTGATATTGATGACTAACTTCTTCTACTACCCATTCTGTATTCTCTTTGCCTTCAGTAAGCATCTCAGCAAGTAGTGTTTGTTTGTTTTCTTTTTCCTGGCGGAGTGACCCAAATCTTCATTCCTGAAAGGTCTGGGTCATTTGTAGTCCTGCCTGGATTGGGCTATTGCAGTTTCCCATTGATCTTAGTCACAGGGCATGGTAATACTAAGAGACTCCCTAATGGATCTCCTGTATTCAATGCATACTCTTCCTCATCTCCACTGTGGAGTGATAGACTGATTCCATCTTGATTGTCTGGGTCAGTCATCCCAGCCAACACTGTAACTCCCTTCTTAGCCTGTTGACTTGAAAGTAAGAGGAGTCCAAAATGTCCAGTTGGCAATCTTAATTTCCAGTTTAATGGAATTGTTATTGTGTCTCCTGGTGGCAGCGTTCCTCCCTCTGGAACTAAGACCTCTAGGCCAGAAGAACATAATGTGTCAGGAACAAGAAGCAAAAATTTTGCTAGTGATCACCAGGGGTAATGGTGAGTGGTGCCACTTCCATTTCCACCCCTTGATTCCTGGACCAGTGAATCCCGTACCAGTGAATCCTGGCTATGGAAGAAAGAGCACCATATATTGGACACTGATTCAGAGCATACATGGCCTTCTGGAAAACTTTGCCCCATCCCCACAAAGTATTGTTACCTAGTTGGTGTTGTAATTGTGAATTCAAAACGCCATTCCACCATTCTATCAATCCAGGTACTTCGGGATGATGGGGAACATGGTAAGACCAGTGAATTCCATAAGCATGAGCCCACTTCTGCACTTCTTTAGCTGTAAAATGAGTGCCTTGGTCAGAGGGAATGCTGTGTAGAATACTATGATGGTGGGTGAGGCATTCCATGAGTCCATGGATGGTAGTCTTGGCAGAAGCATTTCACGCAGGATAGGCAAACCCATATCTGGACAAGTGTCTATTCCAGTGAGGACAAACCTTTGCCCTTTCCATGATGGAAGAGGTTCAATATAATCAACCTGCCACCAGGTAGCTGGCTGATCACCCCAAGGAATTGTGCCATATCGAGGGCTCAGTGTTGGTCTCTGCTGCTAACAAATTTGGCACTCAGCAGTGGTTGTAGCCAGGTCAGTCTTGATAAGTGGAAATCCATGTTGCTGAGCCCGTGAGTAACCTCTACTCTGCCACCATGGCCACTTTGTTCATGGACCCACTGGGCAACCACAGGGGTGGCTGGGGAAAGAGGCTGAGTGGTGTCCACGGAACGGGTCATCCTATCCACTTGATTATTAAGATCCTCCTCTGCTAAGGTCACCCATTGCTGAGCATTCACATGGGATACAAATATCTTCACAGTTTTTGACTACTCAGAGAGGTCCATCCACATACCACTTCCCTAGATTTCTTTGTCACCAATTTTCCAATCATGTTTCTTCCAAGTCCCTGACCATCCAGCGAAACCATTGGCTACAGCCCATGAATTGGTATATAATCATCCATCTAGTCATTTCTCCTTCCATCCAAAGTGCACAACCAGGTGCACTGCTTGAAGTTCTGCCCACTGGGAAGATTACCCTCCACCACTGTCCTTCAGGGATATCTTAGAAAGGGGCTATAATGTTGCAGCTGTCCACTTTCAGGTGGTGTCTGCACATCATGCAGAACCATTTGTGAACCAGGTCCTAGTCTTGTCTTCCTCTGTCAACTGATCATAGGAAACTCCTCATGAGGCCACCAGTGTAGGCTGGGGAGAGAAGGCAGGATGGCAGGAGTGCAGAAAATGGGTGTTTGGGCCACTTCCTAATGTAACTTACTTGTGCCTTCAGGACCTGCTAAAATCTGATCACGTATATAGCACTTCCATTTGATGATGGAATGCTGCTGTGCATAACCCACTTTATGGCTAGATGGGTCAGAAAAGCACCCAGTTCATGATAGGCAGTTCAGATCGCATGATGAGTTGATGACCCATAGGCAAATGTTCAGTTTCCACCAAAGCTCAGTAATAGGCCAAGAACTGTCTCTCAAAAGGAGAATAGTTATCTGTAGAAAATGGCAGGGCCTTGCTCAAATATCCTAGAGGCCTCTGCTGTAATTCATCTATGGGGGCCTGCCAAAGGCTCGAAACAGCACCCCTGTCTGCCATTGACACCTCAAGCAACATTGGATCTGCTAGGTCATATGGTCCAAGTGGCAGAGCAGCTTGCACAGAAGCCTTGATCTGTTGCAGAGCCTTCTCCTATTCTGGACCCCACTCAAAACTGGAAGCCTTTCGGGTCACTCGATAAATGGGCCAGAGTAACACACACAAATGAGGAATGTGTTGCCTCCAAAATACAAATAGATCCAGTAGGCATTGTGCATCTTTCTTGGTTGTAAGAGGGGCCAAATGAAGCACTTATTCTTCACCTTAGAAAGAAGATCTCAACAGGCTCCACACCATTGGACCCCTAGAAATTTTACTGAGGTAGAAAGTCTCTGAATTTTAGTTGAATTTGTTTCCCATTCTCTGGGACACAAATGCCTCATCAATAAGTCCAGTATGTTTGCTATTTCTTGCTCACTGGATCCAATCAGCATAATGTCATCAATGTAATGGACCACTATGATATCTTGCAAAGGCAAAAAGCGATCAAGATCCCTCCAAATAAGATTATGACACAAAGCCAGAGAGTTGATATACCCCTGAGTTAGGACAGTAAAGGTATGTTGCTGGCCTTGCCAGCTGAAGACAGATTGCTTCTGGTGGGCCTTATAAACAGAAATGGAGAAAAAGGCATTTGCCAAGTCAATGGCTGCATACCAGGTACCAGGAGATGTGTTAATTTGCTCAAGCAATGAAATCACATCTGGTACAGCAGCTGCAACTGGAGTCACCACTTGGGTTAAGCTTATGATAATCCACTGTCATTCTCTAAGATCCCTCTGTCTTCTTCACAGGCCAGATGGAAAAGTTGAATGGGGATGTGGTGGGAATCACCACCCCTGCATCTTTCAAGTCCTGATAGTGGCACTAATCTCAGCAATCCCTCCAGGGATGCGATAATTGGTTTTGATTTACTATTTTTCTAGGTAGAGGCAGCTTTAATGGCTTCCACTTAGTCTTTGTCACCATAATAACCCTCATCCTACCAGCCAGGGTGCCAATGTGGGGGTTCTGCCCACTGCTAAGTATGTCTATGCCAAATCTGCATTCTGGCACTTGGGAAATGACCACAGCATGAGTCCAGTAACCCACTGGACCCACTGTAAGTGGGACCTGAGCTAAAATTCCATTAATTACCTGACCTCCATAAGCCCCTACTTTAGCTGGAGGACCACAATGATGTTTTGGGCCTCCTGGAATCAACGTCAGCCAAGAGCTAGTGTCCAGTCATCCCAGAAATGTGTTATTATTCCCCTTTCCCAAATGCACAGTTACCCTGGTAAAAGGCGGGAAGTCTTCTTGGGGAAGGATGGGAAAAAGATTCACTGCATAAATTGTCTGTAATATAGTGAGGTCTTTCCTCAAGGGGATCGGCCTCTCCTTCATTCAAGGGGTTCCAGGTCTGTAAACTGGCTCAAGTCTGGAAATTGATTGACAGACTATGATTCTCTGTTTTTATAATTCAAATTAGTCTTTTGTGCATTCGACCTAGATGTTTTCTCCTAGTATAAATTAAGTAGAAATAGAGTAGGCTTCCTATTATTTTCTCTTCTAGCAACACTGTGATTAATTAGCTAATACCAGAACTCTACATTAGTCAGACTATTCTGATTGCTGCCTTGCCTCTGCTGTCTATTATGGTAGCTACGCCCACCTTGCCTTTGATGGTTGAGTGCCACCAGTTGGCCTGTGCCACCTCAGGATCCAGTTATTCCCACTCTATTTAAATTTTATAGTTGAGTGACTGTGGTTCCCACTTTTAGACCTGATATACAGAGAAGAGAAACTACAGGGCTTTTCAAAGATTCAGGTGCTGCCCTCACAAATCTATTTTGGAAGGCATTAATCAAGGGTATATCTTCTGGACCCTCACAGCTGGGATGAGTAGATCTAAAGGGACCAGTCCACTCCACCATCCCAATCTCCATAAGCTTTTGGATCCCTTCATCTACATTAAACCAAGGGAGATCAGGCATTCCCAGCTCTCTCACAGTGGGCCATCTTTTAATCCATATTTCAGCTAACCAAGCAAATAATCTATTAGAATCTTTTTAACTCCCTGAGCTACAACATGAAATGCAGAGTCCCTACTTAGTGGGCCCAAATCAATAAATTCAGCCTGATCCAACTTTATGTCCTTCCACCATTGTTCTACACCCTTAATATCCATTCCTATGACTGTTCTCCAGATTTCTGTGTATATGAATTAGTAAACTCAAGCAGTTATTTTCAAGTGTGATGCACCTCCTCTTGGGACACATTGTGAACCCCACCTCTAAGCACCCACTGGGACTTTAGTCTAGTTATACATCTAGAAGTAAATCGGGGTGTTGGGGGTGGCTCCTAAGGAGAATCAACATTATCTTGCCTGGCAGCTGCCTCAGGGGAGGCCTCAGGCAGCACAGGGTTTATCTCCTCAGACAAAGGTAGAAAGGCTTAGGGCAGCATGGGCCAAGGAGGGGATGTTACCACTACTGGGGATGGGGAAGCTGTTTCTTCTGGCAAAAAAAAAAAAAAGTGTTAATCAGCAGTGTCCCCACCTGTTCATCTGCAGTGTCCCCACTTTCATCAGGATCCTCTCACACATTCCCGTTCCAAGTTGCCAGGTCCCATTCTTTTCCAATCAATGCCCTCAGTTTAACAGTAGACATCTGGCAAGGCTGTACATGCACCTTTTGGTGCAGGTCAGCCAATTGCATGATAAGAGCTTGGATCTGTTTTTCCAAATTTCAGCTCTTTCTCTACAGGAGGTAAGACTCTCTTCAGGGCAATCTAATCAGACTTGAAGCTCAGTATCTGCTTCTAATGCTGGGAGATAGAATCCCTGAATTCATCATTTTCTTTCATTATTTTATCCATTGAACTTAGGAGCAACCAACCAGCTTCATTATGTTCCTTGCTTCTCCACATATGGTTAAAGGTATTATGTGTACAGTCACTAAACTCCTTGCCTCTCATGAGCAATGAATCAGGAGTGTCAAGTGCATTTATTTTGCATAATTCTGTAAACAGTTCATGTCAACGACTATCAGTGTTCACCATACTATTAGAAGTAGAGTCCTTAGCATTTTTGAGTCTAATCGTATTAAGCAGCCAACTCCAGAAACCCCTAAACCAAGAAAAGAACTCCATGCTTAATATTCTGTTCCTCTAGAACCACTCCTGATACCAAAATCTGTATTAGTCAGTGTTCTCTAGAAGGACAGAACTAATATATATGTATTTTATTAACTATTAACTTACATGATCACAAGGTCCCACAGTAAGCCACCTGCAGGCTGAGGAGTGAGGAGAGCCAGTCTGAGTTCCAAAACTGAAGAACTTGGAGTCCAATGTTCCAGGGCAGGAAGCATCCAGCAAGGGAGAAAGATGTAGGCTGGGAGGCTAGGCCAGTCTCTCCACGTCTTTCTGCATGCTTTTATTCTAGCCGCACTGGCATCTGATTATATTATGCCCATCCAAATTAAGGGTGGATCTGCCTTTGCCAGTCCACTGACTCAAATGTTAATCTCCTTTGGCAACACCCTCGCAGGCATACCCAGGATCAATACTTTGTATCCTTCAATCCAATCAAATTGACACTCAGTATTAACTATCACTTTTCTATTCTGTTACTAAAGTCACACTGTCTCAACTTCCTTTCAAGCACCTTTTTGGCCTGGGCCCGAAGGCTAGACAAATCAATTTAGTCCAGTATCAAGAACAAGGCCAAACAAGACAAAACAAAAAAACTCCACTTTTTCTCTGCATTAAGTTGTCAATAACCCTAAAGCCTTTTCCATGTGTAAACGCTGTAAACTGGACTTCTTTCTGGAAGATCAAAGTTTTGGATTAGTAATTGTACATAAACAAAGTATGCAGCCTAAAATATTTTTATCCATTATTATGTCCAAAGTCTGTTTATTATCAGGGAGGACTTTGCCAAAACCCATCTTTGAATTTGTTCATTCAAATAATTAGTACACTAAGGTTTATATATGTGAAACAAGTAAAAAGTAATCATGGTGTTATGTAATCAAGTATTAGAAATGTCAGATAGGATATTTGTCAGTGTTCAGTGATTTAAAGCTTTTGATATCTGTAAAAAAATGTATTTTCTCTCTTTTATTATTTTCCTGTCATCAGATGTTTGTCATCAATGACTAAAGAATGACTTCTTTAGTCATTGTCACTTGATTCAAACAGTAAAGTCTGTGCTGAATGAATATTTTCATTTATATAGTAAGAATGGCTTTAATAAACATTTCAGTCAGGGGAGATGTTGAAAGTAAGTTCTTTAAGGCCCGGCATTGTGGTTTACACCTGTAATCCCAGCACTTTTGGAGGCCAATGTGGGAGAATCGTTTGAGCTCACTAGTTCAAGACCAGCCTAGGCAACATGCCGAAACTCAGTCTCTTAAAAACAAACAAACAAACAAACAAAACAAAAATCAGCTGGGTTTAGTGGTGGGCACCTGTAGTCCCATCTACTCAGGAGGCTGAGATGGGAGGATGATTTGCGCCTGGGAGGCAGAGGTTGCAGTGTGACTGTACTTCAGCCTGGGCGACTAGACTTTTCTGAGAAGAAGTGAGAGGGCTTGGAAGGATGGTTTATGACAATGAACCAAAGAGCTCTAGCTTTATTTGCATAATAAGGGAGTTCCAAAGAGAGTAGAGGGATTTGGAAGCTTGCCTGTGTACTAGGCAAATGATCCAGCATGTTCTTGTCCATGCTTGTCCATAACCTTTTTGAGTAGGCGGCAGTCTGCACAACCTGCTTCCATGGCACAGGTAATTGGAACAGTGGTTGTCATCTGACCTCTTTCTCCAGAATATTTGACTGAGAATCCCAGAGCAAAGTTAATTTTGAACTTGGAAGGTCTTATAAATGCAGGTGTTAGGGCTGGAAGGTCATATAAGCGCAGGTGTTGGGGCTGCCATTTTAGAGAATAATGGGTGATGGAAGAAGCCATAAAAAGATTAGAGGAAGAAAAAAGAGGGGAGAAAATGAGTAAATGTCTGAAGGGCAGACATGTAGTATCTCATGGCAGAGGCAAAGGCATGACTCATCCTCAGAGCTGCCTGCCTTCCTGCCCTTCATAAGAATGGCTGCCCAGATACTGTTAAGTTCCTATATTTGTATGTCCTTTCAAAACTTCCCTTTCTTCTTTAGGTTCCTTGAGCAAGTCATTGTTTCTTGAAACCAAAATTACCCAATGGGTGCAGTATTTGGGGGAAAATGAAGCCTAAAGGAAAATGCTACAAAGGAAAACTTATGAATTGATAAGAGAAACCAACTAGGAAGGACATAAAAGTATGGATGAGTAAGTCACAAAAGGAAGATTGAGATGGGAAGAACTTTGTTTGGAGGCTGAAATCAGTAAAATTGAGTCAAAACAAAGTGTGGACATATTTTAACGGAAACGAGAAAGGCTAATATCATGGGTCATGACAATTTAGGATGAAGTGAAAGCAATGTAAAGGCAGTGCCAAAAAAAGGTTAAGTTTTCATAAATCTTCTCTCTGACAGATTATTCAATTCTGACATTTTTATACCTCCTTTCTTCGCTGAAAATAATTGAAGAAATTGCTTTGTCTTTTTTTTTGCAACATACTGCGTATTAACCTGTCCTAATTAAAATGTGAACTTTTGTTTTATTTATAAGAGTTACTTAAAATGTTATTGCTACAGTGTACACTATCTTCCCTCTTTAATAATTTGCAAGTAACATAATTCCTTAACAATATTTTTATGGAAAGGTCAGTGAGGCCACAAAACACATTTAGCTGACAGCACTTGGAGTTTCTGCCTTTGAAACCTGTTCAGTAGTTTCCAAGTCCATCTATGTCTTGTTTATTTTGAACTTTCTCTTGCAAACTACAAATGCCATATGTGTATATAAATACGTATATATGAATATGTATCATATATTTTATATATATATGTGTGTGTGTATGTGTGTGTATATATATACTTCTCCCGAGTGAGGCCATAATGAGGACTCACTAAGGCTTACTTACCTTGCTACATAACTTTGATTGTGATTCCTAACAGAAATTATTCTAGAAGTTTTTAGTACAAAAAAAAAAAGTCTTTATTTGGACTTTTTCTTTAGTAAGGTCTAGAGGTCTTAGTGTAAGAATAATCTCTGCTTTGGCAGGGAGATGAGCCTGTAATCCTAGCACTTTAAGAGGCTGAGGCAGGAGGATTGCATGAGGCCAGGAGTTCAAGACCAACTTTAACAACACAGAGAGGCCCCATCTCTACAAAAACTAAAATAAGGTTAAAAAAATAAAAATTAAATCAAATTTAAAAAATTAGCTGGGTGTGGTGGCATGTGCTTGTAGTCTTAGTTACTTGGGAGGCTGAGGTAGGAGGATTACTTCAACCAAGGAGGTCGAAGCTTTAGTGAGTCATGTTCACACCCTTGCACTCCAACCTGAGTGATAGACTAAGACCCTGTTCTCTGCTAAGAATAAAAATCGATGAAAAATGAAAAGCATGAAATATGAAACTTATACAGTCATATGTTACTTAACAATGGGGATTCATTCTGAGAAAGGTGATTTTGTCATTGTGTGAACATCAGAGTATACTTACACAAATGTTGATATTATAACTGGCTACACACCTAGGCTATGTGGTATAACCTATGGCTCCTAGACTACAAACCTATGCAGCATGTTACTTTACTGAATACCAAAGATGATTGTAACACAATGTTAAGTTTCTGTGTATCTAAACATATCTAAACATAGAAAAGGCACAGTCAAAATATGGTGTTATAAACTTATGGGACCACCGTTGTATATGCAGTCTGTCATTGACTGAAATGTCATTATGCAGAGTATGGCTGTGTTTCATCAATAGCAAACAGCACCAAGCAGTCCTCCAACAATAGCACCATGCCTACAATGTGGGCCAACAGGCTGGACGCACTCATGCACAAGCAGGGCAGATGCCAGGTGTACAGGTTTCTTCCCCCCAGCAGTTCTCAGTGTGTTCCAAACCAGAGTTGCTCGTAGAGCCATTTCAAATTCCGCATGATGCATATCTGTCTGTGTATGTGGGTGCAACATTCATCTTTCCACATCCATATACACAGATTCACTTTCAAGCAAAGAATGCTTCGATATATTGTGCTGGTCAAATATCCCACTGTTTTCATGTTCACTCCTTATAATGGAAGACAGGGGGAATGGAGAAAGCTGGTGTGCCTGCTCACCCTCTCCCTCTTATTCTTGTGATAGATCTAGCCATAATCACTTAAGTTCCTGCTGCCTCTGAATAGCTTTTTTTCACATGGTCTCTGCTCCAAAGGGACAGCCTCACTGTGGCTCTGGCGATGGCATGGCAGCCTGAAATTCTGTGACCTGCTTCAGGAAGCCATTTCTGTTTTCCTGAATAGCCTAAAGTGATCTATGCTTATATCACAGTATTGGGCACATGCAAACACTCATATGTGCATACATATTCAACCTTATTAATTATTATTGTTGTTACATTATTGTTATCAGAATTGTAATAAACACTTACATAGTGCTTCCTATGTGTGAGACAGTCTTCTAAACTATTAAGTGATTTAATCTTCATCACAATCATATGAAGTAAATTCTAGTATAATCATTTCCTTGTTGCAGAGGAGGAAAACTGACACCTGAAGGGATTAAGGTGGGATGTACTACTTGCACTGGCAATCCGGCTCCACAGCCTATACTCTCGTTCCCTACACACACTTTCTTTCTATGCCTGCATGTACATGCACACACGTGCAGACACAGATGCATCTGCCTGCTCGCCCATATAAAAATCTAAACGTAGCTCTATCGCTCTAGACCCTCACTTCACGCACTGAACCCACATATGGGATGTGGCTCAAATAAGTATATTATAAAGTTTTCCACATGATTTAGATTTATGATTCTGTTTAGAAACCATTGCTTTAATCAGTGTCTTCTGTGGTTCTTGTCTAATTGTGAGGCAGAATTTGGAAAGCCTTCACAGATGGGAGAGTATTTTCTAAATCAATCTTCTCTTTTTTTTTTTTTTTTACCTATTTCAGCCAGGAGCCAGCATGATGTAGAATTACGTTTAATATCAAAGGGTCTTTCTAGATTCCCATAGCTCTCCTTATTATGGTCTTTTATTATGGAAAACATTCTCTCGCATCTTGCATTCTTGCCTCATCTATCTTCTCCAAGTGAGTTTGGTAGTTAGAGACTAGAAATTTTTCCTCTTTAAATACTATACTTTTTAAAACTCTATATTAATTTAGGATTGATTAAACGGGTTAATTCCAGACTTTTCAAGGCTAACACCATATCATGTGGTATCTTGAAAGCCTGGAGGGTTTGAGATACCTGCTATTTTTATAACCTGAAGAGTGAACAATTGGCTCAGGAGAAGAAAATTAATCTCGGTGTTTTCATGGGATAGGGATTGTTCTGGGAGCACAGGGAGAACCATGAGAGGAAATGTAGGCAAAGTATGTACTCTGTATATTTAGGGAGATTCCTAGTGCATGACATTTGGGACATAAAACCTCTTATTTTTTTGTGAGACAAACAGACTTGATTCAGGCTTCTCTATGCTATTTATGAGCCCCAAGAAGTCTTAGCTACAAGGTGGGGGACTTGTGACTTGGGAGTTTGCTATAACTATAGGAAATCTTATGTTAACAAAACAATATCAAAGTAAACCATTTCAATGAAGTATATATAGATATCTTAAAAAAATTATCTTACTTTCCTCTTCAATCTGGCATAGTTTTCACAACTCTAAAACTGAGATAATAATAGTCACCTTCCTCAGTTATTGGAGGGAATAATTGAGTACTACCAGCCTACAAAATGCGAATAAATGTCAGCTTTTAGTAATAGTATTATAATTGGTATTGAATAATATAATTTCTGATATGAGGGATCATTCAAAAAGGTTGAGATTCAAATTTTCTATTATCTACAGCTAGCTTAAGAGTTTAATATAACACTTTGACATCCATTTTTTTTTTCTTTCCAAAACTAGCAATTACATCCAGTTTCCAACATAGCATAATGAAATATTTGGATACAATTGTAATGTTTTGTATTTGAGAAATCAAAGCTAGAGACTTGTTCAAGGAGACATAGCTACCAAAGGCAGAGTCAGGGCTCGAACACAGGTCTTCCAATGAATAGTTATGAAATAAGACAAACTATGATAAGTCTTAAAAGATGGTAGTATAAGTTCTATTGTGGTTCAGGTGAAGAAAGGGGAACATCTTAATGGAAAATAGGATGGCTAGAGGGTGCCTGTTCAAAATTCTGTTCAATTGCTTACATTTTGCCTGGATGTTTCTACGGATTCCACTGAATTAGTCAGCCTTACTGATTTGAGGGTCTGACCATAAAAATTGGCTTCAGAGTCATTTCATCCTAATCTAGTTAGAATCAGCTTCACCCTTTTCACTTACATGATAAATCAGGCTCAAGCTTTGCACTCTGCATGAAAGGAGGTTGGAAATGAGTTCCAATTTAGAATAGGACCATCTGCACCATATGTGGGCCATCCAATTGTGACTGGCTCTGCCCTGGCGACCAAAGTAATTATGGATATATTTCAGGGTGTAAGTTAGTAGGTTTAAAATCCTTAATTGGCCAAGTTTTATTTTGTTAAAATCCCTTTGCTTTCACTTTGGAAAAAAGTTCAGTAATCAAGATAAAACATGTAATGGACTATTAATTAAAATCAAATTTAATTTTAAAAAATCCATGATGAATATAACATTAAAATTTTAAACGAAGACAAGATTCAATACTTCACAGCCCTTCCTCCCTATCTTCATCCTAATCTGGCCCTGGTTCCAACAAAAGTTTATAAAAGTAGGCAGCCAGCCTACAGGACACAGTTTACCCATTTGATCTAAATCTAAATCTAAATCTAAATCTAAATCTAAATCTAAATCTCTCTATATATATACATATGGCATGAAAGTGTTTATCTTGATTATGCAGTTTGGGGGTGCCTATTTAAATATTGCTTCTAAGGCAAGTGCCTTTCTAACCCCATCTTGGTCCCAAATTAGGTTCCAAGTAGATATACAGTTGAGATGCTTAGTTAACCCACTGTCTATCACACTTAACTTGCTTATATACCAACACATTTTTGCATAATATCTCAACACTTGTGTTCCAGAAAAGTCCTGGTGTGGAAAATCCCACAGAATAAAGATTAATAGCACGTATTCATTTCATGTTCACAGTAACCATGTGAAGCAGATGCCTTTAAGATGACCCTCATTAAGGAATGAGAAAGATGAAGCAATAATGATTAAATAGCTTACCCAGGGCAACATAGCAAGTAAGGGATGAGTCTGAGCTTTAGACTCAGCCGGGATGACTCAAGAGTCCATCTCCTAGGCTGCTGCACGAAGTTGCCTGTGTTTAGCAGGAAGTAGGAAGCAGGAAAGAGAGCCCATGTAGTGCAGAGCAAGAGATATAGAATGGGGAAAGAATGTTTTCCGTGGGCATTCTGGTTCCTAGTTTGATGCTATGTGATACCATCTGCATTTCCGCCCTTGGGTCATGAGATTCTTCCTGTATCCTTGGAGAAATTTTCATCATTAACTTACACTAGCACAAGTAGATTTCTGCTGGTCCTCAAAAGATCTTCAATACAAAAACAATCGTGGATCAAGGCTGATTGTTCCAAAACTCCATCCTGATAATACCCACATTACTGTCTTACTTTGACTTCTGTACTAGTTTTTATCATCTCAACAATCATTTCATTTGTATTAAATGTTTATAATTTTGTCTATACGCTATTTTACAACTATTGTTATTCTTTTAAAAATAGTGACATATGAACAAATATATATATACAGTTGATCCTTCATATTTGTGGATTCCACATCTGCAGATTTAACTAGTCACAGATTGAAAATATTTTTTTAAAAATTATAGCTGCAATTGTGCTTAATATGTATAAACTTTTTTCTCTTTTCATTATGTTTTAAACAATACAGTACAACCACAATTTTTACAACATTTACCTTGTATTGGGTATTATAAGTATTCTAGAGATGCTTTAAAATATACAAGAGGATGTTTGTAGGTTATATGCAAATAGTAGGCTATTTTATATAAGGGACTTGAGCATCTGTGGATTTTGGTATGGCAGGGTCCTGGAACCAGTCCCTCAGGGACAGCAAGGGAAAATTGTTCTCTTCTCTTCCCTTCCGTTCCCTTCCCTTCCCTTCCCTTCCCTTCCCTTCCCTTCCCTTCCCTTCCCTTCCCTTCCCTTTCCTTCCCTTCCCTTCCCCTCCCCTCCCATCCCCTCCCCTCCCATCTTCTCCCCTCTCCTCTTCTCTTTCTTATCTCTTCTCTTCGTTTGTTTTCTCTTTTCTTTTCTTTTCTTTTCTTTTCTTTTCTTTTCTTTTCTTTTCTTTTCTTTGAAATGCAGTCTTGCTCTGTCACCCAGACTGGAGTACAGTGGCATAATCTTGGCTCACTGCAATGTCTCCCTCCCGGGTTCAAGCAATTCTCCAGCCTCAGTCTCTCGAGTAGCTGAAACTACAGGTGTGCACCACCACACCTGGATAGCTTTTTTACTTTTAGTAGAGATGGAGTTTCACCATGTTGGCCAGGCTGGTCTCGAACTCCTGACCTCAAGTGACCTCACTGCCTCAGCCTGCCAGAGTGCTGGGATTATAGGCGTGAGCCACCATACCTGGCCAATTGTACTTACCTTCCAACTGTACTGTCCCTGTGTTGCACAAGCTTTGTGCTCCCATTCTATCTAGTTGTGTTGTATGCATAGTTGTCACACAATAACTATTTTAGAATAAGTAAACTCCATTTAATAACCATTTATATTTTTACCCAGGTACAAGAACAAACATCATCTCCAACATTTTTAATATGCAAACACATATTTTAAGTATGAAAAGATGTTTGCTTTCTGTGCTGTTCACACTGGAATAAACAAGTCTGAATTATGAGATGCTGTAATTCCTTAGAGAGACACTGATGACAATAGAAAACATGAGTGCAAAGCTCAAATGGTTTTTGTGTTCACCAAAAACTCAATTCAAAATTATGTCTCAATAATTCAACTTTCTCTATGAGGTTGTTTTATTTTTAATGTTATAACCTTCCTAGATTAGAGAACCAAGCACATAATATACACAGACAAAATAAAACAGAGCCTAGAAAAATTTTCAGGCATTTTTTAAGTCCACTACAACTGAGTGGTATGAGTAATTATTTTATTTTCATAGCCAGTGCAATGGTGTCTGAGTCTGCACCAGTTTTGGATGGTATTACCTAAAGTCATGCTTTGGAAGAAATGATGGAAATGTACTAGAAATACAATGCATGTTTACGAGCTTACTTTGTGAATTCTGGTATCCTTGAGGTTATTCAAATCCAAAATAAGCATATTGAATTCCAGATGGCAAAATCACAATCCTAGAAAGAAGTGCTGGTAATTCTAATGCAGATTCTAACAGTTAGAAATTATTGAATAGCCATCATTTGAAATAATAAGAATTAAAATTACTGCAATAAGTCAGACTTAAAGCCTATGAAAAATTCTATTCTCTCTCTATTTATTGCAAAAGTCCTTTGGGAAGGCTTAGCTGTCCCTCTCTGATATCACCCTTAGAGGGTCAGAAATACGTCCTTCTGAAGTCTTACATACTTGAATTAAATTTCTGGACTTGATTTTCTCATTTGTAAATTAGCAATGATAGTACTTATATCAAAAGAGTACTATGAGGATTTCATCTTCATGGATAAAGTTTATATTGGCTATGTTATAAATATACAACATTGCTGTTTTTATTTGTAATTATTTTACTCATAGTGTTTATGTCTCTGGCATTAATTTAACTAAATTTTCTTTGAGACTATATTATAAAACTGTAACTATAAGACATTGCAGTGAACTGAGATTGTGCCACTGCACTCCAGTCTGAGCGACAGAGCGAGACTCTGGGGTTAACCAAAACATCCTCAGGTTTACGACTTGCTAGATAAGAAGGACTAAGTTCAAAATTGGCCTTTCAAGTTTCAGAAGGTACATTTAACTCTTTGTGTACTACTGTCTGGCCAAAGATGAACCTTGGCCACCAATCAGGGTTTTGTCAAGGGGAAATTTCCTCTATCATGGTACTGTTGTGTGCCCCATTTCCTCTGGAAAGGCTTTTTCTTTGGCTTGACTACTGCAGCTCTCACTTTTGATTTGACTCTTTCTTTTCAAGATTGAATGCAAGAAACACATTTTTGTAAAGATATCTCAGAACCTCTTACCATGTAACAAAGATGCCTATCCTTTCTAATTTTTACTTTGCACTTATCTGACCTTACAACTAGACTGTGAACTCTTGGAACCACTGCACTATTTTATACAATTTTGTATCTCTTATATCTAAACCAATGTTTAGATAATCTTAGGCATTAAATACACTTTGAATGAATGAAAAACAGTGTAAGGTATGTAGATTTAAAAAAAAATGGGGCTTAATTTTCACAACCAGCTGGCTACTCTCTTCTTTAAAATAAATCATTTTGGAAGACATCATCATACAGGCATTTATCACTTAGTGGCTCTGTTTACCAAATGGGACACTGATTGCCTAAAAGAATGAACATAAGACCCAGAATTACCAGTGGAAGTCTTCTAGGCATGAGGAAAACCCAAGTTAACTTTGTTGTTAATAACAACAGCAACTATGGGAATGAGTATAAAGGAAATGATATAATATTATCTATTATTTTATAATGTTAAAAATAAGCCGAAGACAAAATCCATCTAGGTATTTATTGACACTTGCTCTAAAGAATTCAGATATTCAAGTAAATACGTTCAGCAATTTTGTATATTGGCTAAATGTTATAATGACAGATAGCATGTGAATGGGTTTGATACACATTCTTATTTCAAGCAGTAACTGTTCTTATAGAAATGTTTCATCTGTGTTGCGAAACTCTATAAAAGTGAAAAGATAGCATTCATTTTCAGAGTTTGTGATGCACGAATATTTTTCTGGAGTCTCTTTAACCAACTTTTCTTATATATAGATTATATTGCCTAAAACAAATTAAAAACACAAAGACTATATTCATTGGAAATCCTGCTTTTATGTGCAATGAAAAATATGTTAGACATTAATGAGCTGGCTGGAGCAGCCTTATATTTATTTTGAATCTAATGCGTTATATTTGCATGGACATAACCTATGCAAAAACTCAGATTATTTAAGTGCTAAAATTGTGGCTATATTTAATTCTTTATTATTTAATTAAATATTATTAAAGATGAATACTTCATGATCAAATATGAGAGTTAGTTTACCAAAATATAAAAAAAGCTAATGACAGCATCTTCTTTCTTGATGTACTTTGGACATGTATTTATAATATGAGTTACCTGAGACATCAGGGGCCAAATGTCTCATAAGTGATTATGCCAAATTTATAAAGATTTGAAAAATAAAATTTTTAGAGCTTAAGGAGAAAGCTTGGTTTACAGCATAATTTGTAAGTGTCTGCATCTAGTTGTGGTTTTTACTTATTTTTCATATTATCTAATATTACACCAATGACAATCAGAAGTCAACTGACCTAAATTTTTAATATCTGATACTTATAACCTACCTTAGAATATGTGGAGGTCATCTCTGGATAGTCATATCTACTCACTGAGTTAAATTGAAGAATACATTTTTTTTTCTGCTTACATAACTAATTATCTTAGTGATTCTAGAGAAAAGTTTGTGTATTTGAAATTAAGAAGTGGTCAAGCCCTTTTTATTGAATTTTTATTGTTTATAACATTTTATAAATGTTAAAAATGGGCACAGTGACTCATGCCTGTAATCCCAGCAGTTTGGAAGGCGGAGGTGGGAGGATTGCTTGAGAGCAGGAGTTTGAGACCAGCCTGGGCAACAAAGTAAGACTCCATTTCTACAAAAATAAAAAAAATTAAAAATTAACTGAGCATGGTGGCACACTTCAGTCGTCTGGTAGTCCCAGCTACTGGGAAAGCTGAGGTTGGAGCAATGCTTGAGCCCAGGAGTTTGAGGCTGCAGTTAGCTATGATTGCACCACTGCACTCCAGCCTGGGCGATAGTGTGAAACCCTGTACATATGCAGACACACACATTATGGATCACATATGCTCAAAAGGCCACTCAAAAGCAGAGTATCGAATCTAGAGTAAGAGGGTTTGTGCTTGTTTATCTATCATAATCATAATTATTTCACTTGCCTGGGAGATCAGGAGTTAAATTTAGAAGCATGGAAGTAAGCTTTGAGTCTTTTCCAAACATCCCCATGAACCTAGGTTTGTGGAATGAAAATATTCTTCTTCTCCTGAAAAGAACACCCCAGCCATTAATTAGTCCCAGTGATGTTTCTCTTTGAGAAAAAAATTATCTCAGTAATTTAGAACCAAAAACAACACCCAGAGAGAAATTCAATAACAGTATACACTAAATCAGTGACCCCATAGTCACAAATAAATAATTCTGGTTTCATATCTAGAAAGTGAAACCATCGCCCAGAACATTTCACCTCCCATTGTCCATTTGCAGTCTGCATCCTGCCAAAGTTACAAGATTTGGGTGTGAGAATTTTTAGAGTCCAAAGAGGTATTTACATATTCTGTGGCTTATTGTAGCAGAACATTTTTATATCTCTCTGAAGATTATGTACACAATCTTTAAGAGCATTTTGGAAAGAGCGGGGACCTCAAACTCACATGTATTTTTCATTACTTTCCAGCTGCTAGTTCTTAGATTGTCAGAATTGGGATAATAACCTGCAGACTACCACTTTGTGTTTTACTAAAAGGGAAGATTGGGTTGCACCATAATCCCTAATTGAGGCCGAATTAGAATAAACGGCTGTTAAGCTCTCCAGCCTAATTGTGAATGGTGTGTATTTGACATTCTCTAAGACATAAATTAGAATAAAAAGAACATTTTCAGAGTCATGGAGTAGCTTTGCATTAATGATGGCCTCCCTTGCACTGCTGACGGTCTGCATTATTCAGTCATTATCAGGACTATTCAGTGCTGAATGATTTGTTCGCCCAGAAATTGTATGACCTGACCAGATAAGTAATATCTGTAGTTTGTATTTATCCTTATGACTGCTTACTTGGGTATGGCTTCTTTTATCTCTGTTGTGAGCTTACTTACTGCTGCTCAGCGGGATGTACCATCAGTGACATAAGCTTTATTCATTTCCAGATCCACAGCGCTGCATCAAAGTACTAAATCCTGCAAATGTGAGGAAAACTCAAAGGCTTTAATCATCGGACTGGCAATTGTCATTGTACTGCTGCCATATGTCAGCGCTGAAGTTAAGTTTCATGTCTGTGCGCTGTAAGGAAGGCATGTGGCCATGTGTTGCCTGCTTGTTTGTTTAAGATAGAGTCTTCCCTGCTACTGGAATAACTTTGCCATTCACATCCCTTTCATCTGCACAGAATGAAGTAACCATAGTCCTACAATGAAATGTGAATGTGTCCTTTCAGAACTGATTGGTCTATTTCATAACTCCTTTCTTATTCTAATTAAACCAACTCAGGAGAGAACTGTGTTTTAGCATCTTGGGCTTCTGAATGACAACAAAGAGTGGCAGGAAAGAATCAGAGGATGTAGGAAGCTCTCTGCTGTGAAAGCAAGGTTTAAAGGTCTAGAGGATTTTTCCTCCCAGCAAAGAGATCATCTTTTGAAATCATCCCCATCCGTTCCCCTCTACACATACCAATTTCGGTTTTATAACACCCCTTGCTGTGCATCTCTTGGCAGGAAAGTTGCCCATCTTGCAGAGTCTTGCATGAATAATTCATTTATATGTCATGCTGACTCTTGAAAGCCTGGATTACAGCTTTGGAGGAAATGTTTAATAGGATTCTTCCAAACAATCCAAAATATAGCTCAGAGTTCTATGAGTTCTATCTCTTAGAAAGCCTCGGTGCAATAAAAGAATTAATGTGCTGGAAGCCCAAACACACTTGAGGCCATTCAACCTGCATTGAGCTAAACTGTAACCTAATAATGAAGGTTAGTATTTTAGATTAGGGTTACTGTTTCTCAGAGACAGGATTCTTAATTATAGGCCTTGAGTTCAACATACTGGCACAACTGCTTTTTGTTAGATCTTGAGGTTTTGGATTTTTTTTTTTTTAACATCAAAGGACCTTGGAGAACCAGGCAGACAAGCAGCTGAGAGAAGTATTGAGTTAGATGAGGGCAAACAAACTCTACATATATCAGGCTGCATGCTCACCTGCTGTTACTCAATGATGCTGTTCTTTAAACAGTGATCCTGCTGTCAGTCAAACTGGAAAATTTAAAGATCTTCTGTAGACTCAGTATCTTACCTCTTTTAGTCCCTGTCTCAGTGATTTTATTTTATCTACTCACCTTTACCTCCTCTTCCATTTTCTGCAGAGCCTTTTTTGTACTCCCTTCAACGCTTGCCTATAACAAAGTCTTTAAAATATATTTACGTTACCCATTAAAGGACCGATTGACCAAATTTTAACCCACTTTCACTCTCCCAGGATGGTTTGCATATTAAACCAAGAAGAAAGTCATAGACTTAAAAGAATCTATTGATTCTACTGAGGCTTGTTCTTTGTTTGTTTAATAACTTTGAAAATGACAAAAATAACACGTGCTTGTTGTAGAAAACAAAATAGTTAAAGCAAAAGAAAGAAAATTAAAAAAAATAATAACCAATAACATGTTGACATTGTGGAATATTAATTCATATTAATGTTTATATCTATATGTGGATCCATCTATATGTCTATAGATTCATATATCCATGTATGTAGCCTTACAAAAGTGGGATAATCTACAGCGGAATTTTAAATAGCAATTGAATTCCAGCAGAGTATCTATTCCTTGGGTTTTCTCTATCTAGGTTGTTTGGTTTTAAACTTTTTCAGAGTCTTTTGCATTAGTGTAAGGAATTTGGATTGGATATCTTCCTTTTTTGCCCTCCAGATCTATAATCACCTTTTAAAATTCTGCTCTGTGCCTTGTGAGGCTAACTTGATAGAATTGTATCTATGGGCTTTCTTACCCTCTGGCCCTTGATTGGGTTCAGCCAATGAGAGAATCAACAGGAGCCCATCAGAAAGGGAGAGTGAGATTAGGGTATTTTCACCCAGTTTCCTTTCTTGGGAAAGGGAGTTATTAATAGCACACAACTCTTTCTTCTGCTGAGTTTTAGTAACCAACTCCTCCCCTCTCTCCTTCAGGCCTAGGGTAGTAACTTCTTATTTTAGTTATTATTGCTGCAAAGTAAATTATCCCAAAACTTAGTCACTTAGAACTACAGTTACTTATTTGCCACAGAATTGGTAATTTTTGCTTGGTCAAGAAGGTTTGTTTTTGCTTTTCATCACTTCAGCAGGAGTGGATTAACTTGGGGATACAGTATCTATTTCCAGGAAGATTCCCTCACCTCCTGGCAAGTTAGTGCTGACTGTTGACTTGGAGTTCAACTTGGACTGAGGACCAGGGGCCTAGGTTCTTCTTCACATGAACTTCTCTTCGGCTGCTTGGACTTCCTCGCAGTACAGTGTCTAGGTTCCAACAACAATCTTCCAAAAGAAAACCAGGCATATGCACTGCATCACTTTTATGATACAGCCATGGATCATTTTGCATCATTTTCTACTGTAATCATAAATGCTCAAAGATTCAAAGGAATGAAATAGAGACATCACCTTTCAATGGTAGAATACCAAATGAAACTGAAAAGAGCATGTAGGATGAGAAATATTAGAAATAAGGCAATTTATCTGATGGTTTCTGACTTATTAGCCACAGAGTACTGTACTACCTTTGGGTAGTTTACTTTTGTAAACAATGTCTGTATTAAATTACACTCAAACTACCCAATACGAGTATGCCATATTTTTTCACTGGGACTCTGCTTAATACAGGATTGAGAGTAAATAATAGCAGGGAAGGTAAAGGAGGAGGGTGCCACTTAGCAAGATATCAAGAACTAGCCTAAATATCTACTACAGCGCAAATTTTTAATACAAATATTTTGATATCACATAAGTTTTCATTGGAAGAAAGTCTCTGTTAAAAGAATATTTTAAAATATCACTGTTTATGTCTTTGAGCATCATGATATCAGTTTTAAAACTTGTTTCCTGCCGACTGTACTAACTCCTAATCAAAACTCCTACAAGTCTATGCTTCTTGCCAGGGAAATTCATTTTTTTCTTATTGGTTAATTATCAGATATGTACAAAGAACGTGCAATGTTCAATGCACTTTCAGATGTGTTAACAAAACATTATCAACACTAGATCATCTGACTTTTCCATATTGACAGTCAAAGTATCATTAACCCCAAATTTTAATGCTCTATTCAAACAGTGGCCTCATGCAAAAATAGTTTTAAAAAAATACTTCAATAAGTTTTTTTCTTCTCTTTCTCTACTGCACATCTCTTCTCAGATGAAGCCCTTTAGGTACTTATTGAACCTACAGAAGGAAATAAGATGGCATGAGTTAGTATATATTCTATTTGTCAGTACAAGTGAAATAGAATGGGGCTATGTACTTTTCAGAGGATGGAATGGAATTCCCTTGGAAAATAAAAAGAGAAAAATTCAGTATTTTGGCTAGAGGAATATAAGTTAAAGATAATACCTCTTTTTCTACTTTCCTTGTGGCCTGTAGGAGGTTTTCCCTGTGTGAAACTGAAAGTGGTAGAATTGGTAAAGATATTGCAGCAGAAATAAATGAAGAGATGCAGGAATAAGTCATGGAAAAATTTAAACCTCAAGTAATGGTGCGTGTGTTTGTCTAACTATTTTAAATCAGAGTCTTGAAAAAGAGTCACAATAAATTATAATACAGAAGAACAATCTACATAATACTCCCATTTTACAAAAATACTTCTAACACAACTATAAATATTCTGGCTTGAAATATCTGATACTTTCCCCCCATTGCCCCTTGTGATGTTAGAGCTGCCCCTTAGGTCATTAGATCAGTCAGACACCAAGCAAAAGACAGAAATCACACACAGTTTTACTAACAGAGAATGTCATATGAAAAATTGTAAACTACGTGTGATGTTGTTAACTTGACAATCGAAAAGGCAAAAGAGTATCATAGACAAACTAAGGTATCATAGACAGATGACACACATGAGAAGCAACAGACACTCGTAGGGCTGGGGAAACAGAGGGAACAGGGTGGAATTTTTAGAACCTTGAAGCTTAGAAGAGGAGCCCTGAAGAACGAACACACAAAGTTCTGAGGCAGGACTCTGCTTAGCTGGCCTAGTGTCTCAGCTCACAGGAGGAACCTGCCAAGGTCTGGACATAGACTTCTGACGGGGGATCCTAATTAGCTGGTGCTAATATTTCCAAGAAGGACATTATGAAGTTCGTTCTGCAGGTGCTGAAACACCTGTACGACAGCAACATAGCTGCTTTGAGGGTGAATATAGTAATGTAGGTTAGTACATCATAGATACATATTTTTTTTTTTTTTTTTCTTTTTTTTTTCTGAGGGTCAGGAAGCTGAGGACCAAACCTACATCCATCCTGGGCTGAGTGGTACCTCCCCACCCATTGCTAAGGACACTGACTTTCCTGAGGGGGTCTGGGGTATCACAGAGCCGCAGGGGCTGGGGAGATGGGCAGTGGGTCTAGGCCCCAACTGGAGGGACTTTTGTCCCCAGAGCTCAGGGTGGGCAGGTCCTCCCCTGGTGGACTTCGTGAGACAGAGCAGCACACGTGGCCCAGTGGCTGTTTGGTAACAGGAAGAAACCACTCCAGGGACTGTTGGCCGCCTCCCCTCTGACTGGATTCAGTCCATACATAGATACATATTTAATAAACTTTATATGTATTTTTTTATCATCTATTATCTATCTGTCTATCGACCTATCAATCTATCTACCTACCTACATAGTCAATTTGTCCCATTTCCAGGATGCTGACAGGTAAATAGTTCAGGAGTTTCTGCTATGCTTTTTCTTTAGGTTCCATTCCTAGTGATTGCTATAATAGGAAACATTATGAGTTTTGACTCATTTGGCAAGCTTGTAGTTTCTTCCATAAACAGCCTTTTTATTCTGCTTAAACTCAAGCAGATGCAAAGGAGATAGAAAAGCTGCATGTATTGATCATGTATGGTGTACTAGCCAACTGAGCTCGGTGCTTTTTGAAAATTATCTCATATGGTTCTTGCCATAATCCAATTATACAGATATTTTTGTTCTCATTTCTCATTTTACTAGTGAGAAAACTGAAGTTATAAAACGTATCAGGAGATACACATAAAATAAATGAAGTGGGCAGGATTCGAAGCTAGAACTACCTCCTTCAAAAAGATTTCAATCTTCCTGCCCCCACCAACTTTGAAACCACTGCTAGCCCATATGGTGTCTTTGTGCTTACTAATTAAAAAAAAAAAAAAATGCCGTCTCGAGGCAGACAAAACCCCACGGGTACACAACCTGGCAAGAGGATTAAACATTTGTGTGTTAGAAAAAGGCACTTCTGCTTCTGGGTAGATGCAACTCTGAGTCAGGTCACACAGCTTGGAGACCAGAGCACGGGTTTGATTTTCACCTTCTTTTCACATCCTGAGTCGGACACCCTTGTGAGCAGCACAATCTGTGCAACTGAATACCATGGTCGTTTTTAACATCACTTCCATCAAAATAATGTTCCTGTTTAAGATCTCTCTTTCATTCAGATTTCAGCATTAAGAGGACAACATGCCTTTCTGCCATAAAATGTTTTGTTTTTCTCACTTCTCTTTTATATAATAATGCTAATTATGTAGCAAATTAGTGACCTCTTGCTGCATAACAAACTATCTCTAAACTTAGAAGCCTAAAAGAACAAATATTTATTATCTCACATAAATTCTTAGGGTCAGAAATCCAGGAGCCACTTTCCTTGATGGTTCTGCATTGGGACATCCCATGAGATGGCAATCAAGCTGTCAGCCGGACGTCAGTCATTTGAACTTTTCCGCAGCTGTGGACTCTTCCTTTAAGCTCATTCACAGGGCTACTGGAAGGAGGCTTCAGTTCCTCACCACACTGGCATCTCCACATAGCTGCTTATCACATGGTTGCCACCAGAAAGAGTGGTTGAAGAGAAGAAGAAAAATACCAGTCACAGTGGAAGCTGAAGGGACTTTTGTAACTGCACCTCAGAAATGAAGTATCATTTTTTCCTGCTGTAATTTTTTCTTTTTTTTCTTTTTTTGAGCTGGAGTCTCACTGTGTCACCCAGGCTGGAGTGCAGTGTCACAGTCTCGGCTCACTGCAACCTCCGCTTCCCGGGTTCAAGCGATTCTCCTGCCTCAGCCTCCTGAGTAGCTGGTACTAGAGACGCGGCCACCACGTCTGGCTATTTTTTGTATTTTTAGTAGAGACAGTGTTTCACCATATTGGACAGGCTGGTCTCGAACTCCTGACCTTGTGATCCACCCACCTCAGTCTCCCAAAGTGCTGGGATTATAGGTGTGAGCCAACGTGCCGGGCCTTCTTCTGCTATATTTTATTGGTCCTACAGAACAAAATTAGTACAACATACAAATGGTTGGGAGCCAACTTAGAGGGTGGTGAGCAAATATAGACTATAGCAAATAAGACTATGGTCTCATTATATGTGCCAACAACCTGAAGAGATAAAATGGCTGATACTCAGTTGATCCTCAGTGGTACAACTGTTGACTGGCATTTATTTTGATCAAATGAGTGTTGTTCCTGATTTTTCTATGCTCATGCCCAATCAGTTGTTAAATATTTTGATCATTATTCCTGGAGATAGGTATTGTTGCTATCATCAGCTTACAGATGTTGAATGTGAGGTTTCTAGACCTCAATTTCCTCTACAAATAAATGCTAGAACCAAGCTTGGAACCCCCAAACTTTCAATTACTATGCTATTACCTTCTTTAGTATATTCAATTTTAACTTCAATTCATCACTTCTGGAAGTAAGCGGGCACCACACTAATACCAAACATGTTTCTACATGAATAAATTTCCATAACATATTAAATGTAAAAGCCTCTTTTAAAGCTAGCTTGATGTTAAAAATCAAAGGAAGAGATTTTATCATTAGACAGGTCAGAGGCTCACTTCACCCCGTGTTCAAAGAGCAGAGTCCATGTCCCAGATAAAGAGCTTATCTCATTTTAAGGAAGACATTCTATATTACTGTTTTCTTTCTAGCTGATATAACATTTGGATTTGATTTTTAAGGGGATAACCCTCTCCCCAAATATTTGTGTGTGTCATTTCCATAGGAGTGCATTTAGGGAGACCAAGTGGGAGATCCTACTATTTGCATACTCCTCCAACAACAGAAAGACTGAGTTCTATAATTATGAAAATTATCAGTTAAAATTGGTTGACAGAAAAAAAATGACAACTTGGCTGATTTTTTTTTTTAATTTTTAAATAGATACTAGGCATGTTGTATAAGTGCTGTCTGAAGACTGGGTTTAGGTATTTTGTCAAAAAGCGGCAAATAATAACACATATACTTTGTGAAAAAATACTTAGTGGATGTGATTCTTTTATTTTCAAAATATAGATCTATGCATAAGAAGAATACATGCAAGGTATTAGTAGCAACAGATTTACTTCTTATATAGTCATTATTTCAGGCAACATTTATAAAGGCCAACTGAAATTGAAGCTACGGCAAATGCCCAGATATAAGCTTAGGCCAAAACCCTCAAATTTGCAGTTATCAATATATCCTCAATATATCAATGGCTCCTTGGCTACAGGGTAATGTAAACTAAGACAAAACCAATCTGGTTTGCATAAGCTTCGGATATTTTATTAGCCATGTGGCATTTTCCAGTCTATGGAAATTAAGCTATGGTCAGGGCCAAGTCTGACTAAAAAAACCAAAAAAACCAAAAAAACAAAAAAACAAAAAAAAAAAAATAGGCAATCACACAATTTTAACAAGCTCACATGTTTTAATATAACCTCAAATCTATTTTCACTATTTCCATTTCCTGCCCAATAACCACTCCCATACTGAGATGCAGGGACTGAAGCCTCCTTTTTTTCTCCCACTGGAGAAATCTTATCTTACTCTATTAGGCCATAAATAAACACTAAGACCCATGCTAAACCTCAAAAATCCTAAACAAATATGCAATATATTCTTCATATGCTCACCTATTTCTTTCTTATAATGGCTTTCCCTGGATCTGTGGTTCAGATGCTTACTTTGTGACAAAAGTATTTTGATTCAATTATCTGTGAAGGGAAATATCAAAGAAAAACCATCATGAAGATGTCTGGCCTCTTAAAAGTATGTTGCCTTTAGGAACTCATGTTAGAAGTGTAGGAGCTGACGTTTTCTGTCTGAATTCAATTTCAATTAGATTTTAATATCAGACCTCCCTCTGATTATTAATATTCCACCTCCCAATTTTCAAAAATGTAATTTGTGATGCAATAACCTTGTTGCCTCTGTATTTCCATCATCACATTTGCCCTCACTCCACATTCTATATAGTCTGTGTGAATAAGCTCTTAATCAAAATCATATTCCATTCTTGAGAGTATAACATTCCCAAACTAAGTTTGTAAAAGCGACATCTTTTTCACTCAAACTTTGTAAATTACGATCTTAACATCAATGGTTTAATGTAGTCTCAGAATGAGGAAAAAATAAGGAGGGAAGTTTGTGTGTTTTAATAGTTCTTCCTTTACTTCTAATGAAGATAAAAGTTTAGATGAAATTTAATGAGACATTTGTCTATCAAAGGTAAAGTCTATGCAGTATCTCCTGGACAATACATAAAATGGGCCTCTTTGAAGGAAAAAAGGAGTTCTTCATAATTAAAGTATCATGTAATAGTAAGAAAAAAATAAATCTACAAATCACTGATGGAATATCCATGGTGTGGTATGTTACCATTTCATAAATTTTGACTATCCTTACAGAAATTGAATTAACCCAGTCTAAATGCAAATAGGCTTTATTTATTTATTTACTTATTCATTCATTTATTTATTTAAGGCCAACTTCAGTTTCTAGTAGACACCAATAATGTTGTAATGAGGATTGTGAGATTATGTGAAGTCATTGGGGAAGATTATCATGATCAATTAATGATGTCTGTCATGAGTTTAGCAAGGAGAAGTTGTAGTACATATATATGCAAAATATTTTGCATCTCTGGTCTATGTGAAGTAGAACAAGACTGATGGTATTAGTCCGTTCTTCACTGCTATAAAGACATACCTGAGACTGGGTAATTTATGGAGAAAAGAGGTTTAACTGGCTCACAGTTCCACATGCTGTACAGTAAGCATGGCTGGGGAGGCCTCAGGAAACTTACAATCATGGTAGAAGGTGAAGGGGAAACGAGTGTTTTACATGGCTGGGGCAGGAGGAAGAGAGTGAAGGGGGAAGTGTTACACACTTTTAAACAACCACATCTCTTGAGAACTCACTCACTATCGTGAGAATAGCAAGGGAAAAATCCGCCCCCATTATCCAATCACCTCTCAACAGGTCCCTCCCCCAACATTGGGAATTACAATTCAACATGAAATTTGGGTGGGGACACAGAGCCCCAAGCCATATCCCTGATTAAAGTTTTCTATTATTTTCCTATTATACATTAGGAAAATTTTCCCACACTTTTGGAATTAGAGCTGTCAGGGCTGAGGTTTGGGAATGAGAACTTTAAAAAATTTCCCCCATTGATTATAACAAGGAGCTGAGTTCAGGAGCCATTGTTTTAAGAATCAGATTTATATCAAGCTTATTTTTTAATATTTAAAAAAGTTTTGTGGACACATAGAAGTTTTATATACTTATGGGGCACATGAGACATTTTAATGCAAGCATGCAATGTGTAATAATCACACCATGGAGAATGAGGAATTCATCCCCTTAAGCATTTTCAAACATATTTTTCATTTCAGAGCTAAGTGGTAAGCAATGAGTGAGTGTGTGCTTGTGTGTGGCAGGCAGGAGGGGGCAGTATAGGAAAGAAACAATAGAATTCTTGTTGACAAAGGACTGCTTTATTGCTTTGCAATTATTTTGCATGTGGGTTTTTGTTATTATGGAGATCAACTTCAGAGGAGAATAAAAAGTAGATATAGACTAGTCCAAGAGAATAAGAAAGAAAAAGAAAGCAGAGTATAATAGTCATGTAGGGTCATAGGTCTTTCTGTTTTCTGAAATTTACATTACAGAGTTACAGTGGTTCACTTGCCTTAGTTAAACATCAGTTAAGTCTCAGAGGAGGAAGAGAACTGGGGCAATTATTTGCAAATTCATTGACTTACTTGAGATTTGCTTTAAGTTTCCGTTTCAATCATATCATGGAGATCGAACTAGAATTTATTTCCTGGTTGAGTGATCCTAAGAAGTCATGCCCTGCTCTCTTCTACTACCATACCATTTTATTGCAAGCTACAGCACCTCATACACACAAAAAAGAATATATCAATGAATATCTAATTTTTTTAGAGACAGGTTCTCACTGTGTTGCCCAGGCTGGACTTGAACTCCTGGCCTCAAGTTATTTTCTTGCCTCAGCTTCCCAAGTGCTGGAATTATAGGTGTGAGCCACTTGGGCCAACCCAAAATTTTTCACAAACATGTTTATGTATATGTGTGTGCGTGTGTGTGTGTGAGTGTGTGTGTGTGTGAATGTGTGTGGGTGTATGTATATACCTATCTACTAAATTCTCTTCCCCGTCCGCCTTCTCCTTTTCCTTCTTTCCATCTCTCTCCCTCTTTCACACACACACACGTGCGCGCGCACACACACACACACACACACACACACGTGTCCTATGTAGCTATTTCTGTTAAGGCATTCTAATAAAGGAAAAACTTTTTAAAAGTCCACAGAAATTAAAGCTTCTCAAGATGCATCACGATCCAACGAATAAAAATAACAATGTTTTGCAACATGCAAAATCACAACATATTGCAAAAGATAATTGAAATTCCTGCATATGCCTAGGATATTAATATTTTTCCCTGCTTTTTTGTAATTAGATTGATGTGCGTATTTAAAAATCTGCTCCCCACATGTGCTTAAGAATGCCAGGTTTTTCCTGAGTCATATTGCCAACTCAAATACTAGGTTTGAATGTGTCTTCTATCCCAGTGGTACATACACGTGTGATATTTTAGCATCACTGCAAGGTGCTGGTGTACTGAGAATATCAGCACAGATGTTAGAGAATGCTATTATTCAGAAATAAATTATTCATTTCCTGGGCACTTTCAGTTTTATATTGACAATAGTAGCCATTACAATCCAATCTGATTTACATTCTCAGCATTTACCTTTCAAACTGATAGGTCTCTGAAGCAATAAACATTTTTGAAGTTTAGAAATTATTTTCAGTCTGGTTTTCTAGATGCAGAAACTGAGATAGCGATTTGAATGTACATGTATCAGCGAGTGTGCTGAAGAGATAGGATTGAGGAAAGACCAGCAGGAGTTGGTCCACTTTGAGGCAAGGGGGTCAATATTTATATCCCCAATGTATTAGTTTGATGGAGTTGTGATATGGTTTGGATCTGTGTCCTGCCCAAATCTCATGTTGATATGTAATCCCCAATGCTGGGGTTGGGTCCTGGTAGGAGGTGATTGGATCAAGGGGGCCATTTCCTATTAATGGTTTATCACCATTCTGCAAGTGCCATCCTCATGATAGAGTTGTCATGAGATCTGGTTATTTTAAAATGTGCAGCACCTCCCCTGGCCCCTTTTTCCATTTCTGGTCACGTAAGACATGCTTGCTTCTCCTTCATCTTCTGCCATGATTGTAAGTTTCCTGAGGCCTCCCCAGAGGCTGATGTTGCCAAGCTTCCTATACAGCCTGCAGAACTGTGAGTCAATTAAACCTCTTTTCTTTATAAATTACCCAATCTCAGGTATTTCTTTAGAAAAATGTGAGAACAAACTAATACAGAATATTGGTACCAAGAAGCAGGGCACTGCTATAAGGATACGTGAAAATGTGGAAGCAGCTTTGGAACTGAGAAACCAGCAGAGGTTGGAAGAGTGTGGAGGGCTCAGAAGAAGAGAGAATGGTAAAGAAAATGTTGGAACTTCCTAGAAGCTTGTCGAATGATTGTGACCAAAATGCTGATAGTAATATGGACAACGAAGTCCAAGTTGATGAAGTATAGGATGGAAATGAGTAACTTATTGGGAACTGAAGCAAAGGTCAATTTTGTTATGCATTAGCAAAGAGGTTGGCTGCGTTGTGCAACCTGGCCATGTGATTGAAAAGCAAAGTCCCTTTTCAGGGGAGAAACTCAAGCAGGCTGCAGAAATTCGCATAGGTGAAAAGGAGCCAAATGCTAATATCCAAGACATGGGGAAAAGACTTCAAAGGCATTTCAGAGACCTTTGTGGCAGCTCCTCCAATCACAGGCCCAGAGGTCTAGGAGGGAAAAATGGTTTTCTGGGTGAGGTCCAGGGCCCTGCCACCCTGTGCAGCATTGGGACACTGCCCCCTACCTCCCAACTGCTCCAGCTCCAGCCATGGCTCAAGGGGGTCCAAGTATAACTTGGGCTACTGCTTTAGTAGGTAAAAGCAATAAGCCTTGGCAGCTTCTTATGGTGTTAAGTCCATAGGTGCACAGATTGCAAGAGTTCAGGCTCAGGAGCCTCTACCCAGATTTCAGAGAATATATGGAAAAATCTGAATGTCCAAGTGGAAGGCTGCTACAGGGGTGGAGCCTTCATGGAGAACCTTTAATAGGACAGTACAAAGCAGAAATGTAGGTTGGAGCCCCCACACAGAGTCCCCACTGGGGCACTGTCTAGTTAAGCTGTGAGAAGAGGATCACCATCCTCCAGGCCCTAGAATTGTAGATTCGACAACAGCTTGCACTGTGAACCTGGAAAAGCCACAGGCAATCAATGCAAGCTTGTAAAAGCAGCCAAAGGGGTTGTATCCTGCAAAACCACAAGGGTGGAGCTGCCCAAGACATTGTGATCCCACTCCTTGTACCAGTGTTCCCTAAATGTGAGATGTAGAATCAGAGGAGAATATTTTGGAGCTTTAAGATTTAATGACTGCCCTGCTGGGTTTCAGGTTTGCCCAGGGCCTGTAGCCCTTTCTTTTGGTTAATTTCTCCATTTTGAAATAGGAGTAATTACCCAATGGTTGTACACCCATTGTATCTTGAAGTACCTTGCTTGTTTTTTATTTTACAAGCCCATAGGCAGAAGGGACTAGTCTTGTCTCAGATAAAACTTTGGACTGTGGACTTTTGAGTTAATGCTGGAATGAGTTAAGACTTTAGGGGACTGTTGGAAAGGCATGATTGTATTTTGAAATGTGAGAAGGATGAGATTTGGGAGGGACCAGGGATAGAATGATATGGGTTGGGTGTGTCTCCCCACCTAAATCTCGTGTTGAAATGTAATCCTCCATCCTGGAAGTGGGGCATAGCAAAAGGTGATTGGCTTATGGCGGCTCTTTCTCATTAGTGATTGAGCACCAGCCCCCTAGTGCTGTTCTTGTGATAGAGTTCTCATGAGATCTGGTTGTTTAAAAGTGTGTAGCACCACCTCCCTCCTTGCTCCTGCTCCAGCCATTTAAGACGTGCCTGCTTCTCCTTTGTCTTCTGCCATGATGGTAAGTTTCCTGAGGTCTCTCCAGAAGCTGATGCTGCTGTGCTTCTTATATAGCCTGCAGGACTGTGAGCCAGTTAAACATTTTTCTTTATAAATTACCCAGTCTTAGGTCTTTCTTTTTCTTCCTTCCTTCCTTCCTTCCTTCCTTTCTTTCTTTCTTTCTTTCTTTCTTTCTTTCTTTCTTTCTTTCTTTCTTTCTTTCTTTCTTTCATTCTCCTTCCTTCCTTCCTTCCCTCCTTCATTTCTTTCTTCCTTTCTTTCTTTCTTTCTTTCTTTCTTTCTTTCTTTCTTTCTTTCTTTCTTTCTTTCTTTCTCTCTCTCTCTCTCTCTCTCTCTCTCTCTCTCTCTCTCTCTCTCTCTCTCTTTCTTTCTGTCTTATTTTCTTTGAGACAGAGTCTCACACTGTCGCCTGGGCTGGAGTGATCTCGACTCACTGCAACCTCCACCTCCTGGGTTCGAGAGATTCTTCTGCTTCAGCCTCCTGAGTAGCTGGGACTACAGGAGCCTGCCACCATGCCCAGCTAATTTTTTTGTATTTTTAGTAGAGATGGGATTTTACTATGTTAGCCAGGCTGGTCTCTAACTGCTGACCTCGTGATCTGCCCGTCTCGGCCTCCCAAAGTGTTGGGATTACAGGAGTGAGCCACCGCGCCCAGCCTGGTATTTCTTCATAGCAGTGGAAGAACAGACTAATACATGATGTCTTAGCAAAATACTAGACTGGGTGGCTTCAGTAACAAAAATTTACTGTCTCATAGTTCTGGAGGCTGGACATCCAAGATCAAGATGCTAGTGGAGTTGTTTTTTCTGAGGGCCATAAAGAAAAGAACCTTTATCAGACCTCTCTCCTTGGCTTGCAGGTGTCCACCTGCTTGCTGCCCCTTCACTTGGTCTTTCCTCTGTATCTGCATGCTCTTTAAGGCTTTTTTTGTGTGCAAGTTTCCTCTTGTTAGGACACAAGACAGGTTGGATTTGGGCCCCTGTAACAACCTCACCTTGATTTAAGCACCTGTTTAAAGGTGCTATCTCCAAACATAGTCACATTTTGAGGTACTTGGGGTTAGGGCTTCAATGTATGAATTTGGGGTGAACACAATTCAGCTTGTAACCCCCATCAATCCAATCTTTCGTTCACTGGCTATAGGCAACATCTAGGGAAGGGGTGAGGAGTAACTTTTCAGTGTCCCTGAGAAGTCACTTAGAGCAGTGGGAGGATAGATAGACGTGTTACTGAATAAAGGTGATCTGGCAGGGCAACCCACAGTGTCATCTGCAGAATGTATTATATACCAGTGGAAGAATCATGAAGTTCATAAACTTGGAATGGAGAACTTTATTTCTCATAAAGGGTTGCAGCCTCTAGGCTGGCCACTACACAAGCTGGAAAACATAGCCTCTGGAAAACGCCAAGTTGAAGCACTTTGAGGCAGGGGGAAAAGGAACAGTTTATGCCCAGCAGTTGACTAAGTATACATATCCTATAAACTAAAGGAGGAGTCATGAATATTTATGAAAGGAGAAACTGTGCCCATGAGCAATTGAACTTCATGCCTCTTCAGGAATTGCATAGAAAAAAATGGCCATGCTAGCATGATGAGGGTGGAGGTTTTGGCCCTCTGATGTCAAAAGGTGAAGCAGAGGACATGAAAACCTTTACTGCACATCCTCCATGAGTTGGTCAAAAGTAGTCCAGAGGTGGTGGTCGTTTTTTAGGAAGTAGTGCATTGTAAAACTAGTGAGCTGTCATGTCAAAACTGCAAAGCTGGAGGGGGGTCCAGTGGTGGCCTCAGATGACTGATTAAGGGAAATAACGGAATGAATCAGCTGTTTCTTGTTTTCCAGAACTTGTTTCTGCTTACTCCTCAGGAAAGAATTCTGGTTGAAGGTTAATAAGGGAGGGGAGGACTGAGGCAAATCTGACTTCTTATCCCAACATGGCTGGGAGCTCAGTTTTCCCTTTGGTCCCTTTGGCTCAGAAGGGGTCCATTCAGTCAGTCAGCGGGCTTAGGATTTTATTTTTATTTCTCAATATATAGAAGTAACTAATATTTCATGATCCTTTAATAAGATATTTCATCAAATTTAGGAACCCATTAACTATAACATGCACTATTATTTCAAGTACCGTAAAAAAAGAAAACCGTGCCACAAGATGGGGATCTAATAGGAAACCTCCACAAAAGTGGGACACGAAAGAACTAAATTCTCAATGTCAAGAAAAATGAGCAATGATACTACCATTCAGAAAGGCAGTAAGAAACATTCATGTTTCTATATTGGCACATGATAGAAGAAAGAAAAAAATAACTCCCTTAAAAATCTGGACCTTAAGCGCTCTTACTAACGTGAATTTTTGACTTTAATTCACAATACTCAAGTGGTCCAAAAAACCTTAAGCAGACAATTTAATTAAAAGTGCTCTCAGGTATGTAGTGCCCCCAAATAATTGGAGAAGCAAGTACCAATGTGACCAAACGGTGAAGATGCACTGATTAGAAAATGCTTCTTCCACAGATGTCAAATGTTAAATAGTGATGATAAATAGTGATGATTATAAGGATAGATAAAATTTTGTATCATCTGGGGTTGTTCTTTTAGTGTTGGCAAACTACAGCCTGTGGGCTAGCTGTTGTTATAAATAAAGTTTTATTGGAAGACAATCATGCCCATTCATTTCTATACAATCTATGGCAACTTTTGTGCTATAACAGCACAGTTAAATAGTTGCCACAGAGACCACCATATGACCTACAAAACTGGCAAGAATTATTATCTGACCCTTTACAAAAAAAGTTTGCTGAACTCCTGATGAATTTCCACCTATTAAATTATTTCATTTTAACCACAATCTTATGTGGTAGATAATATTATATCCCCATTTTATAGACCGGGAAACAGGGAACAAGAGGTTAAATGACTTACCCAATGTCACATACCAGTAAATAGTATAAGAAAAATTTGATTATACATATGTCATTATTTTCCAGTGGTTAATTATGTAAGAGGGGAAGGTGTCCAAAGAAAATGGGCTAGGCGATAGTAGGAGTTCAATAGATAATTTGCTGTATGAATAAATGCATGAATTAATGGATATAGTCAAGATGTGGCAGAACCAGGATTTTTAACCCAGGCCACTCTGAATCCAAATTCCAATATCTCTTAAAAACTAGATATAAAAGTGTAAGTAACTGCAGAGACTGCCTTAGCCTCTACCCTTAACTAACTTGACAGAGTAACCCACACCGTTTTTTCTAATAAAAACATGCTGACTCATGCATCCACTAGGGTACTCACAAATACTTTTGTTCCCAGCAGATGTGCTGTATGAATCTCATTTCAATCTGTATTTTTATTAACTGACCTACTGTGGTCCTGATTACATTGAAGAAGAGGTCATGCATTGTACCAGATACAGGACTTTCTATAAGTTAATAGATCCAAAGGCAGGGAAATAATTTTCCTTAACAAATTATCCATTTGTTTCCCAATGTTTAGAAGAAAAGTCATTATTTTTGTTCACAATTAAAATAAAATTACTTAAAAACACTATGTTAATTGAATGCTGATTATAAAGTGAAACATAATTTGAGTGAAGTATTTATATCTGTGCTTATAACTTTTTTTTTTTTTTTTTTTTTGAGACGGAGTCTGGCTCTGTCGCTCAGGCCGGAGTGCAGTGATGCGACCTCCTCTCACTGCAAGCTCCGAACGCCCCTGCGGGTTCACACCAGTATCCTGCCTTTGCCTTCCTAGTAGCTGGGACTACCGGTGCCCGCCACCTCGCCCCGCTAATTTTTTTTTTTTGTATTTTTAGTACACACGGAGTTTCACCGTGTTAGCCAGGATGGTCTGGATCTCCTGACCTCGTGATCCACCCGCCTCGGCCTCCAAAGTGCTGGGATTACAGCGTGAGCCACTGCGCCCAGCCTGTACTTATAAACATTTCTATAAAATATCGCACTTAAAATTGTTGTAAAAAGATTATTAAAATAGGAAAATAGTTCAAAAATTAATAGAAAAAAAGGATTTCTTTTAAATTATGAAAAACTTTTTTAATTTAAGCAAGAAAATATTCACCTACTGGTGATATTAGCAACAAAATGGCAGGTTCTTTTCTCCAAAGAAGCTCACTGTGCAGTAGGGGAGCCTGTGCTGAACCCAAGCAGATCTGGCTCTGGAGTCTCTGCTTTTAACCACTGTATTCTACTGCCTTTTCCTGAGAAATGCCATTTTGCACAAAGATCTCTGCAAATTGCTTAAAAAGCTTTCTATTGGAGCAGAGTGGAGGAGATATTTGAAATGAGTTTTGAATGGATCACGGGAGCTTAGCAAGAGAACGAGGAAGAAAGAAAGGTGAGATGAAATTTAAAAAATAAAAAATGTTCAGAGGCCAGAGGCATGAAACAACATATTAAGGTCAGCGAGTTTAAAGTGGTTTGGTAACAGTAGAGGGTAGGTTGAATGTTGCGACATGGTGAAGGATAAAACAAGCAAAGTAATAATAACATGCCCTATTTTGACTTTCAGTCAAAGAACAGCAAAGAGTCACTGAATAATTTAAACAACAGAATGAGAAACTCCATTTTCATTATTGAAAATTGTCATTCTGGCAGTAGCATGTGAAATGACTTGGAATGGGGAAGGCTGGGATCTCTCTGAACCTTCCTTGACAGTGGTCTTTGTTGACCTCTCCTCTCCTGTCTATTTTTCTTCTTCTTTTTTTTTTTTTTTTTTGAGACGCAGTCTCGCTCTGTCACCTAGGCTGGCGTGCAGTGGCCGGATCTCAGCTCACTGCAAGCTCCGCCTTCCGGGTTCATGCCATTCTCCTGCCTCAGCTTCCTGAGTAGCTGGGACTACAGGCGCCCACCACCACGCCGGGCTAGGAGACGGGGTTTCACAGTGTTAGCCAGGATGGTCTCGATCTCCTGACCTTGTGATCCACCCATCTCGGCCTCCCAAAGTGCTGGGATTACAGGCGTGAGCCACCGCACCTGACCTCCTGTCTATTCTTTACATACCACCATAACCCAAGAGCCAGGCCCTGGCCTCTTCTTTTCACTTTCTACACTTCCTTGACTAATCTCATCCATCCCCATGATTCACACATCTATTCATGTGAGCTGGATCCCTCTCTTGAGAAACAGTCTGATGGTGCACATTCATAGCAGCTTGGAGCAGAGGAATCTCAAAGTCCATATATCTAAAGGAACAGAAGAAGCTCAACTCTGTGGATTCAGATCTGACTGACAATCCTCCAACCCATGCCATGAACTGAAATTAGCAATTGACCTTACCATCCCATCCAACAGGCAAGCCAGGAAATCAGAGGCCTTCCTAATTTTCTCTCTTTCTCTCACCACCCATTGCATTTTATCCCATCAATTTTAAATTAATACTTGTATTCTGTTAACTCAACATATAATAGGCCCATCCCTGCCTTCAGTGTGGAACCTGAAGAGCTTTTAAACTATATAGATGTCAGAACTCCAATGCCCAGAGAAGTCTGAGATAAATGGTCTGGCATGAGGCTCAGGACTGGTATCTCTTAAATGTTTTTTAGGTGCTTTGGATGTGCAGATATGAGTGAGAATCATTGCTCTCAGCCAAATAAGCTGTTAGCGATTTGTCCATTGCTTCCACCTCCATGTTCTCTCTTACTCTCAGCCCATGGCATGTCCTTCAGCCATGTTCAAGGCATGGTCAGTTCCTGAATATGCCGATTTATTCCAAGCCTCCCTGCTGTGACTTATGCTGTCCTCTATGTCTGGATTTCCTACCTTAATCCTTCCCTGTATACTTAAGCCTTCTCTCTTCAAGTAGAACGGATTATTCCTTCATTTTGCCTCAGCCCATGAGGTCCTTCCTCATATTTTAGAGTATCTATCACTTCATTGCCTTTGTTCTTTACCTATCTATCTTCCCCACTGGAAATCACTCTGAGTTGAGGGATCATCCAATTTCATTCCTAGAAATATTTCAGAACCTTACATTTAGAACAGACTCTCTTAAACTATACACTATTGACATTTTGGGCTAGAGAATCCTCTGTTGTAGAGATCTGTCCTATAGTATGTTTAGCAACATCCCTTGTGTCTACCCACTAGATGATAAGTAGCAACCCCTTCTCACTTGTGATAATCAAAAAGTGGCACATGCCTATAGTCCCAGTTACTCAGGAAGCTGAGCTAGAAGGAGCTCTTGAATTTGGCCAGCCTGCGCAATGCAGCACAATCCTGTAAATAAATAAATAAATAACAACAACAACAACAACAAAAAAAAAACACCTACAAACATTGTCCCAACTCTGTGGTGGGGGTAAGGACAAAATCAACCCTGGCTGAGGACAATTGAGATGCTAAAACTGACATGTAGAAAGTGTGGCTGCGTGTTATGCTGAATTATGCTTATTCTTTAAATTAAGCCTCCCTGTGTAGTCCCCTCTTCTGTTGACTCAGGGCTTAGCCATGTGACTTCCTTTGGTCAATAGGTCATCAACAAGGACAATGCCTGCAGAGGCTTGAAGAAAGCTTGTTGCACTGGGGAGTACCCCTTTGGAGTTCAGCTACCATGTATAAAGCCCAGGCTAGCTTCCTTGAGGATGAGGCACCACAAGAAAAGAGAGACACCCATACCATGAGGAGAAAGAAGCCCAAGTCTTCCAACATTCCAGCAAGGCCTGCTCCCAGTGTACCTGCTGTATGAATATACCCAGGTGAGACCAGTAGTAGAACATCCCAGTCAAACCACGGGATCATGAGAAATAATAAATCATTATCTGTGATTTTATATTTAGAACACCCCATCATCTCAGCCCAAAAATTTATTGAACTGATAATAAATTTCAGCAAAGTCTCAGTATACAAAATACATGTGCAAAGACAACAATCATTCCTTTACACCAACAATAGGCAAGCAGAAAGTCAAATCGTGAATGAATTCCCATTCACAATGGCTACAAAGACAATAAAATATGTAGGAATACAGCTAACAAAGGATGTGAAGGACCTCATGAAGGAGAACTACAAACCATTGCTCGAGGAAATAAGAGAGGACGCAAACAAATGGAAAAGCATTCCATCCTCATGGATAGGAAGAATCAATATCGTGAAAATGGCCACACAGCCCAAAGTAATTTATAGATTCAATGTTCTTCCTATCAAACTACCATTAACATTCTTCACAGAATTAGAAAAAATCTACTTTAAATTTCATATGGAATCAAAGAAGACCCCATATAGCCAGGACAATCCTAAACAAAAAGAACAAAGCTGGAGGCATCACATTACATGACTTCAAACTATACTACAAGGTTACAGTAACAAAAACAGCATGGTACTGGTACCAAAACAGACATATAGACCAATGGAGCAGAACAGAGACCTCAGAAATAACACCACACATCTACAACCATCTACAACCTAACAAAAACAAGCAATGGGGAAAGGATCGCCTATTCATTAAATGGTGCTGGGAAAATTGGCTAGCCATATGCAGAAAACTGAAACTGAACCCCTTACTTACACCTTATACAAAAATTCACTCAAGATGGGTTAAAGAATTAAATGTAAAACCCAAAACCATAAAAACCCTAGAAGAAAACCTAGGCAATACCATTCAGGACATAGGCATGGGCAAAGACTTCATGACAAAAACACCAGACACATTTGCAACAAAAGCCAAAATTGACAAATGGGATCTAATTAAACTAAAGAACTTCTGCCCAGCAAAAGAAACTATCATCAGAGTGAACAGGCAATGTACAGAATGGGAGGAAATTTTTGCATTCTACCCATTTGACAAAGGTCTAATGTCCATAATTTACAAGAAGCTTAAACATATTTACAAAAAACAAACAAACAACCCCATCAAAAAGTGGGCAAAGGATATGAACAAACACTTTTCAGAAAAAGACATTTACATGGTCAACAAACATTTGATAAAAAGCTCAACATCACTGATCATCAGAGAAATGCAAATCAAAACCACAATGAGACACCATCTCATGCCAGTCAGATGGCAATTATTAAAAAGTCAGGAAACAATAGATGCTGGCAAGGCTGTGGAGAAATAGGAACACTTTTACACTGTTGGTGGGAGTGTAAATTAGTTCAACCATTGTGGAAGACAGTATGGCGACTCAAGGATATAGAACCAGAAATACCATTTGACCCAGCAATCCCATTATTGGGTATATATCCAAAGAAATATAAATCATTCTAGTATAAAGACACATGCACACATACATCTATTGCAGCACTGTTTACAACAGCAAAGACATGTAATGAACCAAAATGTCAATCAATGATAGACTGGATAAAGAAAATGTGATATATATATACACATACACCTTGGAATACTATGCAGCCATACAAAGGAATGAGGTCATGTCTTTTGCAGGGACATGGATGAAGCTGGAAGCCATCGTCCTCAGCAAACTACCACAGGAACAGGAAACCAAACACCCATGGTCTTGCTCATAACTGGGAATTGAACATTGAGAACACATGGACACAGAGAGGGGAAAAATACATACCAGGGCCTGTTGCAGATAGTGGGTGAAAGGAGGGAACTTAGAGGACAGGTCATTAGGTGCAGCAAACCACCATGGCGCATGTATACCTATGTAATAAACCTTCACGTTCTGCACATGTATCCCTTTTTTTTTTATTTTTAGAAGAAATAAGGAAAAGAAAATCATTACACAAAGCCACTAAGTTGTGGGTAGTACATTATGCAGTAATACAGAACATAGAGGTCGTTTTGAAAGTGCAGTGAAAGGAACTGAGAATATGAACTAGGGCAGTGGTGGTGGGAATACAAAGTGGTGTGGAATTTAGTTCAATGTTTTCTGTACTCTTTGCTGAGCAATCTACTAAGTACCCTGCAGGATTCATATTTATCAATAATTGATGATTTATACTTGTACACTTCTTTAAAGATTTGAAAACCCTTATAACCTCAGTAATTATTTTCTTAAGTGCTTGCCATGCATCAGGCACTTTACAAGCATTAGTTCATTTAATCCTCGTAACAACACTATGAAGTGAGTCATACTATCAGTTCATTTTATAAATGAGGGAACCAAGGCTCATAAAGTTAAATACTTGACCCCATCAAATAGCTAGTAAGTGGTGAAACCAGGATTCAGACCAAGCTCTGTCTGACTCCTGAAGAATTGCTTTTAAATATTCTTCTACATTTTTCAAAAAAGTATTTGGTGTAAGATCTTCTTTATTTGATCTTTGTGGGAGTAGAGAAAAGCTATTTGCCATTCTTTTCATTCTCAACAATCCCTTTCCCAGGCTGAAGTTTCAGTTTAACAGGGAGCATTTTTATTATGAATAACTGCAAGGTCAATCTGTGGTACATTTTTACTTCCTGAATGATACAAGTTTAAGGGAGATGGATGTGATGGACATGGATTTCCAATCTGTTAGCAGCCACCAAAGATTATTTGCTGTCAACTGATTAGCTCCTCATCTCCCTTCTCTTCTTCAAAATCTAAGGAAAGTTCTGTCTTTTCCAGTACTTCTAGGACTTTTTGTGATGTAAAATGGGGAGCATGAGTCAGAGAGAAAGTCAACTTGAGTGGACAGAGCCAGAGGTGTGCTTCTGCTGAAGGTAGGGATTTGAGTGGATAGCAGGAAGGAGAGGTCCCTAAGAGGGAGTAAGTTCACATATGACCTTGCTACATATCAAGGTTATAGATTCCTTTACTTGCTCTATTTACAACTTTCCCAAATGTTGCTTACACTATCTGAAGCCACATAACCAAGGATTATAAACTTTCTTGAGAAAGCATTGCTAAACTTCCCCAGACTTGGCAAAGTACACGCTTAGCTGTTCTTATCATGCCTACAGCTGTGGGGCGCTTTCTTTGAAGAGTCTCTCTTCCCCACAACCAAATGCAGTATCAGAAAATTCCACCTGAGAAACTATTGTTTTTTAGACGTCATTTGAAATATGGCTTTTGAGATTTCAAATTAAATTAACAGCAGCCTGCAGTCTTGACTCCTTCTAGAGAAAACTGTGCATAAAAAGCCGAGCCATCTTTTGATCTAAAAGTTCTGTATGTATTTAAATTTCCTACTATCTCATGTCTACATTAGAAATGCCCATCTGGGTTTGCTGAATGAGGAATAATTTTGTGTCCATTTGTTTTTCTCTGATTTTAAGTGACCTCACTAGCTCAAGATAAAAGAATATTTTACCTCGGTGAGAGAGGACTAAAGTTTTTTGACAATGCCACCTGTGATACAGCCAAGTGCTTTTTAACCTACTGTACATATCTAAGTGGATATTTAACTGAAAAGAAAATAAATTTGATTCGATGCTTGAGTCTAGGCTAATGTCAACTGTGACAGAACTTTTCTTTCTTTACTCTGTAATCCAGCAGAGGGCACTGATCAAACATCAGTGGCTTTAAACCTAGATGCCTTGCTCACTGAATAGTTTATCAGTGCTATTAGATAATTTTTCTCTTCAAGCCATTATCTAACTGGAAGCAAACTTTGGAAAATGATGTGTACATTGGCCTTGGTAAATGGTTTATGGATTTAAAATAATAATTTTCAACACAACTGCACCCTGTGTTCTCTATATTTGTGCTGTTCAATACAGCAACCACTTGCCATAAGGGGTTATTGAGCACTTGAAATGTGGCTAGTTTGAATTGAGATGTATTGTTAAGCATACAATATACACTGGCTTTTAAAGACTTAATGCCAAAAAAAGAATGCAAAATATCTCACTAGTTTTTTTTTTTTTTTTTTTTTTTTTTTTTTTTTTTTAATTGGGGAAAGGATGAAATCATATTTTGGATATGTTGGGTTAAATATACTATTTAAATAAATTTCAGCTGTTTCTTTTCACTTTTTTAACTTTTCTACCAGAAAATTTAAAATGACAGATCTTGCTAGCATTGCATTTCCATTGTAAAGCACTGATCTCACTCTTATAAAACTTCGTTTCTTCTCTAAGAGTAAGTGTTTTCCAATTATACTGCCTATTTTGAGGTCCAAGCCCCTATTTTTGCCTGCCCTCAATGTTTCTCATCTTCCCAGATGAATCCAGAAGCCACAGGTCCCCAGTGGTACCTTGGCACTCTCATAGCACTTTAAAAAGTAAAAGGCCGAGCCGGACACGGTGGCTAACATCTGTAATCCCAGCACTTTGGGAGGCCGAGGTGGGTGGCATCCCTGAGCTCAGGAGTTTGCAACCAGCCTGGGCAACACAGCGAAACCCCATCTCTACTAAAATACAAAAAATTAGCCGGACGTGGTGGCGGGCGTCTGTAGTCCCAGCTACTAGGGATGCTGAGGCAGGGGAATTGCTTGAACCTGGGAGGTGGAGGTTGCAGTGAGCAGAGGCCACTGCACTCCAGCCTGGGCGACAGAGGGAGACTCCTAGTGGGATGGGGGTGGGGGAGCGGAGGGGAATCCAGAGGCGACCTCTGAGATCTTGTCCTTACCCTGGGAGAATATGGAACTCAGAGAAATCATCTGATCCCAGTAATATGTGACAACAAGCAGGAAAGGTTTGCTTGAGAAAAAAAAAAAAAAAGAAGTTCTTGTTTTAAACGCTGAAGCTTTGGAACCACAGTTTCATGATGAACAAACATTCACTGAACCCCCTACTTTATGCCAGAGGCTTTTCCATAATTATCTCCTTTAATTATCACAAGAAAACTTGGCAAGTGTCAGAGTTATTGCCATGCTACAGAAGTAACATCGAGACTTAGAGAGGTGGGACAACTTTGCCGAGACCACACAGCTGGTAAGTGGCAGAAGAGACCTTAGGAGCCAGCTTTGTTCAGCCTGTTTGATGCTCTCTCCGTCTGCGGCTGTCAGGTTAAGAACACCCCGGGTCTGAGATGGTGATTGCAGGCAGTCAGTGAATAGGCTCTGCTCACTATCAGGTGGTCAGTAACCACATCGAGGAGCCAAAGCAGGGAGCTGGCAGCTTGGGAGCAGGGACATCACTTCTGACAGCAGTGGGACGCTGAATAAATCAGTTATTGAACTAAAGAATAGAGAAAGAGAGAGAGAGCATGTAACATAAAAATCTCCTCTTTTGTGATCTTAATAAGATAAATGTTTCATTGTTCTCACCTCTGATTGGGGCCTATTTTCGGCAACAAAAGAACTGCTTTGGAACTATGAATATTCTGCTGATTAGACAAACTAGGTTCATTAGAAAGATCAAACAGAAAAGTTACAGAGAAAACAGAATTTACCAGCATAGTTCAGACTCAGGGGCTTACCACGGTATCATTTTCTCCATAACTGGATTCTTGAAACAGCAAAGAATTCTTTTCTGTCATCACCCCTCATGTTTTCTAAACTAGAAACCGGAAATGTGTTGCTGTAATTGTGTTCATGGCATCTTTGTAATTTTCCAGGCCTTAAATGAGCCAGTCCGAAAGCAATACTGGTTTAGGCAAAATGAAACTTAGCCTTCCAAGAATACATATTTGGTAAAGGCTGAGCTGATGTTAATAACTAATATTTATTGAGTGCTATTTGTCTGATGGTTACATGCAGTATTTCATTAAATCCTAATTCATTTTAAGAGAGCAACACTGTGATTATCCCTATTTTACCAAAAAGGAAGCTGAGGCTCAGAAAATTTATGTAATTTGCTCTAAGTCATAGAACTCACTAGAGTGAGGATTGTCACCACTGACTCTTACTCAAGAGCTTTGACGCACAACCATTACACCATGCTGTCTTCCTTAGAGAACATCTAGTTATCATGCAAAAAGTTATTTTCTTTCTCTGGCCCATTAAAACCATACAAAAATCTGTATCAACAGCATTTGCAATGCACTGGATACTTTTACCCTTTTCATTCTTTTACTAACAAAAAATTGGTACCAAAGGTAAGCCCATGTGTGTATGCAGGCAGTTGGTTCCTGCTCACCTCATTTTACCGTTTGCTTTCACTTGAAGGAAAGGAATAACTAAGAGCAACCTTTACTGCTATAATTGGATTTTTGTCATCAGGTATGGTTTGGTTCAATTGTATCTTAAGATAAATAATACACATTTTGGGTTTAGTTTTATAGAATCTATTTTCTGTAACCTTAGAAGTCTTAAATTTTATCTAGGAAAGCATTGTATTCAACACTTTCAACTTGCATGTAACCTGCTAGGGGGAAAAAAAAAAGGCTAATTTAAGAAGATCTTTCTAATCTTGTCTTCCAACCTTCACAGTGAACATACCCATCTGAAATTTACATTTTTTGTCATCTTAAACTTTGCATAAAACTTCTAAAAATGTTCTTATCTATGAACTGCAGGAACCTGAAGAATAATTTTGTCTCCAAAATAATTACTGGAGCACTTCCATGTTCTTTGTGTTGTTGAGAAATTTTGTCTTTTTTTTTTTTTTTTTTTTTTTTTAAGTATGCAGCTTTAAAAAAAAATCTTTGTTTAAGGCCCTAAATATCATGCATATGGCATTCGATGAACAAGAGTTTGGGGAAAACCATTTATTATTAGTAGTATGTTATTGTTAACAACATGCAGTTTATATTTTATTATAATTTTTTAATTTAACTTTTATTTTAAGTTCAGGAGCGTGTGTACAGGTTTGTTTTACAGGTTAACATATGTCATGGGGTTTTGTTGTACCAATTATTTTGCCAACCAGATATTTAGCCTAGTACCCATTAGTTATTTTTCCTGATTTTCTCCCTCTTCCCACTCTCCAGCCTCTGATAGGCCCCAATGTGTGTTGTTCCCCTTTGTGTGTCCATGTGTTCTCATCATGTAGCTCCCACTAATAAGTGAGAACATGTGGTATTTGATTTCTTGTTCCTGTGTCAGTTTGCCAAGGATAAGGGCGTCTAGCATGCAGCTTATATTTTAAAGAAAACTGATGAGTTGGCCCCAGTTGTGGAATGAAGAGTTTTCAGCTTGTGTTGGGAACCAAAAAGACTGTTAAGTGTAGTTCAAATGTTAAAACAGGGTAGTAGAACATTTTACTGATGGCTTACTAGTTTCTAGTAAAAATGAAACTCATCCCCTAACTGTGGAAATTCAACGTAACTGTGGAGTCTCATAAAATTATACTGTGAGCTATTACGACAAACCCAAAAGGAAAAAAAATGCAATTTAAGAAATATATTCTGAATGTACTTTTTAAGAAAAACGTAAATTCTTTAAAAATCATGTGACAATCTGCAGAAGGAATTATGGTGGATTCTTCTAGTAATAGAAAATAGTATTTCTATTATTAGGCAACAGTTTTGTGGATTTGTATTATCCATCTCAAGAATTTTTATAAAAGCCTGGTTTTCTTTTGCTTTTTAAAAATGTCCTATCCTGACTGACCCTCTTAAGGTCAGACTTGAAGACAAGCTTCTTACCTGATACTCCTTAAGTGTCTAAAACAGTGTTTATAAACTTTCATCTACAGGTGACTCACCTGAGTGCACTGTTAAAATGCAAATTCTGATTCGAGTGAGATGGGGCCTGAGATTCAGCATTTCCAGCAAGCTCGCCTGGGATGCCCTCACTGCTGGCGGGCAGACTTCACTTTGTGTGGCAATGCAGGGGAGCCCTGACTATTCCAGCCTTGCCTATCCTCTCTGTTCCCACTCAATCCATCCACAAACCTATTGGCTCTGCCCTCAAAATCTATCCAGAATATAATCACTTCTCACCCAACTGCATAGAGAAGCCCTCAGGCCAAGCCACCATCATTCCCTTCCTAATCTCTGCCCTGGCTTCCTAAATGACATCTGTCATTGACTCTTGCCCTTGAAGAATATTTTTCTCACAAACAGCAGAGAGATCTTTCTCCAAACATAAATTAAATCAAATCTATTCCTTATTATTTCCTAATTGTTTCCCAGCCCATTAATACCCAAACCTAAACTGTTTGCCATCAGTAAGACCCTCCCTTATCTGACCTGTTTCACCTTGTCTGCTACTTCTCTCTGTTTTTCACTCCATTTCAGCCAGACCAGATGACATGTTATTCCTTTAAAACACCATGGGCATTCTTACCTCAGGGCCTTCATATTTGCTATTCCTTCTTTCTGGAAAGTACATTATCTAAATCTTTAAATGACTCCTTACCTTATTCAGGTCTCTATTCCAATATCTGCTCTTGAAATAAACCTCCCCATACCTCCCCATACCCTGTTTACAATACTGCTCCAGTTATTATGGATGTGTAGCTGAGAAATGTAGTGGTTTAAAACAAAAATATCTATTTTACTTTTCAATTTGTAGTCTGGGCAGGGCTTGGTGGGAACAGCCCTTTTCTGCTCCACTCAACTTTGGCTGAGGAAGGTGGCTAAATGGCTGGGGACTGGAATCATCTGAAGGCTCACTCACCCACAAGCCTGACACCTGGACCGAGAAGACTCAACATCTAGGGCTCCTCAGGCATCTGTCTGTGTCTCTATGTGGCATCATACATGGTCTCTTTATCATAGTTGCTTCAGGTTAGCCAGACTCTGGGATCACAGGTGGAGAGGCAGAGAGGGAGGGAGAAAGAGACACAGAAAGAAAAAGAGAGAGAGCACTAGGTGGAAGCCAAATGGCCATTTGTGACTCAGCTTTGGAAGTTACTCATACACAGTTCTCACCTCTGCTGTCTTGTTGCCTGCCAAATTCTATTAGTTGGAGGCAAGTCACTAAGGATGGCCCACATTCAAGGAAAAAGAAAATAAATTCCGCCTTTTGGAGGAGGAATGCCAAAGAATTTGAAAACATTTTGCAAAACCCACCACAAGATCCAGCTGCTCAACCAAGATTCTGCCTTATTTTTCTTCCCAATGCTGATCACATAGATCTCTTGTCTGTTCCTCTTACTAGAAATGTAAGCCCCATGAGAGGAGGGACTTGGTCTTCTTTACTCTGCTTCACCAGTAACTCAAAACAGCTGGGCGAAGAGTAGACATTCACAAGTACTGGTTGGGTCAATTTATTTATTTAATAAACTTGTTTTCTCTGCAGACCTCAGTTCAATTCCTGCTTAATAACATTACTAATGAATTCATATACGAAATCTTCTTAGAATAGTGCAGGGCCCCATAGTCTATGCTCAGTTAATTCTAGGAATTGTCCCTAATAAGAGCTAACATTGACAGTGTGCTTAGTACCCACTGAACTCTTCATATGGGTTACTTTATTTAATCTCCCAGGAAATCCATGAGATGATACTATGATTACACCCTGACTTCACATAGCTACTTAGTGACTGGAATTCAAAACCAATCCTGTCTAATTCCAAAGTACAAGCTCTCAATCTTCCTCTATAGTGCATTTTGATCATTTATATGGGCAAGGTGGAAAGTAAGTGATTTTGGATTAAGACACAGAATCTTATCCTGGCTCTTCTATTTCACCTCTTTTAGCTTCAGTTTTCTCATTTGTAGAATGGGGATGATAATGATATCTACCGGAGAGGGGTACTGTACAGTTCAAATGAGCTACATGTGTGAGTGACTTGCCAATAATACAGTGCTAAATGAATATATTAAAATAATTAGTTGAGAGGCCAATAGGCTGAGGCAGCTCCAGCACTCTGGGCTCTATGTAAGCAAATTGAAACCTGATTCACTGGAAATAATAAAACAAAACTTAGGCTTAACCAGTCAGAAACTGCCAAATAAGATTTCTATAGGAATTTTCCACTTGAATGATTCAAATAAGGCCACTGCTCCACTTCAACCAGTCAAATATTTTCTTTGCCTTGCTTCCACATTCACCCTGTAAAAGCTTGTAACTCATACTCCTGTTGGTGGAACCCCCAACCACCTGTGGTCTGGAATTGCCTGATTTATAAATTTCTGTTAGCTCAAAGAAACTGTTTATATTTTAATGTGCTTCAGTTTATCTTTTAACAGTAAAATATAATCCTTAAAATTTTACTATGTATCCTAATCATTGCTATAGAAATCTGTATGCATAATTTATTCTAATTTTAAGTATTTGGTTCCTAGTATAAGATTGACTGTACTGGTCTATTTCACAGTGTGTTAGACAGAATAAGATTTTGGTAATCGTTTCAGGAATTAATGAGTAGTTCCAACACTCATAGTGTGAAAAGTGCCCCTAAAATTAAGAAAAAATGCATATTCTTTATGTTTATTTGAAACGAATTACCTCAAATTCTTTCAGAAGTGAATAGGGTAATTGTTAAAAAATAGAAAAAAAAATCGTCTTACTGTGCATGGAATCATGAAAGTGTGAAGATGGGAAAGAACAGAGTCATAGTTCAAAATCCTGATAAACCACTTAATAGAAAGGACAACCTCCTAAATGTTTTTATTTTAAACTTTCACTTCCTCACATGTAAAATGAATGTGATAGTACTAAGCTCATATGTTGGATTAAATGGTATAATGTAAATAGAAGTACTTTGCAATATATAAGTTATTGCATAAATATAAGGCATCATCATCTATTCCTTTTAAGTCTAGGCTAATTTCTACTGATCTTAGAAAATGAATATTACCCTGGTGATTCTTAGAAGAAGTAACTAAACATCACTTTAGAAATTTTTGAAAACATGTATTTTAAAATTATAAAAATGAACTCATGAAGTTTATTAATGGAACAAATGCTTTTGCTTTTCATTGTAAAGAAAATGGTTCTGATAGGAATATATTGCCCACAAGTGCTGTAATGGAGGCCTTGCAAATCCTTGATAATTTATTCTTTCTTAAGTGTACAAGGTGAAAATAGGGCATGCCCTGAGATGAATCCTGTAAATATTCTCCCAAGTATCATCCTCCAGCTGATTCTCACTCACAGATATTTGATTTTGTTTGGGATAATGTCTTAGTTTGGGCTGTTATAACAAATTACCATAGACTGGGTGGCTTAAACAGTAAACATCTATTTCTCACAATCAGGAGGCTGGAAAGTCTAACATCAAGGGACTGGCAGATCCAGTGTCTGGTGAGGGATGCTTCCTGGTTTGTAAATGGCCATCTTCTCATCGTATCCTCACATGACAGAGAGTAGAGAGAGCAAGAGCAAGCTCTGGTGTCTTCTTTTAGGAGGGTTCTCTTCTCATGGCCTAATCACTTCTCAAAGGCCCTACCTCCTAATACAATCATATTGTGGGGTATGATTTCAAACTATGAATTTGGGGGATGAGAATACAAATATTCCGACCACAGCATGATCAGCCCCAAGGGCCAATACGTGATGCATTTTCATTAATTGTGCGTATCGTATTTTTCTTTGCAAAACACTTGTTTTCCTAGTCATGCATAGCTGGAATTAACCTTCTAATAAAATTTTGTTGATGAAGTATAAGTGGAGGTTTGCCAAGAGACTTCTGGGGAGGGGACACTTTCTGATAAGAACCACACTTAAGCAATCTCAATAGCTACACTCCTTTCCATTCCTTCCTTGTTGAGACATAAATAAGTCTCTAACATTTGTAACCATGAGGAATAGACTAAGAAAATAGAAATATCTCTTTATGTAATGGAATCCTGATGTAATTGAGCCTCTCAATAACCCTTGTACTGTCTACCTACTTACTTACTATCTTAAGTAAATAATAAAAATTCTATGATTAAGGCCACTTTAGTCATTTGGTTGCTGTTGTGGTTACTTGGAGATGACTGCATATTAACTGATATACGCTATAGTATCTCTCTAGGAAAGAGTAACATAAAGCAAGGGATTTGTGTACTATGTTAAAATATTCATTTGATTCTAGCAAAAGTTCAAATAAAAAAAAACAAATAATCCGTACAACAAAAAATATTGCTCCATAATAATCTTTTACATGAAGACTCTGTGAGTCCCTAAATAACTTTAGAAATTAGAAATTCTAATTTCTCTGAGATTTTCTTCATTCTTTGGCCAGACAAGCAGCATCCCAGAGAACTTCTTTTTCTAATTAAAATATGAATAAAATTTCACTGGTTAAGTATGGCATGACCCATTAAAAATAAGAACAATGAAAATAACAATTTTCAGGTTACTGTTCATCGAACATACGGACTTATCAGTTTTGTACTCTGGTCAATGCTATTTAGAAATTCCTTCTTTTTGAAAGGTTTTTCTCCTTCAAATTCTGTGAAGGGACTGAAAGTTCAAGGCATCTGGATTTAAGAGAGTTAAAAATCAGATGGCAAAGTGACCCCAAAAAAGTTAAAAATAAGAAGAGATGGGATTTCACTGTGTTAGCCAGGATGGTCTCCATCTCCTGACCTCGTGATCCGCCCGCCTCGGCCTCCCAAAGTGCTGGGATTACAGGCGTGATCCACCGCGCCAGGCCACAAGATGAAGATTTTGGTAAGCCAAATTAGGGAGTTAGGCATCATCTTTCATAGGAGCAATAATGAGAAACTGCATTATCTTATTCAGGGAAAGATTTAATGCAATGAACACATTAAAGGAACCATGCTGGCCTCGGGATAATGAGTCGTTTAGATGGGGTGAGATGGGGAAAGAGACCACTCAGTTGGTTGTTGTCATAATTTAGGCAAAAATAGTGATAACCTAAATGTGGTACCAGAAAGTGAACTGGCAACAAGTGCAACAATTATAGGCATTAAACAAAGGATATACAATCATCCCTTGGTATCCATGGGGATTGGTTCCAGTAACTCTGCAGATAACAAAATCCAAGGATACTCAAGTCCCTGATATAAAATGCCATAGTTTTTGCCCACAATCTATCTATATCTCTTCGTGTGTTTAAAATCATCTCTAGACTACTTATTATGCCTAATGCAAAGTAAATGCTACGTAAATAGTTTGTATACTCTATTTTTTAATTTGCATTTTTATTGTTACATTGCTATTTTTTATTTTTATTTGTCAAATATTGATCTACAGTTGGTTGCATCTGCAAATGTGGAGCCAATGGATACAGAATCTGCTGAAAATGGAGGGTTGACTGTATAAGCAAACAGACAGAAGTTTGTGCCATATTAGATATGGACATAGAGGGAGTGAGAATAGCTACAATGACAGAAACACCTGGATTTCTAGCTTCAGAAAACTAGACAGAAATCAGTGGTACTGTTCACTGGGATTGCTTAACTAGGCCAAATGCTGCAGAGAAATAAAATTGAAAGAGAGGGGAAAAGGTATAGAAGGCCTTGGTATTTATGTGAAGAATATGGTCTATGTGGGAGAAGAGTAGAGGGGATGCCAGATGTTTGTGGCTTGAAGAGGGAGTAGACAGTAAGTTGATAAGTAAGTGGAGGCAGATACATCTTGAAGATGTAGAGAAAGAGAGGGGCAAACTGAAGGAAAATGGAAAGTTAAGGCTGAAAGAAAACTTTGGTTTGAATAGGAGAGAGCCAAGTAAGTTTCATGGATCCAGCCTTAACAGTTGGTTATCTTCATTCTCTTCTCTTACACATCAAATACTAAAACAAGCAAAGAACACCTTCTGTTATTTTCCTTTCTTTTAGACTCACTCTGTGGCATTGCAGACAATACAAGGAAAGATGGTTTAACATTAGGAGAATTGAATCCCAGGGGCAGCACTGTGACTCAGAAACCAAAAGGGACCATTTCTTATTTGAAATCAGCCATGCAATTCCACTGGTTTTACAATGACTCCAGCCACCATTCCTTAGACACTTCCGGGTCTACTGCTTTTTACCTGGGTCCTTTCCCTTTTGACCACAGATCCTTCTGGAATCTCCAGTGTGAGCCTTCCTTTTCCAGGGGCCTCCTCCTGTGTCTTCTTTACTTTGACACAAAACCAGTTCGATTTTCGTTTCACTTTCTCTTGTTAAAGACAGATGCATTTCTAAAAATAAAGAGTCAAATACTTCACGTATAGAAATGTATATCAGCTTTGGAAGCTGACGGCATTTGTGGCAGTGATGGCTCTGTGTTCATTTAAAAAAAAAAAGTATTGCCTTTTCTTCCTGGTGATTAGCTGCCTGTCCAGCCTTTTGTGCAGTTAAGAGAGATCATATTATGCAATGCACACTGTGGGCCGAAATGCTATGTGTCACCTCGCATGGTCACGTGTTTTCATGTATTCTTTTTTTTTTCCTTTCAGGTGGCTGTAATGGCTTTAACCCCAACGCAGTATTTGGAAGCCACTTGTTGGAAGATTAAGGAGCCAGAAGGTAGAAAGAGCTCCTGTCTCTGATTCACCACCTGAGGGAGCACTATCTAACTATCAGACATTTTTATCAGCAGGAAATAAACTTCTATTGTGTTAAGCCTCTAAGAATTCAGGGTTTATCCATTAAAAAACAACCAAAATACTAACAAATAGATTATTCATTCATGATAGTAACATTTGCCATACATGGACTTAATACCAAGCACTGTATAAGTAGTATATCATTTAATTGTCTTATCAGCTGCTACATGAAGTAGATATCATTCTCCTTATTTTATAGATAAGGAAGGAATCTATGTTTCACAATGTTAAATAAACTGGTCCTGACAGTGCGTAATAACTTTTTAAAGGCTATTTAGAGTCTCAGAGTCTTTACCTAAAAGATTATTATAGAACAAAGCACAGGAAGGTTTGCTTGAGACTCATAGAGAAAGTAAGTTCCTCATTCATTTTAAATCTGTATGTATAAAACACTTGGAGACAGTGTAATGAAAATATAATTATATATAGTGTTACAATTCATAATAGCATTTTAATTACCTGAAAAATTACATGTTCTAACATGTATATGCAAGGTCAAATTCTAGAGTATCTTTTAAAACAATAAAAAAGGAAAAGATTCCTTTTTCTAAAAATAAGTCCAAGTCATAGGAGTATGTCATCTAATAAAAACTTTCCAGATATAGCTTTTACTTGACATAACCTATTTAAAACGAAGAACTCAAAACCAACCTGGTTTGACCTAAGTGTACATGCTCAAGTATTGCACGCACGATCTTGAATATTCACATTACGGTTCATTGAAAAGGCAATGGGCTTTGCAACAAGATTGACAACAAAAGGAAAAATGATGAGGAAAATTGCCTTACTTATCTGCTACAGTACTCTTGATTGCCAAGTGTAATTTTACGGTTCATTATAAGAGAGGGAAAAGTTTGACCATTAACTTGAGTACTTGCATATCCTATTGATACACAGAATAAGTTGCTTGAAACACACTTGGTTCTTAATGAAGCCACTGTAATTTTGTGTTTTTAAAGCATCATCAGTTTTCATCAGTTTTGCCCCTGCTGGAGTTTTATGCAGGTAAAATAGCTAAAGGTCATCAGACACTGTGGGACGTAAAACAACTATAGAAAAATGAAGATGTTAAAATGACACGAGTGTGACATGAGCTATTTTCTGAGTTACCACTTGACATAGTATGATATTTGACTGGTAATTGAGGTAAATAGCATTGCTGTTGCAGATGTCATGATAGATCAGATAGGGGTCAGATAACATAACAAGTTTAATCATCCTTTAACACAGGTGAATGTTGTTCTAAATTTCTATGGGGAATGCACCCATTTAAAATTGTATTCCTCCATTCTACTAAATATTCCTAAACTTTAGTTCCCTAAAGGGCACACCACTGTTCAAAACACTTTAATACCTCCTCATTATCTGGAACTGTGTTGTTCAAAACTATAGCCATTAACCACATGTGGACTATTTAAATTCCATTCAGTTGAAGTTAAAATTCAGTTTCCCAGTCACAATAGGCAAATTTCAAGTGTTCAATGCCTTCAAGTGGCTAGTGGCTACTCTATTACAATGCAACTCTACACAGTTTCCAACAACTCAGAATGTTCTATTTGATAGCTTATATCTAGAGCTGGACTATTCAACATGGTAGCCCCTGGCCACATATGGAGATTGAGTGCTTGAAATGTGGCCAAATTTGAGATGTGTCACCCATGTAAATTACATACCAGATTTGGAAAACATAGTTCAAAAAAAATACTGCAAAATAGCTCATTAATAATTTTGTATGCTAATGACATGTTGAACAATACTTTATATATACTTTTAAATAAAATATAGTACTAAAGTTAATTTCATCTGTTACTTTTTAACTTTTTAAGACATGACAACTAGAAGATTTCAATTTATTTATTTATTTTGATGTGGAGTCTCGCTCTGTCGCCCAGGCTGGAGTGCAGTGGTGCGATCTCAGCTCACTGCAACCTCTGCCTCCCGGGCACAAGTCATTCTCCCACCTCAGCCTCCCAAGTAGCTGACATTACAAGTGCATGCCACAACACCTGGCTAATTTTTGTATTTTTGGTGGAGATGGGGTTTCACCATGATGCCCAGGCTGGTCTCAAACTCCTGACCTCAAGTGATCCACCCGCCTTGGCCTTCCAAAGTGGTGGCATTGCAGGTGAAAGCTACCATGTTTGGCCTAGAAAATTTAAATTTAGGCATGTAGCTTGCATTATAGTTCAACTGGAAAACACTGATCTACAATGAAAAAGTCTATATGATAAAGGCCTCAAGGACGTACCCGTAGTGCAACAAAGTGGGGATTCTTAACTTGCTGTCTACTGGAGGAACTATGGGGGTGCTCACCAAACAGAGGAAGAGACACAGTTATAGTAGGGATCTGCGGAAGAGCAGAATTTAAGAGGAATTTAGATGATGTAGTATTTTGGTAGAATCAAGCAAAGGAGGGAGGGCTATTTATAGAGGGATTAACCTCAGGCCCAGACTGAGAAGCAGACATTTATTGTAGCTTTGAAAACTATAAAGTCAAGATAAATATGGCATGTATTTAAAAACCCTTTATTTGAAATTCTTAATTAAGTTGAAAATTGAGACTGTGTTTGTGGGCCAAAGTGACTCAGTCCAATCAAAGGTGAAATGCTCTGCTCTTACTAATAGATGATTCTTCACCATTATGTTCTTTCATTAATCATCAAAAGGAGTGTTCACAAGTTCATCATCAAATAAAATTAGTATTTCTTGGCGTAGCATTAAAGTCCATCCATGATCTGACTCTGTGGTTCCCAGTAATATTCCACACTATGATTCCTCATACACACTGTGATAATGCAAAACTGTTCTCAAAGCTTGCCCTGTTCTTGCTAACGCTTTAATTTGCTCGTATTATTTCCCTTCTGCTAGAAGGCTCTTCCCGCTCCTTCTGTTGAAAAACTTAAAGACTCAGTTCAATAATCACAGCTTCTTCTAAAGACTTCCCAGATTTCATCCTTTATAGTAAAGCAAGTATAAAACAAATATCCAAGAACATTTGGCTTTGACCTTCCAGGGGCAAATGAGGGGCACACTTTCTACTTTGTGAGATGCTTATTTGGTCTTGTGCCCTCTAGGCTGCCTGTCACTTGTCCAGCTCCTGAAAAGCAGAGGACCTGCCCTGTTTGTACGTTTTTCCCCACCCCGTAAAAGCAGTTCATTTCACATGGGAAGTTCTTAAAAAAAATCTGATGAATGAATAATTATTCTTACATAAAGATAAAATGTAATTATGTTGGCAGTGAAAAAAACTATCGTGTGTAGTTTAGGCCTAGGCAGATCCTGTAACTTCCACTTATTTTCTCTTTGCAAACACAGCTCCAAGTAATTCAGTTACTATACACAGACTGAAGAAATAATGACGTCAAACCTGGCTTTGCCTATACTTGAATGCATTTAGTTGTTTTGGTGCTTCACACTTGAATTTCAGTTTGCCTGCATAGAACACACACACACGCTCAGACACACACATGGTCTAAATCTGTGCATGCTGGAGGGAGAGAGAGGAAGAAAAGCGTGGTCTTTGTTTTAGAGGGTTAGTGCTGACTCAAGATGCCTGAAAGGCTCCTATCATACCACCCTGACTATGCCTTGTGTGATAACAGCTATCAACATTCATACTAATGTCAGATTGACTCTGAAGCAGTCTCTGCTTTATTCACTCATTCATATCATTTACTATGCATATAATTCATGCAAGACATTGCTTGTTAATGCATTTATATGATGGGAAATTATTCTAAGCACATATTTTGCAGGCCATATTTATGCATGGATAGAACCGGTAGATTAAAAGGCAGTATTCTTTGAGGATCTGTTGAGAAATTATCTTACCAGTACCCTGTTATAATGTCAAAAATCTTCATTTTTCTCTGCAATTATAAATATATCTTAACATAGGAAATGCTAGTAAAATACTACAAAGAGCAATGAGCTAGGGAACGCAAGGCTGGTGTCCCACCTGATTTGTTAGCCACGTGATTTGAGAAATATTATTTTCTCATTTTTAAGACACCTTGTGCCTATTTCCTCTTCTCAGAAAAAAGCAATAAAGCATTGCTCTTTACCTTCTTAATGATAAGAATCAAAAAAGAAAGATTGCCAAGCCTGGTCCATGGGGACTATGATTCAGGGGGTGTAGAGAGAAATCTAGAAATCTGTTGTGCTGTGTTTTGTTTTTATTAAATGTCCTGGTGATTGTAAAGAAAATTTGAAAAACTCTGATTTAGACCTGGCTTCACACTTCAAAGTGTGTGAGAATCACCAGGAGGCTTGTTAAAAAATGCAAATTGTGGGGTCTCACCTCTAATGATTCTGATTCAGCAGATCCGAGATGGGGCCCAGGAATCCGAAATTTTAATGAGCATTTCTAGGGAATTCAGGTGCGAATTCACAGACCACAGTCTGAGAAGTACAGATCTCAACTGTGACTTTTGGGAGGTTAGAGATTGTCTAGTTCATGGCCATAATTCCAGCAACCACAGCAGAGTGGACGCTCAACAACTATTGCTGAATTGAGTGAAATTGCCCTATGATACAATATTTTCCTTTTACCTAGAAAAAAAGAACCATCATTTAGAAGTGGTAAAATAATGTATTTACTAATAAAATAACAAAGATAATTTATCTAATTCATCTCTATCTTAGTTTCTTTGGTACTTTGATATTTCCAGGTCATTTACTCATTCATCAAGTACTTACGGAATGTGTGAGGCACTGGTAATATAGCAGTGAACAAATTGACATGGTTTCTTTTCTCCTGGAACTCATGGTATAAGTAGATTTTCTGGCTATCTACTGCTGGATAATGGACCACTCTAAAACATTGGTTTACAACCACAACAATGATCTATACTCAAAGTAGGGTCAACGTGACAACTTGTCTCTGTCCCATATGGTATCAGCTTTTGCAACTAACTGTGGCTGAAGATTCAGTTCCAATAGGTTGGCTTACAACTTGGTGTTGACTGCCACCTGGGAACTAAGTCAGGGATGTTAGCTGAGCCCTTGGTTTCTTTCCACGTGGCCTTCCCAGCAACTGCTTGGGCTTCCACATAGCATGGGAGTCTCAGTGTAGTTGGACTTCTTACATGCAGACTGGCTTTTCTCAAAGACCACTGTCTACCAGAATACAGTGTAGGCTGCAATGTTTCTTCTGAGTTACCCTCTGAATCACAGAATGTTACTTCCATTAAATTCTATTTGTCAGTCAAGTCACTATGGCTGTCCAGATTCATAAAGTGGGGGATTATTCCCCACTTTCAATGACAAGTGTAGCAAAGAATTTGTGGCCATCTTTAATTTACCAAGGAGTGAGACGGATATTTAACAATTAACTAAATACACTTGCAATAAGGACCAGTAAGGAAAAGTATCTGGTACTAGGAAAACATAAAACAGAGGGAGGTAATTAGGAAAAGACCCCCTAAGGAGGTAATATTAAAGATGAGATGGGCTCTAAGTTAGAGTGCTACAATAAAATGCAAGGAGTTAGTAATTAGAAAGCAGGTAGAATAATTAGGCAAAAGAGACAAGGATAAAAATGATAAGAGCTAGTCTTAATTACTTGCTTCCTCTGTGCCAGGCACTGTTTCAAGCCTTTACATGCATTATCTCATTTAACCTTCACAAAGATCCCAGGAGATAAATAATTGTATTCCTATTTTACATAAACTGAGAAGTAAAGAGTTCCTCAAGATGGTGTGGCTAGCAGGTGGCAGAACCGGGGTTTTAGGGTCTTGCTTTACTCGAGAAATTTATGATATGGACATTCTTGCACCATATACTGTCATCCTGAGGGCTATGAGTAGCCCCGAAATTCCAGCAGGGAACACAGCTGAAGAGCAAGTTACACACAAAGTAAGAGTGAACGAACATCAGAGGTGAACTTCATCTACTGCACCCTGGCTCTAGTGGAGGGTTGTAATTTTCTCTCACAGCAGTGTTTTAGAAGGAGATTGGAAAATAGCAGCTGGACTCCTATTGGTAACTAGGAAAGGGGAAGCATTTCCTTTGATTTAACTCCGTTACCGAATCCGATAATTTTTTTTTTAAGCTCAGAAAGACCCTTATTGCCTCTCTCTCCAGGTGGGGGCATAGATATTTTTCTCCAAAATCAGACAGGATTTGCTAAATAAATAATATTCCTTTAAATAAACCTTGAAAGGCAAACGTCAGCTGTGTACGTTTCCAGAGGTCTGGTGACAGTGCAGTGAATGTATCACCCAAGTGACGTGGGTTTTGTGATCTACAGATGTAATACTTCATCTGGACCCGTGTGACATACTATCAGGTCTGTGTTGCTTTGATGATGTATTACTTGGGAAAATAAGGTTAGCTGTCAAAAACTCATTCTGGGGAACTGAGAGTTTGGCTGGGGGGAAAATTCATTTCGGGCCTTAAAAAAACACATTTTTCATTGGAGTGGAGGGAATGATGACACGGCTAGAGTCAAAAAGCTTGAGGGCCTTGTGAACTCTCATGGCAATTGCATCTTTCAATACAGATGACTCAGGGGAAAAGCAAGGGACAAATGTATATAGACAGAACCCTTCTTTATTTGGGGTGTTTGCAGCAGCCAATATATACAACTGTAGGATGGTACAAATGGGTTAGTTTCTGTGAATTCCCATTGGAATGTCCTTGAGACAGCATAGGCTGTAAAAGCTGTTTCAGAAGGCTACGTTTTTGTAATAAACATCTGGAATTAGAGTTTTGCATTGGGGGCTAGAAAGTGTCTTATAATTATTTTGCATATCTCTATTTATGGATGCATTAACAACTCTTATTTTACAGAGAGTGATAATGTATTCCGAAATGATCTTTAATACTGATATTTCAAAATCTGTTTTTAAAAATGTGTGTCATCTGAAATTAAAAAAAAATGTCTTCAGTATTTTATCTACTTTCAGATGTGCTGACTAATCTTGGAACTTGATTTACATTTATCACTAAATTCAGATTTCACATCCATGTATTGTTAATTTCTGCCTGAACTTAATATGTTTACAATAATGCAAAACTTCTATAATAGATTTTCCGAGAAAATAAATATCAAAAAATAAAAGCAAAAAACGAAAACAAAACATAATCCTTGAGGGAGCCAAATGGAAGAACTATTTCTTTTGGGTAAAAAAGCAAGTCCATAGATGTTCTGAAGTTTTAGAGTTGGGCTCTGAATTTAGTAACAGTTAGATCTGTTTACTTAGCTAGAAGATACAAGTGAGTGAACAATCGTTTATTCATCACTGAGGTGAATTTCACTTTGTGATTTGAAGAAAGGCCAAGAGTTATTCTTAAATCTAATAAAACACTTTGACTTAAGTAGTAAAATAGTGATCATGAAACCAAAACTTTTATATATCTTGTTCTTTTTTTTTTTTAACATAGTAAAGGTAAAGGTATAAAACACAATAATATTTCATTTTCCAAATTTAAAGAATAATCCAAAGTGTTTTCAAATTTTGTTTGTAACAGTTTGTCCTAATTACTGTAATTATGTCTGTATAACTCTTATATATCTTGGTAGGGGGTGGAGTAAGATAAGGTAAGGCAAGGGATTGGTCTAAATAATTCCCTGATGAGAGATACAAAGAACAGTAATATATACTCAATAATCATTTTTAAATAAATTCCTATATTGACATTGCTCTAAGTCTTTTTTTTTTTTTTTTTTTTTTTTTTTTTTTTTGAGATGGAGTCTGGCTCTGTCGCCTGGCTCTGTCGCCCAGGCTGGAGTGCAGTGGCCAGATCTCAGCTCACTGCAAGCTCCGCCTCCCGGGTTTACGCCATTCTCCTGCCTCAGCCTCCGGAGTAGCTGGGACTACAGGCGCCCGCCACCTCGCCCGGCTAGTTTTTTGTATTTTTTTAGTAGAGACGGGGTTTCACCGTGTTAGCCAGGATGCTCTTGATCTCCTGACCTCGTGATCCGCCTGTCTTGGCCTGCCGAAGTGCTGGGATTACAGGCTTGCTCTGAGTCTCAAAATAACTTTTCAATAGATAAGCACACAAACAGTAAATTTATTGCCAAATGAAAATTGTGATTGCTCCTAAGAGCACCTTACCATATCTTTGTCCAAAGAAAATACAGCCTCAGGAGAGAAGACTTTCAAATATATCAATTGGTATATATATATATATATATATATATACACACACACACATATTTTTTTTGCAAAATTTAAATGCATCTTTACTTTATCTAAAATTATTAGAGCTCTTCTGTTTTTTAAAGAAAGATCCAAGAGAGTTTATAATACAATAACATAAATATTTATTTTTTAAAAATCAATGTAATGAATATGTTATTTATTATTTTTTGGTGAGCTCAAAGTTATAATTTGTTTCTCAAGAAATTTGAAATGATGGATTAAACTTGATTTATATAATAATAATAATGAAGATGATGATAAAAATAATATTGGTTACTCTTTTAAAGAAAAATAAAGCAAAATCTATTTATGTTTAAATGCCCGAAACAAATCCAGCAAAAATAGCTAAGATAAAGAAAATGAAGGATATATATGTATATGCATATCCACAAATGTATACATATATTTTACATATAAACATATATGTGTGTGTGTGTACATATATAATTGCGTGTGTGTGTATATGTATATATTTCCTTTTTCTATTTCTTTAAAACATGAAGGTGTAGGAAAATGTGCTTAAATTGTGACAAACAAGGAAGGGCTAATGAAGCATTTTGAATGAATTCAAGTCCTCAGTGTGTGGAAAAAGAGGGGTCTGGATATAGACTGTGTTAAGGACACGAAAGACTTTGGGACTCCCTGTCATCCAGGAAAGGATTTTTGAGTGACCTGAGAAAGAAAGACATACATAAGTCCGAGAGCGGGTGCATTGAACTTGCTAAGTGATATTGGAGTGGAATGTTCAACAAAGCCAAATATTGAAAACATTTAAAATTTCAGACATAAAACTGGGCCCCTCTACCACCTAAGAGGGTGAGTATTTGCCTCTTAAGCTCCTCAGCGAAGGCTAATATGACGAAATACGCAGGAATCCAGGTCTAACCTGGAGAGATGACTACTATCATCTTACTCAACACCTGGAGGAATGGGCAGAGGGTTAGATGCATTGTTAAGTGAGGACAACACAGAAAGTTGTAGGGGCTTGATGGTAAAGCAATATAGAGCATACATCAAGAAAACATAATGCCCTGTCCTATGTTCACCTTTAGGAATGTGGCTATTACCTTAAGAGAAAATGTTTCAAATGCACGTTCCTCTCATTACACGGCTCAGTGTTTCCCAGGTAGTGCCACTCCTCCCAAGAGTATTCACAATGACTTTAGGTAGCATTTCAGCAACATTTCTTTTTAAAGTATTCATTTGTTTCAAAGGTATGTTAGAAAAAAATACATGTCTGGAGCAAAAAACTCATGATTTCACAAATATTATTGCTTAAAATAAGGCCAAGTCAGTATTCAAATGAATTTAAAAAACAATAATGAGTTGATATTAGGCAAAAATATTTAGTGAGCACACAGATGCAGTGACAATAGTCAGGAGGCTAAGCCAAAGACTGAGATTTGAAAATGTCTTATGTCCTGAATATAGTCTAGATTTGTCCCTTCTTAATTCTGTCCCCATTCTTTCTCCCATGACTGATATAATTTGTGAGCCAAGTGTAAAATACAGGGTCCCTTGTGCAAAAATTTCTAAAAGTTTCAAGATAGTGACAGTAGAGCAAACCAAGTGTGGGATGCTTCTTAGCACAGGGCACAATGCAACCGATGAAGGAAGTCTCCCACTCACTCAGGAGGCTGGCTCTACTCTCTCCATGTAGGGAGACAGGTATGTGGGGATATGGCAAAGTCAGATACTAGTCTTTGCTCCAGGAAATCCGAGGTGGAGAGTCAGAAAATGTGTGGAGCATTTGTGTGTGTGTGTGTGTGTGTGTTGGTGGTGGTGGTGGTGGTGGTCATGAGGTGGTTGCTGTTGTTGTTTTCCTTGGAAAACTAGAGAGAATATAAGACAACTCTGAAACTCTGGAAGAGACAAACATTGGAACTTTCATTACTCTCACGGAAGAACATGTGAACATGTAGTTCTGTTAATTACAAAACCTGAGTTCACATCTCCTGTGGAAGATCTTTTTTTTTTTTTTTTTTTTTTTTTCTGAGATGGAGTTTCACTCTTGTGGCCCAGTCTGGAGTGCAATGGTGTGATCTCGGCTCATCGCAATCTCTGCCTCCTGGGTTCAAGCGATTCTCTTGCCTCAGCCTCCCTGGTAGCTGGGAGTATAGGCTCACACCACCACACCCGGCTAATCTTTTGTATTTTTAGTAGACACAGGGTTTCACCGTGTTAGCCAGGATGGTCTCGATCTGCTGACCTTGTGATCTGCCTGCCTCGGCCTCCCAAAGTGCTGGGAATACATGAGCCACTGTACCTGGCCCCTGGAAGATCTCAAGACTGCATGTGTATTGCACTCTCCTGTGGAATCTCTTATTTCACATGGATGATACAATTTCCTAAGTTACTTTTCTAGGTTAACTGAGGACTCCCAGAAGGCCACGTCTGCTAGGAAGAATCGTATTTCAGTCTCTAGTGCATAAACTGTGAGATGATGCAGGGGCTGCTTTGCTCTCTAGATGCATTTCATTTCTGGCTTGATAAGGCTGCAGAAATCAGAATGTTTCTCCTTTTCTCCTACCCTCCCTTTCTTTTTCCCTTAATCACTTTCTCTCTTTTGCTTTTAGGTTTTATCTTTGCGGGCTCTCTCCAGATTGCCCAGGTTTATTGTTCTTCCTTTGTGTTCCCCTGCTACTTTATTCTCCTTAATGCTTTCTCTTGGCAAACGCGAATTTCAGACACCAACTTGAAGTTGTTGCCTTGTTTGGCTGTTTTCCTTCTAGATCCTGAGGTGTGTGGAGGCAAGACCATACCTTATTCGTTGCTTGTTCTCTATATTTTGTCTAAGATTCTGGCATGGAACACACACTTAATGCATATTTGGTGAATGAATGAATAAATGATTTAACGTATCAATTAACATACATGCGAAGGGCGACAATATTAAGATGTTTGAAAAAGACACAAGCAAAATTTTCTAAAACATATTTTTTACTGTTTATGATTTATAAATTATGTTTTCCATATAGATTTTTAGGCACTTGTAAGTATCTTTTTTTTTTTGATACTTTTGGTTCAGACTGTATTTGTCATATAAATTATTGCTTCTAAAAATATTTTCTATAGTTATTTAAAGTCTAATTTCAAAATTGAATTCATATTGAAAGCTCATATACACCAAACCCATAATTTTATTGAAATATTCCAAAAAATGTGCCTTCAGCATAGGTCTTAAATAACATTTTTAAAATGTCAATATTTATCTTTTAAAAATAGAAACCATGTTTGTGATTTTTTTGTTGCTGTTGTTTTTAGGAATTAACCTGCTCTTCTACCCTATGTGTAAAACAGTTTTAATTTGTGTAACCATTATTTTTGTAATAATGGGGACATATGGTAATTCATGTGATAAATCATGTCTGATTTCCAAAATATAAATCACAATGAACTTCAAAAATGCGGTTTTCTTGACTTTCTTTAATTTAGTTAGGGAGTTTGTTAGCTTTGGTGCTATATAGCCAGTTTAATTTTAATATATTCATTTATGACACTATTAATTCTATAAACTCTGGACTTAGATTCAAGTATTAGTTACAAATCAACAAATTAGTAATCTAACATGCCTATCTGCTTATGGATATAAAAGTCAGAGATTGTGTAGGATTACATTATTAGGTTCATGTGGAAAACTCAATAAATTTTTGACTTACAGAAGTACTTTATCATTAAGAAATTTTGAAATAATAATGTGATATGATGGCTTGAGAAATCTGTGAATCATGTGCAAATAAAGTAGATAAACTAAGCTTTTCAAAAACATGTTTCTGACTGTGTGACATCTTGTGGAGAGGCTTTGGAAGATCTGACAGGAGAATGGCCAATTTGGAGCTTTTGGTAGAAAGGTAAATGTATAAAAGTAGCTGAGATTTGTCACAAATGTTTCCTGCATTTCTCTTTGGAAAGCAATGGACTTGAATTGCTGTAATATAAATAAGAATAAAATCTATTTCCAGTGGGGATGAATAGGGATGGATACTAAGTGATGTCTGAGTATCCTTTGATCTGCAGAATTCATTTTTTCACATTTTTCGATATCAATAGTCATATATTATTGGAGAGAAAAGCAACAGTAAACCTCAGTAAATATATTTTCTTTGCCATTTTCTCTCCAGCATTGCTCTTGGGCACATTCATTTTTAGTTTGCTTTATCTGTTTTTAATAGAGATGTGTAAGAATTGTCTGCTGATTATGGATTCATCGATATGTCTTTTAAATTTTGTCAGTTTTTGCTTTGTAAATTTTTATCAATTGTGAAGCTCATAATAGTGTATGATTGTTATACATTTGGTGGTTTTTCATCTTAATTTTAAATTATGTCCTCTTTCTTTTGCCTTAATTTCTTTTCTGTTCGATGTAAAGTTGCTACACCAACTTTAACTTGGTAGCTATTTGTATAGTGTATTTTCCCTCCCTTTTATTTCTAACCATTTAGCTGGGATTTGGATTTTTATCAGATAAGATAACATGTCTTGGCCAGGTGTGGTGGCTCACACCTGTAATCCCAGCACTTTGGGAGGCCAAAGTGGGAGGATTACTTGAGTCTAGGAGTTTGAGACCAGCCTGGGCAACATAGTGAGTCCCAGTCTCTAATTAAAACAATATTAAAAAAAAAAAGATACCATGTCTTTTAATGTGTGAGTTTAAATGGTTTCACATGTGACTACTTACTAATTTGGAATCTTCTAACCTCTTGTTTTGTCTTTTGAACTGATTCTTCTTCTTCTGTGTTTCTTTCATTCCTGTCTTTTACTGATTTCATAGAGTTTAAATATTCTTTTTTTTTTTCTTTTTGATGGTCTGTATGCAATTGATTAGTTTTGGTGGTTATTCTTAAATACATAACATACATAATTAGTTATAAATGGTTCTAATAATATTTAATGGTATTCAGTGTTTTCATCTTCTTCTCAAATATGACAAGAATTTAGCATGTTTTAAAACAAATGTTTCTCATTTTTTGTTATTGCTCCACTCCGAACCCAAGGAAGTTTCTTTGAGGCAAAGTCATTTCTACTGGGTGTGTATGCTTTAAACGTTAATCTTATTATTATACATTGTGTACTTTATTTTTTTTTTGATTTTTATTTTACTTTAAGTTCAGGAATACATGTGCACGATGTGCAGGTTTGTTACATAGGTATACCTGTGCCACGGTGGTTTGCGGCACCCATCAACCCATCATTTAGGTTTTAAGCTCTGCATGCATTAGCTATTTGTGCTGATGCTCTCCCTCCACTGCCCACCACCTTCCCGAACCCCTGCTGCCAACACGCCCTGGTGAGTGTTGTTTTTCTCCCTGTGTCCATGTGTTCTCATTGTTCAACTTCCACTTATGGGTGAGAACATGGAGGTGTTTGGTTTTCTATTCCTGTGTTAGTTCGCTGAGGATAATAGCTTCTGGCTTCATCCACGTCCCTGCAAAGGACGTCATCTCATTCCTTTTTGTGACTGGATACTATTCCATGGTGTATATGTGCCACATTTTCTTTATCCAATCTATCATTGATGGGCATTTGGGTTGGTTCCATGTCTTTGCTATTGTAAATAGTGCTGCAGTAAACACACGTGTGCATGTATCTTCATAGTAGAACAATTGATATTCTTTCTACTGGCATATACCCAGTAATGGGGATTGCTGGATCAAATGGTATTTCTGGTTCTAGATAGTTGAGAAACTGGTACACTGTCTTCCACAATGGTTGAACTAATTTACATTCCCACCAACAGTGTAAAAGTGTTTCTATTTCTCCACAGCCTCCCCCGCAGCTGTTGTTTCTTGACTTTTTAATAATCCCCATTCTAACTGGTGTGAGATGGTATCTTATTGTGGTTTTCATTTGCATTTCTCTAATGATCAGTGATGTTAAGCTTTTTTTTATATGCTTGTTTGTAACATACATGTCTTGAGAAGTTTCTGTTCATATCCTTTGCCCACTTTTTGATGGGGTTGTTTTATTTTTTCTGATAAATTCATTTAAGTTCCTTGCAAATTCTGGATATTAGATCTTTGTCAGATGGGTAGATTGCAAAAATATTCTCTCAGTCTGTAGCTTGCCTGTTCACTCTGATGATAGTTTCTTTTGCTGTGCAGAAGCTCTTTAGTTTAATTATATTCCATTTGTTAATTTTGGCTTTTGTTTCTTTAATGAAATGTTTGCCCATGCCTATGTCCAGAATGGTATTGCCTAGGTTTCTTCTAGCGTTTTTTTTTTGTGTGTTTGTTTTATGGTTTTGGGTTTTACATTTAAGTCTTGTATCTATCAAGTTAATTTTCATATAAGGTGTAAGGAAAGGTTTCAGTTTTCTGCATATGACTAGCCAGTTTTCCCAGCACTATTTATTAAATAGAGAATCCTTTTTCTATCGCTTGTTTTTGTCAGGTTTGCCGCAGATCAGATGGGTGTAGATGCGTGGTGTTATTTCTGAGATCTCTGTTCTGCTCCATTGATCTATATGTCTGTTTTGGTACCAATACCATGCTATTTTGGTTACTGTAACCTTGCAGTATAGTTTGAAGTCACTGTGATACCTCCAGCATTATTCTTTTTGCCTTAGGATTATCTTGGCTATTCAGGTTGTTTTTTTGCTTCCATATGAAATTTAAACTACAGTTTTCTAATTCTTAGAAGAATGTCAATGGTAGTTTGATGGGAATGACATTGAATCTATTAATTACTTTCACCAGTATGGGCATTTTCACAAAATTTATTCTTCTATCTACAAGGATGGAGTTTTTATTTTTTTATTCGTGTCCTCTCTTATTTCCTTGAGCAGTGGTTTATAGTTCTCCTTGAAGAGATCCTTCACATTCCTTGTTAGTTGTATTCCTAGGTATTTTATTCTTTTTGTAGCAGTTGTGAATGGGAGTTCATTCATGATTTGGCTTTCTGCTTGTCTTTGGTTGGTTTAAAGGAATGCTTGTGGTTTTTGCACATTGATTTTGTATACTGAGACTTTGCTGAAGTTGCTTATCAGCTTCAGGAGTTTTTGGGCTGAGATGATGTGGTTTTCCAAATATAGAATCATGTCATCTGCAAAAAGAGACAATTTGACTTCCTCTCTTCCTATTTGAATACGCTATATATTTCGTTCTCTGGCCTGATTGCCCTGGCCATAACTTCCAATGCAATGATGAATAGGAACGGTGAGAGATGACATCCTTGTTTTGTGACGGTTTTCAAAGGAACTGCTTCCAGCTTTTGCACATTCAGTGTGATATTGGCTGTGAGTTTGTCATAAAAAGCTCTTATTGTTTTGAGCTATGTTCCATTAATACCTAGTTTATTGAGAATTTTTAACATGAAGGAATGTTGAATTTTAGTGAAGGCCATTTCTGCATCTATTGAGATCATTATGTGGTTTTTGTCATTGGTTCTGTTTATGTGATGGGTTATGTTTATTGATTTGCATATGTTGAACCAGCCTTGCATCCCAGGGATGAAGGTGGCTTGATAGTGGTGGATAAACTTTTTATGTGCTTCTGCAATCAGTTTGCCAGTATTTTATTGAGGATTTTTTCCATTGATGTTCATCAGGGTATTGGCCTATAGTTTTCTTTTTTTGTTGGGCTTTTGCTGGGTTTTGGTTTCAGGATGACGCTGACCTCATAAAATGAGCTAGGGAAGAGTTCCTCTTTTTCAGTTGTTTGGAATAGTTTTAGAATGAATGGTACCAGCTGTGCTTTCTACCCCTGGCCTAATTCAGTCATGAATCAGTCTGGCACTGGGCTTTTTTTGGTTGGCAAGCTATTAATTACTACCTCAATTTCAAAATTTGTTATTCGTCTACTCAGGGATTCAATTTCTTCCTGGTTTAGACTTGGGAGAGTGTATGCGTCCAGAAATGTATCTATCTCTTCTAGATTTTCTAGTTTGTTTGCATGGAAGTGTTTATAGTATTTTGATGGTAGTTTGTATTTCTGTGAGGTCAGTGGTGATATCCCCTTTATCATGTTTTATTGTGTCTATTTGGTTCTTCTCTTTTTTCTTCTTTATTACTCTAGTTAGCAGTCTATATATTTTGTTAATTTAAAAAAAATACCAGCTCCTGCATTCATTGATTTTTTTTGACGTGTTTTTCATGTCTCTATCTCCTTCTGTTCCATTCTGATCTTAGTTAATTCTTCTCTTCTGCTAGCTTTTGGATCTGTTTGCTCTTGCTTCTCTAATTCTAATTGTGAAGCTAGGGTCAATTTGGGATCTTTCTAGCTTTCTGATGCAGATATTTAGTGCTATAAATTTCCCTCTTAACACTGCTTTAGCTGTGTCTCAGGGATTCTGGTACATTGTCTCTTTGTTCTCATTGGTTTCAAAGAACTTCTTCATTTCTACCTTAATTTCATTATTTACCCAGGAGTCATTCAGGAGCAGGTTGTTCAATTTCCATATAGTTGTGTGGTTTTGAGTGAGTTTCTTAATCCTGAGTTCTAATTTGATTTCACTGTGGTCGGAAATACTCTTGGTTATGATTTCAGTTATTTTGCATTTCCTGAGAGTATTTTACTTCCAATTATGTGGCCAATTTTAAAATAAATGCCATGTGGTACTGAGAAGAATGTATATTCTGTTGATTTGGTATGGAAAGTTCTGTAGATATCTATTAAGCCCACTTGATCCAGAGCTGAGTTCAAATCCTGAATACACTTGTTAATTTTCTCTTTGATCTGTCTAATACTGACAGTGGGGTGTTAAAGTCTCCCATTATTATTGTATGGGAGTCTAAGTCTCTTCATAGATCTCTAAGAACTTGTTTTATAAATCTGAGTGCTCCAGTATTGGGTGCATATATATTTAGGATAGTTAGCTCTTCTTGGTGAATTGATCCCTTTATCATTATGTAATGCCCTTCTTTGTAATTTTTGATCTTTATTGATTTAAAGTCTGCTTTGTCAGAGACTCAAATTGCAACCTGTACCTTTTCTGTTTTCTCTTTGCTTTGTAAATTTTCCTACATCCCTTTATTTTGAGCCTATGTGTGTCTTTGCATGTGAGACGGGTCTCTTGAATACAGCACATTGATGGCTCTTGACTCTTTATCCAATTTGCCAGTCTGTGTCGTTTAGATTTAAGGTTAATATTGTTATGTGTGAGTGAATTTGCTCCTGTTGTCATGATGCTAGCTGGTTATTTTGCACACTAGTTGATGCAGTTTCTTCACGGTGTCATTGGTCTTTATGTTTTGGTGTGTTTTTACAGTGGCTGGTACTGGTTTTTCCTTTTCATATGTAGTGCTGCTTTCAGGAGGTCTTGCAAGCCAGGCCTGGTGGTGATGAAGTCCCTCAGCATTTGCTTGTCTGAAAAGGATTTTATTTCTCCTTCACTTATGAAGCTTAGTTTGGCCAGATGTGAAATTCTTGGTTGATAATTATTTTCTTTAAGAATGTTGCATATTGTCTCCCACTGTCTTCTGGCTTGTAGGGTTTCTTCTGAGAGATCCATTGTTAGTCTGATGGGCTTCCATTTGTAGGTGACCTGGCCTTTCTCTCTGGCGGACCTTAACAATTTTTCTTTCATTTCAACCTTGGAGAATCTGATGATTGTGTGTTTTAGTTTGATCTTCTCATGGACTGTCTTAGTGGTGTTCTCTTTATTTCCTGAATTTGCATGTTGGCCTGTCTTGCTAGGTTGGGGAAGTTCTCCTACATAATATGCTGAAGTGTGTTTTCCAACTTGGTTCCACTCTCCCTGTCCCTTTCAGGTAGTCCAGTCAACTGTAGGTTTGGACTGTTTACAAAGTCTCTTATTTTTTGGAGGTTTTCTTTCATTCCTTTACATTCTTTTTTCTCTGATCTTGTCTGCCTGCCCTATTTCAGAAAGATGGTCTTCAATTTCTTTGATATTCTTGATATTCTTTCTTCTACTTGATCAATTTGACTATTGATACTCGTGTGTGTTTGATGAAGTTTTCGTGCTGTGTTTTTCAGCCCCATCAGGTCATTTATGTTTCTCTCTAAACTGGTTATTCTAATTAGCAGCTCCTGTAACCTTTTATCAAGGTTCTTACCTTCTTTGCATTGGGTTAAAACATGCTCCTTTACCTCAGCACAGTTTGTTATTAACCACCTTCTGAAGCCTACTTCTGTCAATTCATCCATCTCATCCTTCATCCATCTCACCCTCCATCCAGTTCTGTGCCAATGCTGGAGAAGTACTGAGATCATTTGAAGGAGAGGAGGCACTCTGGCCTTTTGGGTTTTCAGTGTTCTTTCATTGATTCTTTCTCGTCTTCAAAAGTTTGTCTAGTTTTGATCTTTGAGGCTGTTGATCCTTGGAAGAGGTTTTGGTGGGGGCTTTCTTGTTGATGGTGTTGTTGCTGCTTTCTGTTTGTTTGTTTGTTTGTTTGTTTTATTCAATAGTCAGGTCCCTCTTCTGTAGGGCTGCTGTGGTTTCCTGGGTGTTTACTTCAGGTCCCATTCATCTGGTTCGCTCTCACACCTGGAGATGTCACTTGAGGAGGCTGGAGAGCAGCAAAGATGGGTGCTTGCTCCTTTCTCTGGGATCTCTGACCTCAAAGGGCACTGACCAGATGCCCATAGGAATGCTCCCATATAGGGTGTCTAACAACCTCTGTTGGAGGGTCTCATCCATTAGGGTGACAGGGAACACAGGATCCATTTAACAAAATGCTTTGGCTATCCTTTGATGGAGGGAGTGTGCTGTGTTAGGGGAAACCCACTAGTCTGGGATGCCCAGGTTCCTCAGAACTAGTAGGGGAAAGACTAAATTTCCTGGTCCACAAAGAATATGGCCATCCCTCCCCTTAGGGGCTCAGGCCCAAGTAGGTCAGAGTTCTGTCCCTGAGCCCCTAGCTGGAGTTGGAGTTCTGAGGCCCCACCTAGTGAGGAGAGATGGGTCAGGATCAGGCCTGAAGAGGCAGTCTGACTTCAGTCTGCCACAGCTGGTGTACTGGGCTTGGGACCAAGTTGTCCAGCCTCCCTGGCTCCAGTAGAGGAAAAGCCCAGCCTGGAGCTATAGAGATGGCTACCACCCTTCCCCTGTCCTGGGAACTTAGTGTGTTAGGCAGCTATCAGTCCCAGTGTTGGCTGCCACCTCTCCCCAAAGACTTAGACAGAAGACTTAGACAGCAGGCAGCCACAGCTGTGGTGATGCTGCCCCTCCCCTCAGGGAGTTGGCAGGCTTAGGCAGATTCTAGCTGAGTGGTTGTTGAGAATCTGCGTGGCTCCATGGTTGAGACCTTCGGCTTCACTGGCATGGGCTCACATGTGGGATCTTTCAATACATAGGTTGCACAGTTCCGTGGAAAAAAATCATGGTTTCCCAGGCTGTGTAGCATGCTCACTCACTGCCTCCCTTGGCTGGGGGTGGGAGCTCCCCTGCCCCATATGGCTCTCAGGGGAATCCCCGCACCATGATACTCTTCCTTCCTCTTCATGGGTCACACCAGCTGCCTAGTGAGTCCTGATGACAGAACCTGGCTACCTCCGATGCCGGTGGAGAAGTCACATGTTGTTTTGGTTCTTTTCAGTGGGAGCCTCCTATTGCCTCTGCTTCTAGTCTGTCATCTTAGCCCCCTTCTTTTTACTTTTTATTATTACCTAGAGTTTTATTTCCAAATATAATCTCCAATCTTTTATTGTCTTTATATTTTACACTTGAATAAATGTTATTATTGAAATAAATACATAACATTTTGTTTTTTATTAAAAAGCAATCTGGCAACATGCGTTAAAACAGAAAAGGTGGATGTCTTTTGACACAGTAATTCACCTTCTGAGAGTGCATGTTTGTGTGTAAAGGATTGGGTATAAATGTTTATTGCTATATTGTTTATAGTGCCAAAAACAAGCAAACAAAACAAAATCCTGAAACAACATGGACGTCCATGTGTTGGAGGATGGCTAAATAAATCTAAACATTCCCACCATGGAACACTATGCAGTTAGTTGACTTAGAGCCATGGTTTTCAACTGGTGTAAGAAACCCAGAGGCCATTTGGTAATGTCTGGAGACTTTCTGGGCTGTCATAGCTGAGGGAGTAGGGATGGATATGTTGCTGGCATCTAGTGCGTAGAGGCCAGAGATATACAAAACACCCCAAGTGTGCAGGATAACCCTTGATCCCTCATCCCACAGCAAATAATTATCTAGCCTAAAATGTCAAAATTGTTAATATTAAGAAATTTTGACTCAATTTCCATAAAATAAGGTAAAATGAGAAAACAGTATGCAGGAAATGTGTATAATATTATCCATTTTTGTAAAACAGCCGAAATACCCCCTTTCTTCATACATGTGTGAACACCTACTATAATAACCTAAGCACAATCTAAATTACAGCATTATTTGACCATGAAAAGATATGAAAACATATATTTCAAATTTTTAAGATTGTTTTCATGGCCTGGGTGAAAGAGGAGACAAGAAATTGGGCAGAAAAAGAGAACTAGGAATAAATAAAAGCAAAAACATATATATATATAAAAAATTGTATTTGCTGTAAATTATGTGTCCCTTTAGAAATACATATGAAACTTCAGAAAAAGTAGAAAAATAATTTTAAAGTTTACTTACATTTTCTAACATAATCCATCACTTTCTGAGCTTGATATTATTTCCTAAAGCCTATGTCTTCTTTCTGGATTAAATTTTCTTCTTGTTGAAGCACATCTTGCAGTAGTTTTTAGTAAAAGTTAGAGAGTGGCAACTCCTCTTATTGGGGTTGTAAACCCCTTTTATTTTTATTTTAGAAAATATCTTCACTTTTGTCTTCTCTCTTGAAAAATCAATTAGTTGGAATTAAAATCCTAGATTGACAGATATTTTACCTCAGCGCTTTAAAGAAATTATTCTTCTGTCTTCTGACAATCACTGTTACCAGTAAGAAGTCTCCTTTCAGTCCGTTTGCCATTTCTGAATGTTAATCTGTCTTCTTCTCTGGCAGCTTTTAAGATCTTCTTATTCTTGATGTCGGCAGTTTTATGATCATAAAAGTAGGCTTGGCTTGCTGTCTTATATTTTCTAACTCATAGTAGGAGCACTCTTTTAATCTGAAGCGCCACTACTTTTCTTTAATTCTGAATATTCCTCAGCCCTTATCTCTTAGAATTTTGTTTATTCTTCATCCCATCCACTGAGTTTTGCCTGACTGTTTCACATGGAGAACTTTCAGTCTGCATGAATCTGGTGGTGTGAAGCTCTTAGCCATGAACACCAAAGACTGAATTTTGGACCCTATAGATCAGGAATTTTGTCTTATTTCTGTTTCGTGTTTATCCTGATTTAGGTTTATGAGGAATTGTATCTTGTTTCTGGGTGCAGCTACAGTTGATTCTCACTATTCGTGGTATTTATGTATGTTCTACAAAGTCACCATGAACACTGAATTAGTAACTACTGAACAATTGTTTCTAGTGGAAATACAAGATTAAGTTTCTGTGAATTTCTGGTGGCAACATTCTAATCAACTAATCAATAGGTAACTCTTTTATCTGTCTTTTGTTTAAAAACACTTTATTTAATATATATTGTTGATTAGCATTGAACTCAGGCTAATTCAAGCTTGAACAAAGCTTATCAAACACACATATTTTCTTCATAGAATACATTTCATGCTTCTTGCACTTAGGAATATTAGACAACATTACGCTTGGAGGCCATTTTAAACAGTTAAATCCAATAAGAATGAAAGAAATGGACTAAGTATACCACCAGACACTTGTTGAAAAGGAAGAGCAGGATGGTAGAATAGAAACTCTCTGGCAACTGTTCCCATGCAGAAGCAGCAAATCAAATAAATATCCCCACAAGAAAACACTTTCGCAAGAGCTAAAGAAGCCAGATGAGAGATCACAGGTCCTAGTTTTAGCATAATAGCAAGAAAAGATACATTGAAGGGTGTAGGAAGGACAGTCTTGCATTGCCTGTACTACCTGCTCCCCTGACTGCCATCCCAGGCAGTACAGCATGGACATACCTTTTTGGGGGAGCAAGAGGAAAATATACCTTGGACATAGCCTTGGAACTGAGGACAAGAAAACTACACCAAAATATGCCAGGCAGAACCCCACAGTCCCTGATACCAGGGTGGTGTCCATAGACAAAAATCCTAAAACTGCTCTACGCCAGAAGAAAATCTGCCACCCTCGTGGACAAAACCAAAGTCCCACTTGCTTTACTGCTGGCTGACTAAAATGACCTCAGGCCCTGAATCAATATAAATGTCAGGAAGGCCATAATGACCACAATTCCTGGGTCAGCCCCAATGCTGCCCTGTTCTGGGAAGGCATGGGTTTTTGGTGAGACCCAGCATCACATTAATTGTGGCAGACACAGAAGTGCCCATGCCACTATTTTTCCATACTTCCCAGGCAGGGCAGTATGAAGAGAGACTCCTTCCTCTTGGGAAAAGAAAATGTGCAGAAGACTTTGCCTTAAAACCCAGTACTAGCCGTGCCACAGTAAAACACAGGACCATGTAGAATATGGTGGCCTCTGATTTCAAAATGGTGCTCTGGATGGAGATACTAGACCCACCCTAAGCCAGAAGAGAATCCACTGACCTAGCAGACCAGATCCAAATCCAAGCTGGTTTTGAAACCATATCACTAAAGTGGCCTTGGGTCATGAATAAATATCAGTGACAGGCAGTGGCTGTGGGCCTTGGGTGAGGCCTGGCACTGCATTGGCGTAGGAGGCCATGAGCTTCAGGTATGACCCAGCATGATGCAAGCTATGCCAGCCACAGGACTGCCCATGCCACTTCTCTCCCAATTCCAACCAATGCAACATGGAGCAAGATTCCTTCATCTGAAAAGAAGAGAGAACTGAGCAAGGAACTTTGACTGAAAACCCAAAAAACTCTCCGTAATTTTTCCCAACTTCATCAGGGCTAGGGATCTTGTAGCCTTAAGAGAGTTGCAGTAAACATGTGTTTAGATAACCCTCTAGTGCTGAAGTGACTGCAGTGACCATGGGCTTAGAGAATTCAACAGTCAATCCCTTTGAGTCCTGGAAGGCCCTCTGAAGAGGGATGGGTACAAACAAGTTCCACTGTGAAGACTGAAATAAATACCTAACTCTTCAATGCCCAGACATTGGTATATGTCCACAAGCATTAAGAATGTTCAGGGAGCCAGGTTCTGTGGCTCACACCTGTAATCCTAGCACTTTGGGAGGCCAAGGTGGGCAGATCATGAGGTCAGGAGATCGAGACCATCCTGGCCAACATGGTGAAACCCCATCTCTATTAAAAATACAAAAATTAGCTGGGTGTGGTGATGCATGTCTGTAATCCCAGTTTCTTGGAAAACTGAGGCAGGAGAATGGCTTGAACCCGGGAGGCAGAGATTGCAGTGAGCCAAGATTGCACCAGTGTACTCCAGCCTGGCAATAGAGTGAGACTTCGTCAAAAAAAGAAGAAAAAAAAGAGGACGTTCATGGAAATACGACCTTACCAAACAGAGTAAATATGTTGTCAGTGACCAACTATGAAGAGATAAAAATATGTGACGTCTCAGATAGAAAATTCAATATAGCTGTTTTGAAGAAGTTCAGCAAACTTCAGGAAAACACAGGGAAGTATAAGTCAGAAATTTATCAGATACATTTAACAAGGAGATTTAAATAATAATTAAAATAATCCTGGACATAAAAATTACAATGGACAAAATGAAAACTGCAGTAGAGAGTCTCAGCAGCAGAATTGATTAAGCAGAAGGAAGAATCAGTGAGCTCAACTATCTGAATAGATATCACAGGTAGTTTGAGATATTAGGCTATCTGAAAATACACAACAAGGAGAAAAAACAATGAAAAGAAACAAAGAATGCATCTGAGATCTATGTGAAAACTTTAAAAATGCAAACTTTGTAGTCATTTGAATTCAAGAGGGAGTAGAGAAAGAAAAAGGGATAGAAAACTTATTCAAATAATAATAACAGAAAACTCTCCAAACTTAGAGAAATACATAAATATCTTGGTACAGGAAGTTTAAAATCACCAAGGAGATTCAAACTAGGTAAGACTACTAAAAGGCATATAATAAAGAGACTCTCAAAGCTTAAAGACAAAGAGAGGATTTTAAAAACAGTGAGAGAAAAGAAAGAATTTGCATATAAAAGAACTCTGATATGTCTGATAGCAGACTTCTCAGTGGAAACCTTTCCAGACACAGGGGAATGGGATGACATATTTAAAGCTGTGAAGGGGGTGAGGGAAAGCACTGCCAACCAAGAATACTATACTCAGAAAAGCCATCTTTCAAACATGACGGAGAGATACTTTCCTAGAGTAAAAAAGCTGAGGGAATCCATTATCAACAGACCTACCAGACAAGAAATAAAAAAATACAAAAGTGCAATAATAAAACATGGAATACAACTCTCTGATAGAAGTAACTATACAGGCAAATAAGAATACTCAAATATTCTAATTTGTAATGAAGGGTAAAATATTATCAAAAAAAATAACTTCACCAATGTCTAAAGATACAGGCATTGTAAAAAGATGTAAATTGAGGCATCAAAAAGTCCAAATGTCACAGGATCCTTAAGGTGTTGTTTTGCCAGCTGGAAACCTCTGTGACTGGTGGCACCTCTCCTTTAGATTTGCTCAGACTCACCGGGCTCATTCTGCCCACTTGGCCCAGCAGGCTGCATTTGGCTAATGGTAGTGGCCTGATCCCACATTTGCCAAGGGACAGTCAGGTGCAGAGAAGCAAGGGGTGTGTGAGTTAGTGAGCATAGTGTCCAGCCACTGTGCACAGCCAGGAATGTCAGCTGCTGCAGTGGGGTGGGTAGCTCCAGGTGCCAGCATAGGTGCTGGCTCTGTGTGAGGCTGCATCTGGACCAGATGTACCACAAGCAGCTTCCACTGCAGGCACCTGTGTCTACACAAGGGGAACACAGTGACGTCTGAAAGCTCAGAGATACCAGGAACTTCAGAGCCCCAAAGAGGGTGTTACAGCATGTCACAGCTCTGGTTCATGCAGCCCCGAGGTCTGGGCTCCCAAAAGCGCTACAGCACTCCTCTCCTTATCATCAGCAGTGTGATGAGTGGGGGATGTGTTTTCAGCCCATTTGTGTTACAGCTCTTCCAGTCCTGCTGCCCTGCTCCGGCCCATGGACCCTGGGTTGGCCCAGACCCGCCACTGATTCCTGTTATGTGGGGCAGCTGCCTAGCACCAGTGGAGGGCAGGAGGGCTATAGTGTTTCAGCAGCTCTGATTTGGGGAATCTCGAGGTCTGGGTCCCCAAAAGGGTTGCCATTCTTTACTCCCACAGTCAGAGAGTGTGTCACTGCTTGCAGCTCAGAGAGCCGGCCAGGAACATGTTACAGCTGCTTTTGCTTCTGTTGTTCAGCAGGTCCCAAGTTCTTATCCTGTATCCAGAAAAATGAGGTTATGTGAACAACTGTATGGTGAGCAAGGCAAGGAGGAGTTTTACTGAGTGACAGAACATCTCTCAGGAGACCTAAAGTGGGTAGCTCCTTTCCACAGACAGGTCGTCCTGATGAGTGTCTGAGTCCGGCAGAGTCTGGGGTTTTTATGTGCTTGGAATGGAGGAAGTGCATGCTGACTCTCCACGGGTGGCCATGGGTGTGCCTGGAAAAAGCACCAACCGACTGGCCAAAAGGCATCAGTGAAGTTCTCAGTTTGGGTGGCAGACTCCACCCAGAACTAAATATAAGTACCTGGGTACAGGAAGATCAAACTCCCTTTCATATATAGATCCATCCTGTTAGTCCTGTCTTCTAGATAGGACTATCGATGTATATATGAAAGGGGGTTTATTAAGGAGTATTGACTCACATGATCACAATGTGAAATTCCACAACAGGCCGCCTGCAAGCTGAAGAGCAAGGAAGTCAGTCTAAGTCCCCAAACCTCAAAAGTAGGGAAGCCAAATTTGGAGCCTTCAGTCTGTGGCTGAAGGCCCGAGAGTCCCTGGCAAACCACTGGTGTAAGTCCGAGTCCAAAAGCCGAAGGATTTGGAGTCCAATGTTTGATGGCAGGATGCATGAGAGTAAGATGGGGGCCAGAAGACTCAGCTAGTCTAGTCCTTCCATGTTTCTCCGTCTGCTTGTATCCCAGCTGCACTGGCAGCTGATTAGATGGTGCCCACCCAAATTGAAGGTGGGTCTGCCTCACCCAGTCCACTGACTCAGTGGTTAATCTCCTTTGGTAACATCCTCAGAGACACACCTAGGGAAAAAACTCTGCGTCCTTCAATTCAGTCAAGTTGGCACTCAATATTAACTATCACATGCCCCTTCCTGTCTAAGAATCTGTCTGCCTTCTGCCACCAATAACATGCTATCCATAGCACCCAGGCTGTCTGTGCTGAGGGGAACCTGTAGGTTTTCACCAAGCTGCCCTCACTGCCACCCCAACCTTCCTCCTTCAGCTCATTGGCACCCAAAATTTCAGAAGGTGCTGAGGCATTGGTGTGCTAGTGTGTCAACACCACCCTGAGCGTGTGCACATCCAGCTGGGTCGTGACAGTGAGTGGGATTGGCTACGTCTTTGCTGCGCATCACAGTGGGTACCGGGAGCAGAGAGAAACCAGGGAGTGGGAGCAGGCACTTCTGAGCCTTCAGGGGCAGGAGGCTTCTTAGGCCCCAGAGAGTACAGGGACGCATGGGTTCAGAGCAATGGCTGGGAGGCTGCAGCTGTATCTGGGAGCATGGGCTCCTGCCCTATCAACTCAGTAGGGTGCAGGGCTCTCACTGTAATCACCTGTTCCTGGTCACAGCCAACTGCAAGAAGCATTCAGCTCCCGGTGCCCTCCCCTACTGCAGCTGGTATCCCTACAGGGGCCGCTCCAGATGAGCCACTGCCACCATCAAAAATGTGGAAACTGGATGGAATTAAAATATAGACAGTTTTAGTTAGTTTTCCTTTTCTTTAAAATCAAAGTTAAGCTGTCAACAGTTTAAAATAACTTATTATACTATAAGATGTAGAATTTTTATCTGTAAGTCTGATAGCAAACACAAAGCAAAAATCTATTGTGGATGCACTAAAAATAAAAAGCGAGAAAGGACAACGCTACCAGAAAAAAACCACGCAACCACAAGAAGACAGGAGGAAAGGAAGAGAGGAGTTACAAAACAACCAGAAAGCAAGTAACAAAATGGAAATATTAATTATTTACCTATCAATAATAGCCTTGAATGTACATGGACGAAATTCTCCATATAAAAGACAAAAGGTGGCTGACCTTATGTAAAAGAAGACCCAACTATATGCTGCTGAAAAAGAAGCCATTTTACCCATAAAGACATGATAGACTGAAAGTAAAGAGCTGGAAAAGGTTATCTCATATCAATGGAAACCAAAAAAGAACAGGAGTAACTATACTTCTCTCAGATGCAATAGGCTTTAAGTGAAAAATGAAATATAAGGACCAAGAAGGACATTATATAATGATAAATGTGTTGATACAGAAAAATAATATAACAATTATAAATATGTATTTAGCCAACACCGAAGCACATAAGTATATAAGGCAAATATAAACAGACCTAAAGGGAGAAATTGACTGCAATACAGTAACAGTAGGAGACTTCAACACTTTCACTTTCAGCACTGGACAGATCATCCAGACAGAAAATCAACAAATAAATACTGCAGTTAAACTTTACCCTGGGATAAATGAATCTAACAGACATTTACAGAACATTCCACTCAATAGCTGCAGAATACACATTTCTCTTAATAGCCATGAAATGTTTTTCAGGATAGGCTATACATTATGCCACAAGATACATCTTAGCAATTTTAAAATTTAAATTATAACAAATATCACTTCTGACCAAAGTGGAATACAACTAGAAATCAATAGGGAGAAACTTTGGAAACTGTGCAAATACCTGGAAATTGAACAACATGCTGATGAATAACCAATGTGTCGATAATAAAATTAAAAATGAAATTTAAAAAAATTATTGAGACAAATCAAAGCGAAAACACATGTGGCAAACCCATGGGAAAAGCAGTTCTCAGAAGGAAGTTTATAGCAATAAACACCTACATCGAAGAAGTAGAGAAAGCCCCAGTAAACAACATAACATTATACCTCAAAGAACTAGAAAAACAATAACAATATAAACCCAAAGTAAATAGAAGGAAAGAAATAATTATTAGAGCAGAAATAAAGAAAATATAGACTAAATAAAACAATACAAAAGATCGATGAAACCAAGAGCCAGTTTTCTGAAAAGATAAACAAAATTGGCAGACCTCTAACTGACTAAGGGAAAATAAAGAAAATTCAAATAAATATAATTAGAGATGAAAATGAAGACGTAACAACTAATAACTACAGAAATACAAAAGATTATAAGACATTACTATGAAAAACTATATGCCAACAAGTGGAAAAACCTAGAAGAAATAAATAAGTTTCTGGACACATACAACTGACCAAGACTGACATGAAGAAAAGGAAAACCTGAACAGACCAATAACAAGTAACAGGATCAACACACTAATAAAAATGTTCACATGAAGCAAAAGCCCAAGACCTGGAGTCTTCTCTGCTGTTCTACAAACATATAAAGGAGAACTATTACCAATTCTACTTAAACTATTAAAAAAAAAAAAACTGAAGAGGAGGGAATACTTCCAAACTTATTCTGTGATAAAGGAGCCTCCCCAGCCATGTGGAACTGTCAGTCTATTAAACCTCATTCCTTTATAAATTACTCAGTTTCAGATATATCTTTATTAGTAAAATAAGAACAGACTAATATAACATCCCTACATGAAAAAAAAAAAAACTCAACAAACTAGGTATAGAAGGAGCATACCTCTATACAGTAAATGCTATATATGACAAACCCACAGCTAATATCATTCTGAAGTGAGAAAAGTTGAAAGCTTTTCCTCTAAGATCTAGAACAAGACAAGGAAGCCCACTTTTACCACTTTAACTCAATATTGTTCTGGTAGTTCTAGTCAGGCCAATTAGAAAAGAGAAATAAACAAAAGACATCCATATTGGAAAGAAGAAAGTCAAACTGTCCCTGTTTGCAGATGGCATAATCATATAAAGAGGGAACACTAAATATTCCACAAAAACCTGTTAGAATTAGTAAATGAATTTGGTAAAACTGGGGGATACAAAATAAACACACAAAAATCATTAGCATTACTATTTGCAAATAGTGGACTATCTGAAAAAGAAACCAAGAAAACAATTCCATTACAATAGCTACAGAATAAAAATAAAAATATCTAGGAAAAAAACTTTACCAAGAAGGAAAACATTCTCTATGCTGAAAACTATAAAATCTTTATGAAGGGAATTGAAGAGGACACAAATAAATGCAAAGATATTCTATACTTATGTATTGGAAGAATTAATATTGTTAAAATGTCCATATACCTCAGAGTGATTTACAGATTCAATGTAATTCCTATCAAAACACGAATGACTTTCTTCACAGAAATAGGACAATCTTAAAATTCACATCAAAATACAAAAAGAAACCCTCAGATAGCCAAAGCAATCTTGAGCAAAACTACAAAGCTAAAGACATCACACTACCTGACTTCTAAATATACTACAAAGCTATAATAACCAAAACAGCATGGTACTACCTTAAAAGCAGACATATAGACTAATGGAACAGAATAGACTACCCAGAAATAAATCCATGCATTTACAGCTGACTAAGAACATACACTGCAAAAAGGCCAGTCTTTTCGATAAATTGTGCTGGTAAAACCTGTTATCCACATGCAGAAGGATGAAACTAGTCCCTTATCTCTCAAAATATACAAAATCACCTCTAAATGGATTAAAGACTTAAATGTAACACCCAAAACTATGGAACTACTAAATGAAAACATAGGGGAAACACTTCATAAAATTGGACTGGGAAATGGTTTTTGGAGTAAGATCTCAAAAGCACAAGTAATAAAAGAAAAAATAGACAATGGGATTATATTGGATGAAAGAGTTTCTACACAGAAAAAAAATTAATAGAGACAACCTGCAGAATGGGAGAAAGTGTTTACAAATGACATCTGACAAGGGGTAAATATCCAGGACCTTAAACAACTCATAACAAAAATTCCCACAATTAATCCAGTTATAAAACAAGCAAAAGACCTGAGTACATCTTTTGTATATCTTGAAGAAAGCATGCAAATGCCCAATAAGTTGATTTTTAAAATCCTCAACATCAGTACTCATCAGGAAAATGCAAATTAAAATCACGATGTTAACTCACTCCAGTTAAAATGGCTATTACCAAAAAGAGAAAAAGTAACAAATGCAGGATGAGGACATGGAGAAAGGGAAACTCTTATGCACTGTTGGTGGGAATGTAAATTAGTATTGTTGTCATAGAAAACAGTATAGGGGTTCCTCAGAAACTAAAAAGAGAACTACCAGATGCTCTAGCAATCCCATTATTAGGTATGTATTCAAAGGAAATGAAATCAGTATGTCAAAGAGATTGGTGCAGTCACATTTATTGCAGCACTATTTACAATAGACAAAATATGGAATCAACTTAAATGCCCATCTACAGATGAATATTGCTGCAGTATGGATGAATCTGGAGGATACTGTGTTAAGTGAAATAAGCAAGACACAGACAAACACTGCATGATCTCATTCATATGTGGAGTCTAAGAAAGTTGTTTTCATAGAGGCAGAGAGTAGAATAGTGGTTACCAGAGGCTGGGGAGGGTAGGGAGTTGAAGAGTACTGGGAGACATTGGTCAATGTGTCATAGGGCTTAGGCTATTAAATAAGTTGCATAAGGTCACAAAGGTAATGTGTTTTCAAGTGAAAAAGTATGGATATCCATTTTTCCCAGCATCATTTATTGAAGAGACTGTCATTTTCCCAATGTCTATTATTGGTTTCTTTGTCAAAAATCAGTATGATGTAGATGCATGAATTAATTTCTGGGATATCTATTCTGTTTCCGTGTTCTATGTACTTGTTTTTATGCCAGTACCATGCTGTTTTGGTTACTATTGTAGCATATTTTACAGTTAGCAAGTGTGATGCTTTCAGTTTTGTTGTTTTTGCTCAGGATTACTTTGTCTCTTCAGTGTCCTTGTGGTTCCACGCAAATTTTAGGAATTTTTTCTTTTTCCTGAAGAATGACATTGATATTTTGAAAGAGATTGCATTAAAGCTGTAGATTGCTTTGAGCAATATGGCCATTTTAGCAATATTAATTCTTCCAATCCATAAATACTGGATATCTTTCCATGTATTTGTGTCTTCTTCAATTTCTTTCATCAAAGTTTTGTAGTTTTCATTATAGAGATCTTTCATCTTCTTCATTAACTTTACTCTTAGATATCTTATTTTTTGTCACTACTGCAAATGGAATTACTTTCTTGATTCCTTTTTCAGATAGTTTGCTATTAATGTATAGAAATGCTATTGATTTTTATGTTTATTTCACACTCTCACCATTATAAAAAATCAACTCTAAATGAATTATAGATTTAAATATAAAATTGAAAATGATACAGCTACTAGAAAAAAATAGGGGAAATACTTTCAAATCTTTGGGTGGGCAAGAATTTTTAAAATAAGGCTTTATTAGTATAGGCAATACAAGCAAAATTAAACAAATAGGAGCACATCAAACTAAAAAGCCTTTGCACAGCAAATTAAATAACAGAGTAAAAAAACAACCTTCAGAATGGGAGAATGTATTTGAAACCTCTATATCTGATAAGGGATTAACTTCAAGAATACATAGAAACTTAACAGCACACACAAAAAAACAAATAATCCAATTAAAAATGAGCAAAAGACCTTACTAGTTACTTCTCAAAAGTAGACATTTAAATTTCTAACAGGCACATAAAAAAATGCTCAACATCATTAATCATCAGAAAAATGCAAACCAAAACCACAGTGAGATACGACCTCTCTCCAGTTATAATGCCTAGAATCAAAAAAAGAGAATAAAAGAAGTGTTGGCAAGGATGTGAAGAAAAGGGAATATGTATACTCTGTTGGTGGGATTGTAAATTAGTATAGCCACTACAGAAAACAATACAGAGTTTCCTGAAAAAATTAAGAATAAAACTGCTATATGATCCAGCAATTTTACTACTGGGTATGTATCCAAATGAAATGAAATTAGTATGTTGAACACATATATCTGCATTCCCAAGTTTACTGCAGCACTATTTACAATAGCCAAAATGTGGATTAAACTCAAGTGTTCAACAACGAATGAATGAGAGAAGAAAATGTGGCATACACACACATGTGATTTGTGTGTGTGTATATATATATATACACACACACACAAATATATATGTGTGTGTATATATACACACACACACAAATATATGTATACAATATATACAATAGAATAGTATTCAGCCACAAAACAAAATGAAATCCTGTCATTTGCAACAATATGAATGGAACTGGAGGACGTAATATTAAGTTAAATTATATTTCACGCAGACACAGAAACACAAATATCACATGACTTTACTTATATATGGGGAATCTAAAAACAACAAAAAAAGTTGACATATAGGGAGAGAGTAAAACAGTGGTTACCAGAGACTGAGGAGGGGTGGAGGAGGGGAAGATGGAAAAATTGGTCAATGGATACAACTGCAATTAAATAGGAGGAATAACTTCTGATGTTCTATTGCATACTAGGGTGACAATAGTTAACATTAAGACATGACTTATTACAAAATAGCTAGAACAGAGGCTTTTGAATGTCCTCACTATAAAGATATGTTACACATATGAGGGGATGATCATGCTAAACACACTCTGAGTTAATCATGTTATAATATATGTATCAAAACATTAAATTATAATCTACAAATACGTATAATTTCAATGTCAATTAATTTAATTTTTAAAAATTATAAAAAAGAAATTCATACATGGGTATTCTGACTTTGAAACTCATGTGCATGTTTAATGCTTAAAGATCAGCATTAGTATTTAAAAACTGAGGAACTGGAAGGAGATAAATTTATGTTTTTGTTTATGTATTTGCCATACTAAAAATACAAATTTTTTTTTTTTTATAAAAAGCTATTAGAAGAAATCTAATAACAGAGTTAAGGTGAAATGATCAACAGTGGAAGATAGTTACAACAATAATTCCTCTTCATTTCTGTCACTTTTGAATCATAATAAAACAGGGAAAAACTTCAAAGATGACCTGATCTGAAGAGACAGTACACAACCTTTCTCATCTTCTCCATCCCTAGGTTCCTATTGAAGACACACATAAATCTATATCTATCATATATTATATGCAAGAAAAGTAGTCTTATTATATAAGCTTGGTATTCCTGAAAGGAGACAACGAATAGAACTGAGGTTACTTAAATTTTGTATGACTCCCATGGCCAATAAAATACTTGTTCGTACAACTGAGGAACCTGTATAATATAAAAATTAAAAATTAAAAGTTCATTTCCAGGTATGATAAATATGAGCATCATGAAAGTTGCATGGTTGGCATTAGAGAATTTATCCATACCAGGCTGAAATCCTTTTGCCTTTTTTTCCCCTCAGACTCACTTGGTTTGATGAATTAAAATTGGACAAGGCAGGTACAGTGAAAAGCTGAGTCCAGCATGTAGTAAACACTTAAAACATATTGGATATTTCTATTAGTCACTATGATAAAAAGAGTTTATATCAGTGTTGTATCAAAGTTGAATGTTAGGTATCATGTATTGCAGTAAGAAGCTAAAAATCTTAGAGCATGTTATATATTTTATTCATAAATTAAAATTTTGAAAATAAGCTACTAAAACTTTAGATTCTCAATAGCAAAATTAAAGTGCAAAAAAGTTTTAAAACTAAAGTGATCTATCAGAGATAGCACAAACCTGATCTTTGCCATCCTTTGATGTTCATTAAAATACATTAGTATAACCAATATTTATTGGACTAAGTTTGAAGAACATTCAAGTCTCCTTTACATTTATCAACAATACAGTCATAATTTGCTCTCTCAGTGCCAAAACCATTTGTCAACTTGAAGCGATGTAGAGGGGAACATTTGATCAAACCATTGACTGTTTTCTAAGACACCACATGTGTGGCCTAGAATTTGTACTTTTTCATTTGGTTGGTACATGTTGAAAACTGTGAGGGATCTTATGCTCTGTTTGTCTTCTTGGTCAGATGTATCTATCTCTGTGTGAAAATTCAGTCAACAGACACTCTGAGACTGATTTATACCTCTGAAAAATGTGAATAAGAAGCTTTGACTCAGATGTAAACTTCCAACTAATGCTATTGTACGTGCTGTGTATTAATTGCTTTTAATTATTGCCAATATATAAAGGGATGTATTAACATTATGAGAAGATGTGAAATATAATGTGCCATTTTAAAACTACCAGGTACATAAAAGAAGATCTGAATCATTTATACTGAATGTTGGCTAGGACATTTTAGGGGAAAGGATGTCTTATTGTACCAACTGTTTTCCCTTTGACTACTAGACTGACTATGCTGACTGTGTATGTATTTTTTCCCCTTAAGAGAGGTAGCATCTTTTTTTTGTTTGTTCATTTGGAGATGGAGTTTCTCTCTTGTTGCCCAGGCTCAAGTGTAATGGTGCAATCTAGGCTCACTGCAACCTCTGCCTCCCGGGTTCAAGCAATTCTCTTGCCTCAGCCTCCCAAGTAGCTGCGATTACAGGCATTTGCCACCATACCCAGCTAATTTTGTATTTTTAGAGAGACAGGGTTTCACCATGTTGGCCAGGCTGGTCTCGAACCCCTGACCTCAAGTGATCCACCCGCCTCCACTTCCTGGAGTGCTGGGATTACAGGCATGAGCCACCGTGCCCAGCTGAGGTAGCATCTCTTTAAGATATCTCCAACAAACCTCTTCTCTTAATGTTGCGAATTTTCTCAGGACTACCATACTAACCATAATTCTCAAGGCAAATAGAATTGTGGTAATTGGATTAAACGCATCAGAGTTCTCTTGGAACTGAGGTCAATCCCACTCAAATTCTACGGCTGCTACCAACTGGGAGATGGTGGAAATAGATGCTGAGGAGTCAAATGTACAGTAAACATACAATGCTCACCGCTAGTAGTGGACAGGGTTTTGAGGTTTGACTATTTCTTTATTTCTTTTTTTTCGCTTCTTCTTTTTTTAAAAAAATTATACTGTAAGTTCTAGGGTACATGTGCACAATGTGCAGGTTTGTTACATAGGTATATATGTGCCATGTTGGTTTGCTGCACCCATCAACTTGTCATTTACACTGTATATTTCTCCTAATGCTATCCCTCCCCCAATCTGTCACTCCCCAACAGGCCCTGGTGTGTGATGTTCCTCGCCCTGTGTCCATGTGTTCTCATTGTTCAGTTCCCACCAATGAATGAAAACATGAGGTGTTTGGTTTCTGTCCTTGTGATAGTTTGCTGAGAATGATGGTTTCCAGCTTCATTCATGCCCCTGCAAAGGCAATGAACTCATCCTTCTTTAAGGATGCATAGTATTCCATGGTGTATATGTTCCACATTTTCTTAACCCAGTCTATCATTGATGGACATTTGAGTTGATTCCAAGTCTTTGCTATTGTGAATAGTGCTGCAATATATGTGTGCATGTGTCTTTGTAGTAGAATCATTTATAATCCTTTGGCTATATACTCAGTAATGGGATCGCTGGGTCAAATGGTATTTCTAGTTCTAGATCCTTGAGGAATTGCCACACTGTCTTCCACAATGATTGAACTAACTTACACTCCTACCAACAACGTAAAAGCATTCCTATTTCTCCACATCCTCTCCAGTATCTGTTGTTTCCTTACTTTTTAATGATCACCATTCTAACTGGCATGAGATAGTATCTCATCGTCATTTTGATTTGCATTTCTCTGATGAACAATGATGATGAGCATTTTTTCATGTGTCTTTTGGCTGCATAAATGTCTTCTTTTGAGAAGTGTCTGTTCATATCCTTTGCCCACTTTTTGATGAAGTTTTTTTTTTTTTTTTTTTCTTGTAAATTTGTTTAAGTTCTTTGTAGATTCTGGATATTAGCCCTTTGTCAGATGGGTAGATTGCAAAAATTTTCCCCCATTCTGTAGGTTGCCTGTTCACTCTGATGATAGTTTCTTTTGCTGTGCAGAAGGTCTTTAGTTTAATTGGATCCCATTTGTCTATTTTGGCTTTTGTTGCCATTGCTTTTGCTGTTTTAGTCATGAAGTCTTTGCCCTTGCCTATGTCCTGAATGACATTGCCTAGGTTTTCTTCTAGGGTTTTTATGGTTTTAGGTATAACATTTAAGTATTAAATCCATCTGAATTAATTTTTGTATAAGGTGTAAGGAAGGGATCCAGTTTCAGCTTTCTACATATGGCTAGCCAGTTTTCCCAGCACTATTTATTAAATAGGGAATCCTTTCCCTGTTGCTTGTCTATGTCAGGTTTGTCAAAGATTAGATTTTTGTAGATGTGTGGTGTTATTTCTGAGGCCTCTGTTCTGTTCCATTGGTCTTTATATCTGTTTTGGTAGCAGTGCCATGCTGTTTTTGTTACTGTAGCCTTGTAGTATAGTTTGAAGTCAGGTAGTGTGATGCCTCCAGCTTTGTTCTTTTTGCTTAGGAATGTCTTGGCTATGTGGGCTCTTTTTTGGTTTCATATGAACTTTAAAGTAGTTTTTATCCAATTCTGTGATGAAAGTCATTGGTAGCTTGATGGGGATGGCATTGAAAGTATAAATTACCTTGGGCAGTATGGCCATTTTCATGATATTGATTCTTCCTATCCACGAGCATGGAATGTTCTTCCATTTGTTTGTGTCCTCTTTTATTTCATTGAGCAGTGGTTTGTATTTCTCCTTGAAGAGGTCCTTCAGGATCCCTTGTAAGTTGTATTACTAGGTATTTTATTCTCTTTGTAGCAATTGTGAATGGGAGTTCACTCATTATTTGGCTCTCTGTTTGTCTATTGTTGGTGTATAGGAATGCTTGTGATTTTTCCACATTGATTGTGAATCCTGAGACTTTGCTGAAGTTGCTTATCAGCTTAAGGATATATTGGGCTGAGACGATGGGGTATTCTAAATATACAATCATGTCATCTGCAAACAGGGACAATTTGACTTCCTCTTTTCCTAACTGAGTACTCTTTACTTCTTTCTCTTGCCTGATTGCCCTGGCCAGAACTTCCAACACTATGTTGAATAGGAGTGGTGAGAGAGGGCATCCTTATCTTCTGCCACTTTTCAAAGGGAATTCTTCCACTTTTTGCCCATTCATTATGATATTGGCTGTGGGTATGTCATAAATAGCTCTTATTATTTTGAGATACTTGAGATAGTTTCCATCTAGTTTATTGAGAGTTTTTAGCATGAAGGGCTGCTGAATTTTGTTGAAGGCCTTTTCTGCATCTATTGAGATAATCATGTGGTTTTTGTCATTGGTTCTGTGTAAGTGATGGATTACATTTATTGATTTGCATGTGTTGAACCAGTCTTGCATCCCAGGGATGAAGCCAACTTGATCATGGTGGATAACCTTTTTGATGTGCTGCTGGATCTGGTTTGCCAGTATTTTATTGGGGATTTTCGCATTGATGTTCATCAGGGATATTGGCCTGAAATTCTCTTTTTTTTTGTTGTGTCTCTGCCAGGCTTTGGTATCGGGATGATATTGGTCTCATAAAATGAGTTAGGTGGGATTCCCTCTTTTTTTATTGATTTGGAATAGTTTCAGAAGAAATGGTACTGGCTCCTCTTTGTACCTCTGCTAGAATTTGACTGTGAATCTGTCTGGTCCTGGTCTTTTCTTTGGTTGGTAGGCTATTAATTATTGCCTCAATTTCAGAATCAGTTATTGGTGTATTCAGAGATTCAACTTCTTCCTGGTTTAGTCTTGGGAGGGTGTATGTACACAGGAATTTATCCATTTCTTCTAGATTTTCTAGTTTATATGTATAGAGGCATTTATAGTATTCTCTGATGGTAGTTTGTATTTCTGTGGGATCAGTGGTGACATCCCCTTTATCATTTTTCATTGCATCTATTTGATTCTTCTCTTTTCTTCTTTATTAGTCTTGCTAGTGGTCTACCTATTTTGTTGATCTTTTCAAAAAACCAGCTTCTGGATTCATTGATTTTTTTGAAGGGTTTTTTGTGTCTCTATCTCCTTCAGTTCTTCTCTGATCTTAGTTGTTTCTTGCGTTCTGTTAGCTTTTGAACTTGTTTGCTCTTGCTTCTCTAGTTCTTTTAATTGTGATGTTAGGGTGTTGATTTCAGATCTTTCCCGCTGTCTCTTGTGGTCATTTGGTGCTACAAAATTCCCTCTACACACTGCTTTAAATGTCTCCCAGAGATTCTGGTATGTTGTGTCTTTGTTCTCATTGGTTTCAAAGAACATACTTATTTCTGCCTTCATTTTGTTATGTACCCAGTAGTCATTCAGGAGCAGGTTGTTCAGTTTCCATGTAGTTATGTGGTTTTGAGTGAGTTTCTTAATCCTGAGTTCTGATTTGATTGCACTGTGGTCTAAGAGACAGTTTGTTGTGATTTCTCTTCTTTTACATTTGCTGAGGAGTGTTTTGCTTCCAATTATGTGATCAATTTTAGAAAAAGTGTGATGTGGTGCTGAGAAGAATGTATATGCCACTGATTTGAGGTGAAGAGTTCTGTAGATGTCTGTTAGATCCACTTGGTGCAGAGCTGAGTTCAAGTCCTGTATATCCTTGTTAACCTCCTGTCTCACTGATCTGTCTAATATTGACAGTGGGGTGTTAAAGTCTCCTATTATTATTGTGTGGGAGTCTAAGTCTCTTTGTAGGTCTCTAAGGACTTGATTTATGAATCTGGTTGCTCTTGTACTGGGTGCATATATATTTAGGATAGTTAGCTCTTCTTGTTGAATTGATCCCTTTACCATTATGTAATGGCGTTGTCTCTTTTGATCTTTGTTGGTTTAAAATCTGTTTTATCAGAGACTAGAATTGTAACCCCTGCTTTTTGTTGTTGTTGTTGTTTTTTGCTTTCCATTTGCTTGGTAGATCTCCCTCCATTCCTTTATTTTGAGACTACGTGTGTCTGCATGTGAGATGGGTCTCCTGAATACAACACACTGATGGGTCTTGACTCTTTATCCAATTTGCCAGTTTGTGTCTTTTAACTGGGGCATTTAGCCCATTTACATTTAAGGTTAATATTGTTATGTGTGAATTTGATCCTGTCATTATGATGTTAGCTGGTTATTTTGCCCCTTAATTGATGCAGTTTCTTCATAGAATAGAAGGATTTTACAATTTGGCATGTTTTTGCGGTGGGGCTGATACTAATTGTCCCTTTCTATGTTTAGTGCTTCCTTCAAGAGCTCTTGTAAGGCAGGCCAAGTGATGACAAAATCTCTCAGCATTTGCTTGTCTCTAAAGGCTTTTATTTCTCCTTCACTTATGAAGCTTAGTTTGACTGGATATGAAATTCTGGGTTAATAATTCTTTTCTTTAAGAATGTTGAATATTGGCCCCCCTCTCTTCTGGCTTGTAGGGTTTCTGCAGAGAGATCCGCTATTAGTCTGATGGGCTTCCTTTGTGATAACCCTACCTCTCTCTTTGGCTGCCCTTAATATTTTTTCTTCATTTCAACCTTGGTGAATCTGATGATTATGTGTGTTGGGGTTGTTCTTCTCGAGGAGTATCTTTGTGATGTTCTCTGTATTTCCTGAATTTGAATGTTGGCCTGCCTTGCTAGGTTGGGGAAGTTCTCTTGGATAATATCCTGAAGAGTGTTTTCTAACTAGGTTCCATTCTCCCTGTCACTTTCAGGTACATCAATCTAATGTAGATTTGATCTTTTCATATAGTCCCATATTTCTTAGAGACTTTGTTTCTTTTTACTCTTTTTTTTCTCTAATCTTGTCTTCTTGCTTTATTTTATTAATGTGATCTTCAATCACTAATATCCGTTCTTCCACTTGATTGAACTGGCTATTGAAGCTTGTGCATGCATCACAGAGTCTCGTGCTCTGGTTTTCAGCTCCATCGGGTCATTTAAGGTTTTTGCTACACTGTTTATTCTAGTTAACCATTCATCTAACTTTTTTCATCACTATGGGTTAGAACATTCTCCTTTAGCTTAGGGAAGTTTGTTATTACGACCTTCTGAAGCCCACTTCCGTCAACTTGTCAAACTCATTCTCTGTCCTGTTTTGTTCCATTGCTGTCAAGGAGCTTTGATCCTTTGGAGAAGAGGCATTCTTGTTTTTGGAATTTTCAGCTTTTCTGCTCTGATTTCTCCCCATCTTTGTGGTTTTTATCTACCTCTGGTCTTTGATGTGGGTGACCTACAGATAAGGTTTTGGTGTGGATGTGCTTTTTTTTGATGTTGATGCTCTTCCTTTCTGTTTGTTAGCTGCCCTTCTAACAGTCAGGCACCTCCGCTTCACGTATGTTGGAGCCTGCTGGAGGTCCACTCCAGACCCTGTTGCCTGGGTATCACCAGTGGAGGTTGCAGAATGGGAAATATTTCAGAACAGCAAATATTGCTGCCTGATTCTTCCTCTGGAAGCCTAGTCCCAGAGGGGCACCTGTCTGTATAAGGTGTCTGTCGGCCCCTATTGGGAAGTGTCTCATGTTACATGGGGTTCAGGTACCCACTTGAGGAGGCAGTTGTTCTCAGAACTCAAGCACTGTGCTAGGAGAACCACTACTCTCTTCAGAGCTGTCAGACAGGGACATATAAGTCTGCAGAAGTTATCTGCTACTTTATGTTCAGCTACGCCCTGCCTACAGGGGAGGAGCCTATAGAGGCAGTAGTTCTTGCTGAGCTGTGGTGGGGTCTGCCCAGTTCGAGCCTCCCAGCCTCTTTGTTTACCTACTCAAGCCTCAGCAATGACAGATGCCCCTCCCCCCACCAGGCTGCAGCCTCACAGATTGATCTCAGACTGCTGCACTAGCAGTGAGCAAGGCTCCGTGGGTGTGGGACCCACCAAGCCAGGCACAGGAGGGAATCTCTTGGTCTGCCGTTTGCTAAGACCTTGGGAAAAGTGAAGTATTTGGGCAGGAGTGTACCATTTTTTCAGATACAGACTGTCACGGCTTCCCTTGGCTAGGAAAGGGAAATCCCTGACCCCTTGTGCTTCTTGGGCGAGGTGACACCCTGCCCTGCTTTGGCTTGCCTTCTGTGGGCTGCACCCACTGTCCAACCATTCCCAATGAGAGGAACCAGCTACCTCAGTTGGAAATGCAGAAATCACCCATCTTCTGCATCGATCTTGCTGGAAGCTGCAGACCAGAGCTGTTCCCATTCAGCCATCTTGAAAGCAACCCCATTTCTTTATTTATGAGTGGATCCAACCTGTTTCCATCCACATGATAACATCATACAACTGAATATCAGTGTGAACAGATCCCCTATCCATAGTTAATTGACTCCAAAAGGGCTACATTTATCCTTGTTTAAGCAATCAAACTCCTTTTCCTGCAAATTAGAAAGTAAAATAATTGACTCTAGTCTCCCCTCGGATGTGTTCTTAAAGATTTCAGATACAAATTTAGCAGCTGAAACCCGTGGCCATCCCGTACTCTCTCAACTAGGTAGCAGTGAAAACACTATGTAGTAAGAAAAAGAACTAACCTTGCATGCAGAAAGCAAAACTTTTAAAAATATGCAGACTATTTTCAATGGTCGCTACTGCTAGCACTCCAATCACTTATTCCATTCCTCAGATCCTGAGACACCCAGTAACTTCACTGGAGAGCTTCCTTCTTGCTTAACCTAAACTCAGTTGAGTTTTCCTCACTTGCAGCCAAAATAATTCTAAAGAACATGACATTATTTGTTTAGATAAAATTTGTTTTCCCTTTCTATCAAATAAAGTTTTCTCCATAGATGGGGAGCACACACCACACACACACGCACACATATGGATTCATGCATGCGCACACACACACACACCCATTATGAGAAGTAATTTCTCACAACGGCTGGAAATCTCGACATTTAGAGTTCAAATTACTAAATTGAGACTATTATTCTTTTGGGGATGATGGAGAGACAATAGAAGACTCAATAAGGCACAAGACATTTTTAAAATATTCATAATGTGATGTGACTTGATATATCGATGAGAGGAGATGGATTTTGGAGGAAACTGGCAATGATATCAAAGCAATGACTGTATCCACTTACAACATCTTTATAAGAATTTTCCTTTAGAATGACTCTTGTGATTTCTTTCTGCCTCGATCCTGGGATAAAACTTATTTCCGAGATCTACTATCCAGAAGAACTTCTGGATTTTTAACATTATTCCATTTTCCTAAAGTGTCACAATAGTCAGGGGAGGAGGGTAAAAATTATTGAAATTTCTGGCCCGTAATATACAATCGGTAATATTTTGGCCAATGAGTGCATGGATGATTAAATAATCTAATTAAGTTGATATGTACTGTAAATCTCATAGTTTGACTTTCATATCAAGGGATGTTTTTTGTGTTAATATCAATCCTATGTTTATATTTATAGAACATAAAATTGCAGCATTTTAAACTTATAATTGTTTGCCCTGGACTCTTAGATCCTTGTTACTTGAGGTGTGGTCCAGAGATCAGCAGCAGTCACATCATTTGCAACATTTTGGGAGCGGTTAAAGTATAGATCCCAGTTCCATCCCCACCAACTGAATAAGAATCTGCAGTTAAAATAAACCCCCAAGTGTTCTGATACACGTTAAAGTTAAAGAATCTTTGGAACACATGACACATTTTTATGTTGTTTTGAAATTATGAAATATAATAAACCTAACCTTGATAAAATGTCATGTTATATTTTCCACTTAAGCTGCATCGTTTATTTCTTGCCACAGATATTAATGACTAATTTGCTGTGCTAAATCACAGGAATTGGTAATCAAATGAGATTGGCTTTAAACCTATACTTTGATGAAACTGACATTTAAAAATATAGTAAAGTGTTTTTTAAAGCAATAATGCAGAACTATGGGGCATCATTTAGTTTTGTGTTATAGGCTTTTTTTTTTTTTGCAGGAAAAGTATGATTTCTAAATTAAATGTATTATAGAGATCTGCAAAGCTACCAGATGTATTGATTCTTATGTTTGTTGGTGTTTGCATATAACATCGATATTATTCAGAGCACATCAGTGGGTTTAGAAAATTTAATCTTAATCTTATTGGCAATATCATATTATCTCTTGATACTAATTGGCATTAAATTTAGAAAAATCACTGACTGCATTAGCAGTTGTGCATGAATATCTGAGTGTACTGTTATTTCAAATCTGGAAGTCATTGTAAGAACATCTTTTTTTAGAATTTAAGTTATATATTGTGTTACATGACTGTTTGTAGCATTGGAGAGAAACTAATCTTTATCAATAATTTAATTACAATGAATTAAAGTATACATGTAATTACCTGCATTGTATTAAAAGTGGACATATTTATAAGGAATTCTAGGTGAAATATTAGTCTTAGCATCATTCGAACTAGACTCTGATTATACAAAATTTCCCAATTCATCTTTCTACTGCACCAAATTAACTCTAGACTACTAAACGTTTTATACCTTGATGAAGCAAAAATTCTTCGGATAATTATATCCAAGGGGAATTTTACTACATTCTTATTTTTCCACAAAAAGAGCTAAGAAGTTCTTTTAACATAAACAAATTCTTTCAAGAAATATTTATTGAGTCCCTATATGAAGAAAATAATTCAGATTAGCTGGTGGGAAAAAACAAGTCACAAAACAACTGTCTCTTTCCCATATAGCCCATAAGCAGAATATATATATCTGTTTTGAGCGTGTGACCATCATTGAAGAGAAAGGCTAATCCTTTCATCTTATTTTTTAATATATTTCAAATTCTCTATATGATTTTTAAATAAGTTGTAGGCCTTACTAAGCACTGATATTATGCCAGAATGTTTGGCAAACATTCAATTTTATTATCTCATTGAATTGACTAAAAATTTGATAAATTGTATAGTATGTGTTGTTAATCCCATTTTGCACATCAGAAAACAAAGGCTCTGCAAGCTTTTGGCTATCTTGTTCAAGATCACAGAGATAGTAATCTGTGGATACAGAAATTATAGCCATCCTTCAGAGAATGTGTGTGTGTGTGTATAGAGTTAATTATAAGCTGCTGATTCTGTTGAATAACAATGAATATAAGCACCAAATAAGGAAACCTTTACAAACAGCATAAGAAAGCTCATTTTGAAGACACTGCCCTTGGACACAGTAGCACAGAACTACCATCAAAAGGGTGACATAATTTACATTGAGTCCTAGTGGTTGTCAACAAGCACAAGTTTTTATTTTTGCCTCCATTGACAAAGAGGATGAGTTTTAGTACAGGCAATGCCAGTCTACTAGTACAAGCTACTGTTCTGTGACAGCACAAAAATTAACTTATCCAAAGGGATAGAAAATGAGAAGAAAGTTTGAGTCTGCTTATCATGTGTACCAGAGTGTGACCACCATTGTTGCTTACCGTTCCCCTCTCTCACTGTAATTTTTTTTCCACTGGATGCCTCTGAGTATTACTTTCCAACTTGATGGTATTTCTCGGAAAAATATTAGCACCCTGGCAGGCCAAAGTTAGAGAAATCTACCCGATAGCAGCCAGTTAGTACCTGACACTCACCTTTTTTTTTCTTTTTTTCATTCCACACCCAACCTTTCAAGAGAGAAATGCAAGGCAGGCAAACTGGTGAGTCCCCTGAAGGCCCTTAAAGTGACTAATGTACACTTTGTTTTGCAATCACATGGGGCCTGTGAAAGCAGAGTGACTATTTTTATCTAATTGGGTTAGAGTTGGACTCCCCACAGACCCAAAAGTATAGGAATCTAGATCATCATTTAGGAGGTAGCTTCAATGGAAATGCTGGCGGCTTGAACAGGAGTCCTCTTGGTAACAAAGGAATGAAAGGCTCCTATCTGAGCTCTGCATGGAAGACTCCCTCTTACACTTTTTACTGTTGTTTTTAACTAATTCAAGGACTACTGATTTTTCTCTTTGTATTAAAGTTACACTTGGTCTAAAGTTTTATATTTGTGAGTAGTTTTTACAATTTTGCACAGCTTAATATGTTATGTGTTTAGTCTCAATTATCACTCTCCACCTCCTACTTGTAATACATTTGTAACTGGTAGGAACTAGCTCATTTAAACCATATTAATCACACTCTGTATGAATTGATATTTGTTAGCATGGATTATACTGATGGCTACTTCAAATTTACACTTCACCTCCCCTCGCTTTTTGCCAGCTACCATAAGCCCAGCTGTATTTTATTCTTTCAAGAGAAAAGAAAGAAAAAATAAAGAAAAACTCTGGGTCCAGAGCTAAGTGTCAAAGATAATAGAAACAAAGTGCTGAGATTTTTCCTGGTGGAATAATGGACAGTTTTCTTAAACAGACTCTTTATAAATTGACATGTTTATTTAGTTTCTGATCACTAATGAAATGATCAAAACAGTACTGCGATTTATAAAGCATAATACTTGGATATACCAAGCCTTTTATTCTCTCAAGTCCCCTTGCAGAAATGAGAAACCTAAAGGCTAGGTCAGTTACCATTCAGTAGTGCATCAGAACTGGCTTGTATATTACTGGTGTCTCATCCCAATTTCTTGTTAATGATGTCACCTTGTTGACTGGAAAAAAAAAAACCCATGGTAGGAGTCATTTGCTTTATGGGAATAAGTAAATGCTACAAGTTAGGGCTCCCTTTCGAAATCACCTCTCCTCCTGGAGAGGAGCAATAATGCTCCTCATTGTTGAGCATTTACCAGTGCACCATTGCCTATGACCATATCATGCTTGCTGTCTTGTATCATCAACACTAGTTCTTCCTTAACAAATGCAGGCCATTATTAATGCACAAGCCTAACCAAACATACACTCAGAATGACTGCAAATTCATTGGAAAACATCCAACACCAAGCTCACACTGGTATTTTCTGACTTCCTGGGCACAAATTAGGATCTCAGGCAATATTTGCTGAGTGAATAAATTGTCATATATAATAAAATAAAGGCCTATCTATTTGCATATTTATAACCATCTTCAGAAACAGATGCATTTCCTGTAAACTAACTCTGTCGGTAACCATAGCATGCTAGTTTATAATCATTGATGGCAAGTTTCACAGGATAAAAGAAAAAGTTATTGAAAAAGTAGTACTGAAATCAAAATCAAACTGAACTACTTGCTAAATTTGGGACATTAGAACAGTTTTTCATATTTTATACATTTTATTTTCTCATCTAAAAATGTAGGCAATAATATCTACCATATGTGTATTATGAGGATTCAAGTAATATTTAGCACATCATAATCTGTATTCAAAAATTGCAATGGATACTGCTGATATATAAAAATAATACTTGTTACTTTTACATTTATTATCTTAAATATAGTCTGCCGAGGATAACTGATGTTTCTAAATATCATGTGATTGGAATATAAAATAACATACAATTTTCCAGATATGAAGTCATTGGTAATTCCTTGAACAACACTGAGTATAAATCTCAATGAGTGGGATTTTTCATTGAGTCACAGAATTCAAGTAGGTATGGCCTAAGCATTTACTTTACAAAATAGTAAGATGTTCTTTTAATTGTCTAGCTGAAGTTTGCTATTAAATGTACCTAAATAAGATATTTAAATTAATTATTATTATTATTATTATTTTTTTTGAGAGAAGTCTCACGCTTATCCCCCTGGTTTGAGTGTAATGGCTCGATCTTGGCTCATTGCAACCTCCGCCTCCCAGGTTCAAATGATTTGCCTGCCTCTGCCTCCCAAATAGCTTGGATTACATCGCCTGCCACCACTACCGGATAATTTTTGTATATTTTAGTAGAGATGGGGTTTCACCATGTTGGCCAGGCTGGGGTCTCGAACTCCCGGCCTCAGGTGATCCGCCCACCTCGACCTCCCAAAGTGCGGGGATTACAGGTGTGAGCCACTGCGCCCGGCCATTAATGATACATTTTTAAGAGCAGAGAAAAGCAATTTCCTAAATATCAAAAAACTAAAAACAGGCATCTTTTGGCTTTTGTTGTTACCCTCAAGAAAACAGGTGATAATACAATAATTTTACTCTAAAACAATGATTCTCAAACATTACAGTGCAGAAAAATCACCAGAGAAGCCTGTGGGGAAAAAATGAAGATTATTCACGTTCCTTCTACTGCCTTCCTATCTGGGGAGGAAGAATAGAGAGGAAAGAAGGGAAGGAGAAGAGAGAGGAAGGAAAGGGAGAGAGGAAAGAATGAGTGAGAGGAAAGGTGAGAGGGAGATAAAAAGGGAGGGAGGAAGAAGGGAAATAGGAGAATATTTTCCAAAGAGATTAATGTTTACATCAGTCTGCTATTTTTTTTTTTTTTTTGAGTCTTGGGATTTGAAAAATACATTGGGATTTAAATTTATGTCATTCAGGTAGATAAATCTCTTAGGGTATATCAGCTTATTTGAAATGGTATCATAAGTTAAAATGAAATTAAGTCAAATATGATTTTCCACAGCTACGTTCCAGACCACATAATAAATTAAGAATAGCACCAGCTGTAATCAAATGCAGGTGATATAACTGAACAACAGAAAGCCTTCAGAAGGGATGTAGATTGGTGAAGCTATGCTGCAGAGTCACCAATGATACAACATTGCACTTGATACAGTACGGCACCACAGGGTACTGTGTAAAATTATTATGCTCTTCGTAACTCATATCCCCTTATTAATGTAACACAGTGTAAAAAAAGCAAAACCATTGGGATCCTGGAATTCAGAAGGACTCCACTCTTTGCAGAAATCTGTCACTAGCATGACTTTAGGTAACAATGGGGTAATTAGAATTCCCTAATAGTTATTTTGACTTATAAATGTCTTTCTTGATCTTTTTGTTGTTACTATTAGTTTTTACGAACCAAGTTATCCGCATTTAAAGGTCAATTTCTAGGTCCTTCTGCTAAATTGTAAGCAAATGATTTTGCTTTTTAAACCTAGTAATTTATCAAGAATAGCAGCTATACACCATGTACCATGAATGGATACATACCTGCTTTGAAAGTGCACAAATTGACACATATTTGCTTCAAAGTTTTAAATCCTTGATTTTTTTATGAGAGTAAAATATTATGCTTGAATGGTGGTCAGATTTAAAAGCACTGCACTGAATTTTGTCTTAACTCTAGAATCAAAAAATTATTCTTTCTTTAAAAGACAACACAGTCATGTGTCACATAACAGTATTCTGGTCATTGATGGACCACATTTACAACAGCGGTTTCATAAGATTATAATGGAGCTAAAAAATTCCTATCACTTAGTGATGTTGTAGATGTCATAGCACAAAACATTACTCACATATTTGTGGTGATGCTGGCATGAGCAAACCTACTGCACTGACAGTCCTATAGAAGTCTAGCACATGGAATTAGTACATACTACTAGAGAATGATTATAAACACCTGTGTTACTGGTTCATATATTTACCATACTCCATTTTTTATCATTATTTTGGAATATATTCCTTCTACTTATATAAAAAAGTTAACTGTAAAGCAGGCTTAGACTGGCCCTTTAGGAGGTCTTCCAGAAGAAAGTATTGTCATCATAGTGGATGACAGCTCCATGTATGTTATTGCCCCGGAAGACCTTCCAATGGTGCAAAATGTGGAGGTGGAAGACAGTGATATTGATGATTCTGACCTTATGTGGGCCTCAGCTAATGTGTGTGTTTGTGTCTTAGCTTTTAATAAAAAAGTTTAAAAAGAAAAGGAGAAAAATGCTTATAGAATAAGGATATAAAGAAAGAAAACATTTTTGTACAGCTGTACAATGTTTATGTTTTAAGCTCAGTGTTATTATAAGAGTAAAAAAGTTAAAAAAACGTATAATATAAAAATGTTACAGTGAGCAAAGGTTAGTTTATTATTACAGAGAATTTTTTTTTTTTTTTTTTTTTTTTGAGACAAAGTCTCTCTCTGTCACCCAGGCTAGAGGGCAGTGGCACAATCTCGGCTCACTGCAACCTCCGCTTCCTGGGTTCAAATGATTCTCCTGTCGCAGCCTCCTGAGTAGCTGGGATTACAGGAGCATGCTGCCATGCCGGGCTAATTTTTGTATTTTAGTAGAAATGAAGTTTAACCGTGTTACTCAGGCTGGTCTCAAACTCCTGAGCTCAGACAATCCGCCCACCTCGGCCTCCCAAAGTACTAGGATTACAGGCGTGAGCCACCGCGCCCAACCAATATTTTTTTATAAATGTAATGTAGCCTAAGTGTAGAGTCTAAAGTAGTGTACAGTAATGTCCTGGGCCCTCACATTCACTTACCACTCATTCACTGACTCACCCAGAGTGACTTCCTGTCCTGCAAGTTCTGTTAAATGGTAAGTGCCATATACGGTGCACCATTTTTAATCTTTTATACCGTATTTTAGTGTACCTTTTTATGTTTAGATATGTTTAGATACATAATGTAGTCCTCATGTTATAATTACCTACAATATTTAATACAGTAACCTGCTCCACAGGTTTATGGCATAGGAGCAATAGGCTATACCATGTAGTCTAGGTGTATAGTAGACTATACCATCTAGGTTTGTGTAAGTACACTCTGTAACGTTTGTACAATGGTGAAATAAGCTAAGGATCCATTTCTCAGAATGCATCCCCATCATTAAGTGATGCAAAATTATATTCTAAAAATAATATAATAGTGGATCCCAAATCTCATCAGTGAATCATCTTCTAGTGTATTAAAATGTAAATATACTTCATGACTAGAGATTAATATAATTGATATTACAGAAACAAACATAACGGAGTCATGTGTCAGTCAGAATTCAGATGGGATACAGAAACTATTCTGAGCATTTTAAGCAGATAATTCAATACATGGATTTGATGACACAAGCAACATAAAAGCTTACAAAGTCAAAAAAGAGAATGAGGAAGCAACACAGAAGTTAGCAACAGCAGACTCAGCTACCATCCCTAGGGCTGGAGAGATAGAAGAAAAGGATTGTATCAGACCCCAGAGAGCCGTTCAGCTGCTGCTTGATGGGAGCTGCAACCACCCAGGGTGCAGACGTTGCCCGTAAATATGCCCAAGGCACAGCAAAGTGGGAAAGAAGGACCCTAACTTCTCCCTTCTGCTTTTCAAAAGTGTGGGGAATGCGTCTGAGAATTAAATAGTCAAAGAATGGCACAAATAGCATCTCTACATATGTGTTGTTCCTTAAAGCTGTCCTCTTGCAAGATTTCACATACACTTAAATGTTGATTCCATTGCACAGTATATTTTTATATCTTCACTTTTAGGGTTTTTGCTACCCGCAAAAGAAAATCTGTCTTTCCCAGAGTCCATGAATAGTATAAGTTCATTTATGTCCTGGCCCACTGTTATAATTACTGCACATGTTAACATGACTGTAATTTGTCTGTGCTATAAAATGTGAATCACCAGATGTTGATTGCCAGAAGATGAGATCTGTCTGTGCTAGAAAGTTTCAAGAGCTTTCCCATTAGGGAAATGAAGGATGATGTACTTTGACTGTGTTTGCTCAAATTTTGTGATAGCCAAATGAAAACATGTAACACTGTTAGTTTTTAACTACTGATCTTTAATGGTTCTTGAATCAGGCCTTTAAGGCCAGTTAATGGTGGCATAGGGAGAAGGCTAAGATTTGTTGAGTACCTACTATGTACTGGCCACTATAGAGATAGTTTGCATGCATTATCTTACGATTATCTTACAATATTACAAGATAGGTATTGTTTTTAGTTTAGTTTTTTTGTTTTTTTTGTTTTTTTTTTTTTGACAAAGTCTCACTTTGTCACCAAACTGGAGTGCAGTGGACCAATCACAGCCCGCTGCAGTCTCAACCTCGACTTTCTGGGCTAAAGGCATCCTCCCACCTCAGCCCCCAGTTAGCTGGGACTACAGGCATGTGCCATCAGTCCTGGCTAATTTTTGTATTTTCAGAAGAGACAGGGTTTCACCATGTTGCCCAGGCTGGTCTGGAACTCCTGCACTCAAGGGACACACTCACCTCCTTCTTCCAAAATGCTGGGATTACAAGCATGAACCACTGTGCCCACTGTGCCCAGCCAGGTATTATTTAATATCCATTCTCTCTTCCTTACAGATATATATATATGAATATTTTGAACCGAACTCATTTGTGGCTTTATTTTATATGATCTAACATTATTGGTCTTACTTTTTCTACTTATCTTCAGTTGCATTTATTTGTATATTTTTGTGAGCAACTTTTAAACTTTGGGGGAATGAAACAGGCTCTAAATAAAGAAATGTCACTCCACTTGAAATATAAGTGTGAATTACCATACTGGATGGTGAATGTTTTTTACGACAGATACTATTGTATTAACTTTTATTCTTCCAATACCAAGTGCCAGATAGAAATGACATTAAGATTTGTGTGTGTGTGTTTATGTGTGTGTGTGCCTACACTTGAATGTGCATATTCATTATTTCAATTAAGTCTGATTTTTATGTCATGAGGAAATTTCTGTGATGGTATCTAATATATCTTCTGCTTCTCTGTCATTCTTCTATGTATACAAACTTATTAAAAAAGAAAGTGTGTATTTTCCACTGGCTTTTTTCTGGGTCCTCTCCTAAGAATTAGGTTTCACTAACTTGAGTATTGTATTTTCTCACTGTAATATACTGAATTGGAAAAAGACTCTCTAATCACTAAAGAAAAATTTGCAGTTAAAAAATTATGTTTGCACTTTGTCGTTTTGCTGCAACTTTTCTGTATTTCTATTGTGTCCTTCAGTCTGTAAGACAATAAACACATGTCGTAGGATAAAGCAGTCTTCTGAGTACCACTGGGATGTTTCAATCTACGGAAGTCTGACAATTCTCACAATTCTCATCACATTTCTTTAATAAAGCGGGCTCTGTAATTTTAGAGTCATCTTTCTTTGTCTTAGAACAATAAGTTTGTGAGAGCGTCAGCATGGTCTCTCAACAATTCTTGTCAGTGGAAAATGTGTTTACATGTTGCTAGCAGCACAATGAATTGCTCACTGGGGACCTAAGCAGATGACAATGAGGTTTATTGCCTGAGAGTCTTAACGATTATTTTACATAACTTGGCTTGGGACCGTACTACAAAACAAACAACTTTTGAGAGCTTTTTTTGCTTTGGTAATTTTGTGTTGTTGAGATCGTATGGAGAGGCAGGCAGCTCTGCAGACTATGGAACAATGAGCTAGCATATACAAATCCGAGCTGATACCTTGAGGTAATTCTTCTTTGCAAAGTGAAAAGATATTCGGTAATCAGGCACTGCTAATGCATCTCCATGATAATATATTCTTGTCTTGAACACAGCAATTTATTTTTCTGCTAACATATTCCTGCTAGCATTTATGTCTCTATCTACCACTCAATTATATATGCATGAGTTCATGGTTTCAAATTGTGTGTCTTATTCCCACCCTCCTCTGCACTCGAAACACTTAATCTAACAGTGTATTATTTATCTCTGTTAAGCAGTGTGTTCATACAGGTACAAGCTTATCCAAGAACTTTCTAAACACCACAGAATTACAGGTCAACAAACCCACTGACTTTGTATGCATTTGACAAAATAACCATTTCATTCAAGGAGAGAAAATGTCAATAAAGCAGCTTTTAAAAAAATTAATTGAGCATATGATTGACTGGTGGATTGAGAATGGTCAGAATACCACTCAAAATAAAAGAGATTTGGGGAGAGAAATATACTAAAATATTCTGCTAAATTAGAAGACTACTTTTCAAACAATTGGCAGGTGAAGTTCTTCTTCCCAGGTCCTAAGAGAAAGGGAAGAATCTGGTATATCTAAATGATTGAGGTCTTATTCTTGAACTTAGCAAACCTCTGCCTACTTATAAATTTACACATGGGTGTCCATCAGAGTGGCATCTAGATGGGAGGAAGGAAAGGATTTCTGGCACTCTCTCCTGCTTGATTTCTCCATTGCTCTTGTCACTGGAAGGCAACGTGGGGCACTGCAGCCAGAAAATGAGACATCTTAGTTGCTGCTATGACGCATGCCACTCACTTGCTTTTCCTTGAACCAGGAAAACCTCACAGCTATTTACTCACTCTTCCTTTATTTTGACAGACACTGCAATGGAAATTCATATTGATTTTCACTAGTTCTAAGATCTTACATCTTTTAAGCCTCATAAAAGCAAACTATCAAGAAGAAAACCCCCAATACATTATCACCAAAATTGGACGCAGGAGGAAGATAATTTATCTATGTCATTCAGTAATATTCTTTTTTTCTTTAATGGTGGATTAAATTTTTTTGTAACCTTCTTAAACTTTTGTTACCTTTGTAATTTACAGTGACAAGTTAAATGCTAATGCAATTGATAGGGGTGAGCAACTGGTCAATGACTGGCCTGATCAGACTACATAATGTTGCTGAAATTGCTAAAATATGCAGGTCCATTGTAATTTTGACAGAAAACAGTTTTCTGCAGGGCTTTATATCTCCCTAGGTGACATTAAAAGCCAACAATGTTGTAAGTACCAAATTTCTTTGGAGGAAAGTTGAGAGACCTCAGCAACCTAGACATCATGTTAAAAATAAATAAAGTCTGAGTATCTTGAAATTTCACTTGTGTTGGTTTTGAATGGGAAATTTGATGGTAGAGTATAATACTGCAGTTAAAAGACTTGCATTCACTTTCCTCCCACAGCCAAGTTACAAATTATAACAGGTAAGGACTTTTTTTTTTTTTTTTTTTTTTTTTGCTTAGGTCTAGGGCAAAATAAATTGGATATTTTGTGCAGTAATTTAGTGATGTGGTGGTAGGCAATGGGAGTGGGGGAAAAGGGTATGCATATTTAGCATGCACCATTTAAGGATGCAAGATAACATTTATTTTAGTAACTTTGGTGGAGCCTAGGATGGCTGTTAATGGCTAGTCTGAACAATAAACATCTGCCAGTATCTTCTTTCTAAAAATAGTTTCTTTCTTTGACTATATCATTTTTATTTCTATTAGGTGCTCTTTATTTTTGTTTTCTACATACAGAACCAGATTATCATTAGTTCACACGGCACAGTTTTACAAAAGAGAAAAAGGCGTGACATCTGAGTACATTCAGCACTCCACATCAGGGCTCATGGCAGGTCCAGCTATGTAATGTACAGAGCCCAGTGCAAATTGGAAATATGAGACCCCTTATTAAAAATTTATTAAGAATTTTTAAGATGGTGAGACTGGATTTCTGAACCTGCCTAGTATGTTAGAGCACCCCTAGATGTAGGTTGCTCAGTAATGAAGGTACACTGGATAACATCTCTTGCTCATCTAGCTAAACACTCAGCCAAAATGAAGAAGGTTTCATCCATTTGTGATCAAGTCCATTTTATTACTTAATCTTTGAGGTGGAAGGTGGTGAAATTTAGTAGTTTATCTTTGAGGAAGTCAGATCTGAGTGTGAATTCAGACTATATCGCTTCTTGTTTGGCTGGTCTGCAACATGGTTTGGTTTAAATACCTTCTCTGCAAAATGAAGAGAATATCTGCAACATAGAATTCTGGTTAGGATAACTCAGATACATCTCTGTCACAGGCATTCAGTAAATAATATCCTTGACTATGGTAAAATAAAAACAGTTTATTATCTTAACGACCAAGAATTATATTAATTACTATTAGCTTTGGTTATCAAAAGCAGTGCCTTGCAAATATAAAATATAATCTCTAGAAAATAAGACCCTTTAAAAGAGAGAAAGGGTTGTGAAATCCAACAGTTAAATGATCTCAAGCATAAATGTGACATGAAGATTTTCTTTAATAATACAGTAATGGAAGCTTAAATTAGGCTTTAATCATTGTGTGAATGTGTGTTTTATGGAAGAAAAATTCTCTTGTTATAATTGTGCTTTCACTTAGGGAGAGCAATTATTTAAATAAACATCACCAAGGAAATTAAGAGATTTACTATGAATGAACCATACAAAGGTAAATAACTACTACTCTATGGAGAGAAAGAGAAGAATTTAATCTGGAAAACTTTGAGTGTTAGCCAGTTAAAATATTTGCATTGAACAAAATGATTTCCATAGCAATGGGAATTTGGAGGTCTCAGAACAATTTAATTCTAACATTCTATCTCATTTCCTAATATATTTCATCTTGATGAGAGGCCAAAAATTCTTGCGATATCAAAAGATATAAATATCAATGGATAATTTTTTTCTAGAAAAACACATTTTAAGTATAGAGAATGTTACATTAGATATAGCATGGAATTTGGATCCAAACAGACTGTTCAAATTTCATCTTCTAACATTGAATAATATTTTTTTAATTCGGCAAGTCATTTAACCTCTCTGATCCTAGATTCTTCATTCTTAAAATCTGGGTAACAATGCCCACATAACAAGAATTGAATTAAGAATGTCGTCTTATGTATGTAAGTGGCTTTCCAACATAGTTGTTGCTCAATAAATGATGGCTGTTGCTATTTATTAACAGTGATAATAAAATTTGAGAATATTTCTGATTTTTATAGTTGCATTTTATCTTTCCAAATAGGTTATTCGCTCGTTGTGGACTGGCACCATAGTAAAACTACTTTTCTTTCCTCAAAAACTCTCAGTACAACTTTAAACAGCAAACAGCCACCCAGGAAAAAGAACTCTGTAAAAATACATTATTTTGTTCAACAATGAAGCATTCTGTATCTAGACCTGGGCTGAAAATACAGATGCTTATAGACCAAGAGAGAAGGTGGCCTGGATCATTCCTTATGAAATTTTGACTTGTGCTCCTTTGACCCAGACACACATCATGTCATGTAAATCTCATACAAATATTCTCCATTTGACCAAGATATGCCCTTTCCTGTTTTTAGAAATTTAGAGACTTTCAATCTATCTTTCACTTTGTCACAGTTTGGTAGCGTCATAGGTTCAATACTATTTTATTTTCTTCTTAATGTTAAGAACATCCAATTATATAAGTGCAATGATAGATAGTAACTGGCAGTCTATCCCAGTGTCAGGGGACATTGTGAAGTGGTGGAGACTGTGGTAAATGGGAAAGTTTACACCCTACCCAAAGGGGCAGCTACACATCTGATAATTCTGGTAATAAATTCTGATAATATTTATAAACTATTTTCTTAATTAGCCCAGGTGCCTGGATTTCTATAACTATTACTGACTAGTTAAAATGAGTAAAAATGGTAGTGACTTAATGCATTTTTAAGATCTTTCCAGATTTCGAGGAACAAAGTATTCTTGTTTACTGTCTGCCAAATGGAGGTGTCATGAAAGAATATGTGACAAGACAAAGAAGAGAGGAATGCATTTCAGCAGCTAGGGAGTAAAGTTTCATAGAGAAATGCAATGCTGTTTTGGTTCAGTAAGAAAAAAAACAAACAACCCCATCAAAAAGTGGACAAAGGATATGAACAGACACTTCTCAAAAGAAGACATTTATGCATCCAACAGACACATGAAAAAATGCTTATCATCACTAGCCATCAGAGAAATGCAAATCAAAACCACAATGAGATACCATCTCACACCAGTTAGAATGGCGATCATTAAAAAGTCAGGAAACAATAGGTGCTGGAGAGGATGTGGAAAAATAGGAACACTTTCACACTGGTGGTGGGACTGTAAACCAGTTCAACCATTGTGGAAGACAGTGTGGCAATTCCTCAAGGATCTAGAACTAGGAATACCATTTGACCCAGCCATCCCATTACTGGGTATATACCCAAAGGATTATACATCATGCTGCTATAAAGACACATGCATGAGCATGTTTATTGAGGCACTATTCACAATAGCAAAGACTTGGAACCAACCCAAATGTCCATCAATGATAGCCTGGATTAAGAAAATGTGGCACATATACACCATGGAAAACTATGCAGCCATAAAAAAGGATGAGTTCATGTCCTTTGTAGGGACATGGATGCAGCTTGAAACCATCATTCTCAGCAAACTATCGCAAGAACAGAAAACCAAACGTCACATGTTCTCACTCATAGGTGGGAACTGAACAATGAGAACACTTGGACACAGGAAGGGGAACATCACACACCAGGGCCTATTGTGGGGTGGGAGGAGGGGGGAGGGAGAGCATTAGGAGATAAACCTAATGTAAATGATGGGTTAATGGGTGCAGCACACTAACATGGCCCATGTATACATATGTAACAAACCTGCATGTTGTGCACATGTACCCTAGAACATAAAGTATAATACTAAATAAATAGATAAATAAATAAAAGAAAAAAGAAAGGTGTCTGCCAGCACCTGCAATGACTCATCACCTCCTTAAGGATTTGTCCTCTGAAGTAGCCATTCAGTTCTCCCCATTACAACATGTTGCTAACCCAGGTACTCTTTCTGCTCAACTCTCCACGTGCTTGGGATACCACTATTACATTCTTCTGTGCTGTTTCCTGTCTCATGATTGCTACTACATCAATAACACACGCCTTTTAGCTGTCTCATAGTTTTTCCAGCTTGCACCTCAGTTCAGATTCCTCTACAGGGAAGATCTTACTGGGTCTGTTAGTCATCATCCAGTTTACTTGGTGTTCTTCTTGGCCAAGCTTTCAAGTCACTTCACTGTTTAGCTTGAAGACCACTGATCTGTGGGCATGTCCTTTGAAGTCAGGTCCCCACATTGGTCCAATCAGTTGTGGTCAAGTTTGGTAGAGTCACGTGGTCTGAAGCTCAGTGACTCCTTCACAAGAAACTCCTTGAGGTCATGGAAAACTCTGAGGCACCTCAGGAGGAATAGAAAATATTCTAGCTTGTATTATCTTGACTGACTGATACAAATAATAATTTTTACTCTATCTCTTCAGCTTAACTATAGGTTGCCAAAAATCCTCAATGATTCAAATGCATTTTTAATTCAAAAAAGCAACACATTATTTGATATTTGGCTCAGTAGTCCTATGTCTTCTGAAGTTAGCAGGGTTCACAATGTTTGTTCTGCCCAGAAATGATTTATGCCTTTTGATACTCAAACTCTATTAACAGTTGGTAAAGTTTTAAAATAGAATTGCAAATTTCCATATTGCTCTATACAAAGATCATATGCATGACAGCTCACTGATGATGTAAAGTGGAGCTGCTTGTGCAGTCTAATTCTGAACAGTGGGTCAGTAAAATATCAAATTAATTATTGGGAGAGATTTATATAAAGTGTCATTTCTAATAGGTAACTAAAGTATCTGTCCTGAATGCTTGATTTCTAATTAGCTATGAAGTTCTAGCGTTAGTGAGTTATGCATAGATTCAGTTAGGAGGAATTCCTTTGACATAGAGGACAGAACTTTGGAATGAATAATGCCTTACAATTATTCATTTCTCCCTTTTAGATTTATATCTAAAATTTCCTATTCCCATCAAAGTGAAGTATAGTTCAGTTTTCTGGAAAAATATTATCTTTGAATTCTGAATCTTCACAACTGTAAAGACTTTTTATTTCTTGTTTAAGTCCAAAGTTAGAATTCTCTGCTGGTAATGAGTTCCTTTGTCTCCTTCAGAAGTCCGTTGAGTCACTTCTCCACACATTTAGACCACATGCACACACGCATCATGAGAAGGAGAAAATTGAAATGTTCTAATTACAAATGAATAAATATTCTCTGAAATAATTTGTTTTCTGTTCAAGTTTTACTTTAGTAAGATTCCAAATTGAAACTCTTATCTACAATGTTTGAACAACTCAGTGAAAAGCTACAGTTAACAAAAAGTGAACAACAGAATCATCAATAGAAAATTCCTATGTAATATTTCAAAAAGACTGTTGGTTTATCGGATCCCTTTCTTCTGCTTTACTTTGATTTTCAGTCAATTCCAATATGGACCGTAATAAAAATGACCTCACTTTATTTGTTATTATTATTATTATTATTATTATTATTTTGAGATGGAGTCCCACTGTCACCCAGGTTGAAGTGCAGTGGTGCAATCTCGGCTCACTGCAACCTCCACAATCTGGGTTCAAGCAATTCTCCTGTCTCAACCTCCTGAGTAACTGAGATTACAGGCATGCGCCATGTCCAGCTAATTATTGTATTTTTAGTAGAAATGGGATTTCACCATGTTGGCCAGGCTGGCCTCAAACCCCTGACCTCAGGTGATCTGCCCACCTCGGCCCCCCAGTGCTAGGATTACAGACATGAGCCGCCACTCCTGGCCCCCCAAAATGACCTAATTTTTAAAAACCTAAACCACTAAAACAGTCAATTTTGATTATTCCCTTATTTATTGGGGTAAAAAATACATAATATGAAATCTACCCTCTTAACACATTTTTAAATGTACACTATGGTATTGTTAACTATAAACACAATGTTGAACAGCACATTTCTAGAACTTTTGGAACTTGCCCATTGAACAGCAAATCCTCATTTTCCCTCCCTTCATACTTGGCAGGCACCATTCCACCTCTGTTTTCATGACCTTGACTACTTCAGATATGTCGTGTAAATGGAATTCATGCAGTATGTGTCCTTCTGTGACTGACTTATTTCACTTAGCATAGTGCCCTCAATGTTCCTCCTTGCTGTAGCATATGACAGAATTTTCTTCCCTTTTTACGACTGAATAATATTCAATTGTATGTGTATGCCACATTTTCTTTATTCATTCATCCATCAATGGACATTAAGATTGCTTCAAGATTATGTTGTCTAATTTCCCCAGTTTGTGAATTTTCCAGCTTTCTTTTAGCTGTCGATTTCTAGTTTCACTCCACTGTGATCAGAAAAGATGCTTGGCGTGATTTCAATCTTTTAAAATTTATAAGGACTTGTTTTTTGTG